>NC_089671.1:4440764-4756970 GCF_037042795.1 Molothrus aeneus
ATTCAATCAGTCTTTTTGCACTTTGCACCACAACATGTGAATCCGTTAAGACTGCTTTCTTCTGGGATTAATTATAGAGTGAGAAGATACATTTTATGGCAGTACAGAGCAAAATCTTTGCTTTTAAACTCCCCAGTTTCACAGTCTGCAGGGAGAGATCCATCAGGAGAGACAGTGCCTAGTCCAGCTTTCCTGTGTGCATCAATTAAAACTTCTAAACTGGGGTCTGAAACTTTGAATGTTACTCAGTAAACAGAACTTGTGCTGAATGAAAGCCCTAGGCTAGAGCAGGCCCTGCTTAACAAGGCTGGCACCCCAGGTTCCTCCTGGAAAGGACAGCTCACCTCACTGAGCCATGGCTTGAACACTGTCAGAAAGTAGAAAGGCAATAGAAGTAGGGTGCACTTAATAAGTTATTAATAATATCTAGTGTATAATATATCAAAAAGAACTAAAACATTGTAGCTGTTTCACCAAATCAGGTCATGAATAAATGGTGTCTCCAGTGTCACCACGAGCTGCCAGACAGGGTGATACAGGCTGTGTAATTGCTATTGGTGTGAAACAGTGGGGTCCAGAGCAGAGAAGATGAGGTTAATAGGGATGGGGTAATGGTATCCAAGAGTAACTTATGAAATAAAACAGAGAAATTGATAAAGCAAACTTCAGCAGCATGTGGCAATGGTTAGGGTGCCTGCAGAAGCCATCACAAGGTCTGGCTGCTGTGATGTATGTGAGCAGGACATTGTTCAGTGCTGCCTTGCTTTCCATGTCCCTCAATCCCTAAATTTTTTAATGCCTCTATTCTTCATCTGAAAAGTGAGGATCCAGTATCACCTTTAGGAGGATGTGGATTGTCTTAAATTATGAATGTCTGTAAAGCTCTTTGAAATCTTTGCATGGCTCTTGTTTCAGCAGCATAATGTATTATCTACGCTATCATTGCTGTGCTTGTTCAGGAAGAGTACAATGGTTTTTATTTGCAACTGCAGTCCCAGCTGAACTCTGCAGTTGGATGCTGAGGGATAGGTGTTCCATTAAAACTGCATGTGGAGAGCTCAGCTCTCATACCTCTAAGTATGAGAGTTGCAGGAGTAAGAGAAAGAAGGCTGCAGGACAGAGATAGATAAGTGCTAGCTGCAGCTTTTGCTTTATTTTTCCCTTTTTCCTTGTCATTAATCTGGCCATCTAGAAATAAAAATTTATGCCTGTATCTATTAGAGAAGCATAGCTGGAATGTAAGATTTATTGGCACCAATATGCAGGAGCAATTTCAGAAAGAGCTCTGGAAATAAACTCATGTGTTGGGGTTTACCTTACTCTGAACTCTTCCTCTACAAGAATTAATGAGCAGAACTATGCCAATTGATCATTGACTTTTGCCCTTCTATGCCACCTTTAGTAAAAATTCTTAGGCCCTCTTTAGGGTTGGCACTTGATACCAAAGCAACTATGGTGTGGGAGTTTTAATATTCTGGACTAGACACATGTACTGGTTAATTCCAAGCCTTGCAAAGTCAATGAGAGCTTCAGAAAGACCCAGGTGTGAGTGGTGACTCTGCTCTACTGGCATGGCTGTGGCTGAGTTTTTCTGTGCTGTGCTCACAGAAATTCTGTGAATGCTCTCAGGCTGTTAAGACAGGATAGTGGAGTCAAAATTATTCAAAATGAGGAGAGGAGTGGCAGGAATTAGCTGGTTTTCAGGAGCCATTGCACACATGTTGCATTGTAAACTCCCATTCCAAAGTGGCATTGAACATTCACTCTGATGTTATGAAAATGTGATCTGTAGTGATGTAAAATGATTTAACAGGGTTGTGAATGGAGGTGGTTTTTCTACCTGGCAAAAAGCTGGTAAACAATGTCCAAAGTCTCTTGCTTCCCACAGGCCTGAGTTGCAGCCAGCAGGGCTCAGTTCTGTGTGTGAAGAACCTTGGAGGCCAGACCCCTTCTTCCCTTAAACCTCCAGGATACCCAGGAAGTCACAATGTGGAATTGATGCACAGCTGAGGTTTAATGCAGCTTCAAGAGATCAATGTGTAATGATGCTTTTCCACTTCATTCCAAGGAATGTTTCTTCTGCCCTTCCTGTTCCCTGCCTCTTTTAGCTCTGGTTAACTACAGTGGAGAAAATTCACTCACAAAGCCTCTTCTTTCTTGCAGTAGTGTGATTGGTTGCCCAAGGAAGGGCAAGTCAGTCTGGTTTTCAAAGCATTTTTGTAGGATTGAACTGACTTAAAGCTTAATAGGATATGTACAGTGTTACACAGAATGCAGCTCTCGTGCTGTGCACTGAAGATTTACAATTATTTTAATTTGACCCAAATGAAAATGTTATGAGCCAAGTTATTTTGCAGACATCTCTTCTGGATGGTTATTTGATTCCTTACACTTCATATGGAAGATTTAACTTGAGGTTTGGCTGCTCTATTCATGTGTCCAAATGCATTTTGGGGTTTGGTTTTTCAAAGCAGACCTCCTCAGCTTTTACAGGTGCAGTTTTTTGTCCTTGCAGCTAACTTTGCCTTCAAAGGGATGTTGGGTGTTGGGAGGGAGTAAAGTGGGACTGACTGCAGCACAAGGAGTGGCACAACATGGTGGGCACCCAGAACTGGGAAGCAGTGGGGAGAGTCTAAAACATTCCTGCAAGTCTCTTTTCAGAGATGGGAAGAATCAGGCCAGCTGTGTTTTCTGGATGGAGGCTGCAGTATCAGGCACTGCAGACACTTCTTGTGCTTTATTCTGGTGTGAGCAATGTGCTGACATGGCCTGACCTGTGTGGTGGAAACCCAAGTCTTCAAGGCCTCGGGTACCCTGGGGCTGGTAATGAGAAATGTTGCCCTGGTATCACAGGTACTTGGGCAAGAAAGGCTGTTAAAGCACCTTTTTGTTCATGGAGAGAAATCCTTGCTGCTTGGTGTCCTCCTCCCCTGAGTGCTTCTGTGAAGGCTGACCCAAATGGCCCCTGGAAAGAAAATCCTGAGGCTGTTCAGTGCAGGTGACACGAAGAGGGGGCGTTGTGTCCTTGGCAGCTCAGCACTGGCATTCTGTGCCCCTGCATGAAGTGGTCCTAAAGTTAGTTCTGGTGCTATAAAACACTGCAGAGGAAGAAATTCCCAGCAGAGAGTTTCTGTGTATTTGATTTGTATTTGGTGTTTGTTGGACCTCATGTGGAATGTCTGGGAGATTATTTTAGCTGCCACTTCTGCAGAGAGGGAAAATTTCTAGTAGACAAATGGGAGACACTTGTCCTGTCTTCATTCTGAGGTTAATTGGGAGTTTGGAGTGAGTCACTACAATTCAGCCAGGCACATACTTGGATGTGTTTGCTGTTCTGTCTCAGTCACACCAATGCTCAGGATTAGCACTGGAGATGAAAAAAACTAAAGAAGAAATGATCCCAGGACTTGAAGCTGGACTGGCCAGGGTCTGGATTCTGCTGGCCTGAGGGGGAGCCTGACCTTGGCACAACAAGCTGTGGCTGGCCTGGTATGGGTCAAAGCTGTAGAACTCAAAGTCAGAGCAAGGGGAGAGGAGAAAGCCTGGAGCAGACAGAGAAACTCTTAAGTTTCTTAGGTAATTTCCAGAACTGTTAT
Source organism: Molothrus aeneus (assembly GCF_037042795.1). Lineage (NCBI taxonomy): Eukaryota > Metazoa > Chordata > Aves > Passeriformes > Icteridae > Molothrus > Molothrus aeneus. Next base: position 4,444,361 of record NC_089671.1, read on the forward strand.
TGCTTCCAACTGCTTCTGCCTTGCTCCTCTCCATCACAGGTCTCCTGAGGCCTGGGGGTGCTGACAGCCTGACCCACATCACCCCTACTCCTGCCAGACTTGACAGAGGGGTTTAGTGGTTCCAAGGGAACAGGAAATCAGGAGCATTGTGTGACCATTGGCTCCCACACTGACCCTTTTCAAATGCCTCACCTTAATAAAGGAGACCTTTTGTCAACTGCAACAGTGTTTGTCTTTAACAGGCTCATCTGCTAAAGCCCCTCCTGGAAATGGTCTCTCTTCATATTTTAGATTCCAGCATCCTTTTTTTTGGAAATTAACAACCACATGGAGATGGTCTAATTGCACAGACCCTTGTTGAGCTAGAGTCAACATTTCCTTAACCTCTTATTAAGCCTATCATAAAGGTATGTTTTTTGAGGTTGTATTATTAGCATGATGTGTTTGGCTTCATGTCCAAAGAAAGTGCTCCAAAGATACTAACACACACTGAGTTGAAGGAAAGAATGAAGATGATTACATGAAGCCCAAGAATTTTAAGTCCGTTAAAAGTTTAACTAGAAAACCTTGGTTGCTGAACCATCTGCTTTTAATCTTCCTATTGCTATGCAGTCCTCTGGGGACTTGGGCTTGGCAACAGATTTCCAAATCACTAAATTAATCTTGTCAGGTTCAGGAAGCACCAGAAAACCCTCGGGAGGCAGATTCTGCACTCAGTTACACCTGTGTGAAGTCACCACCCTCAGCTAACACAGTGACACCACGTTTTCTCTGTAGGATTGTGTGGTCCAATATCTGGACATGCTGATCTGCAAACTAAAATTTGGCTGGATTACTTGTCTAAAGTCTCTTATGGATAAATGACCCTGAAATATTCAAAACAATCTGCATCATCAAGCAGTCTCAAATATCCATGTGGCTATTGAAAAAAATTGCTCAGCCGCATTGCAATAGTCTTTTTACAGCAATACTTTTCTGGTTGAGCCATTGGTTTATGTGTGCATGAGATGTTCTCCCTGCAGCCCTGTTCTGTCAGCAAGGGCTGTCAATATGTGCATGGCCTCATCAAAACAGGCTTAGCAAAGATGTTAAACACAGAGTCTCTCTATTAAAAAAATACCCAAAAGTTAAACCTGCTCTAAGTTACTTGGATGGTGAGCAGCGCTGGAAACTGGCTTTAGACACCTGTCAGCTCAAGGAAATAACCATGGAGAAACTAATTTCTTAATGTGCATGTCCAACAGCATGACAAGTGCTCAACAAACAATGCACTGGAGACGGCTGTTGCTGCCTCCGGGTTTTGCTGGTCTCTCACTGCAGCAGAAAGTGCCACCTCTGCATTCCTGGCTTCTCCTTCAAAGGCTGCAGCTTAGCAGATGACACTGAGCAGTGGGAGGAAGTGGTGGTGAAGGTCTGGGGAGCCCTTGTGCCCAAGCTGGGCTGGGGCAGCACTGGGAGCTCCTGGCACAGGGGCTCTGCAGCTGCCTCTGCCCCTAAGGAGCCACCTGGCAGCTCCAGCAACAGCTGGGGGATTTTATTAGAAGTTGTGTTTTCTGAAGCCCCACTCTGTGCCTGTGCTTTAATTTGCTGCAGAGAACCTCCTCAGAACATTTTCAGACTCCCTGTGTCTCATTAGGTGTAAAAGACCTGCACATCTCCCTCGTGATGGGAATGTTCTGCACATCTCCCTGCTGGAAATCTCCTGCACGTCTCCCTTGTGCTGGGAATCCCCTGACGCTTTCTGGAAAGGCTGCTCCTGTGCAGTTGGGTCCCTTTGGAGCTTTGCCCTGGAATAGCTGTGGTGGATCCTCAGCAGCACAAAGTGGGAAGCAGTATTCCCACATTGTTTTTCTCATTTAATTCTCAGGGAAAAGCCTCCGATTTTTCTAAAAATCCTGTCAGTCTCACTTGTGAAATCTGACGTACGGCCTAAAAATAGCATTTCAGTGAGAGCTGAGAGCATCGACAGTGAACTGACTGGAGGAGCAGAGGTTGGCAAGTATACACTGCTCAACATTTCCAAAACTAATTTTCCACATCAAGTCTCCTCTTCCTTTTCCCTGTGCTATTTAAACAGAAATGTAAAAAGAAACTGTTAAGGAAACCCACATATGTAATTGTTAGGGGAGGAAGAAAGTTTTGTGGCTGAGAAACAGGAGAAGAGCCAGATGATCCTGTTACTTCTCCTGCCACAGACTTACGTGACCTTGGCAGGCCGGCGTTTCCCAGAGCGTTGACTCATGTTGGCTGCTGCTTCCTTGGACACTCGGAGCGGGACAGCTCGGCCGGGTGCTTTCAGAAGTGTTGAGCAGTCAGATTTCCACTAGGCTGCTCAAAATGAGAAAATGCAGTTTTCAGCCCTGCTCCTGAACTTACTTTCTGTTCCTCTGAAGCGATGAAGGAGGCCTGCTCTGAGAGGGGAGTGGTGGTAGCTGGGAGGACAGTGGGGCGCTGACCGTGGAGATGTGATCACTCAAACCAGCTGAGTGTCTGTCCTTGTTGTTCCACATTTCCTCATTTGCAGGATATTCAGTCCTGAAGAGTCAACAGTGAGTTCCTGTATTAAAAAAAAGCCCTGTGCCCCAAGGAGTCGGGCAATGATAAGGCTCCAGGACTGTACATTACACTCCTGTTTCTCCAGAGAGTTGGATTTCTCAAGTGCAATTTGTGGTCTGGTGTTTGGGGCTAATTTTTATATGAATAAATGGGTCTGGTGAGGGACAATCAGGGATCTCTTCTGGGTGAAATCAAGCAATGAAACCATCGTTCCCTAGAAGGGAAAAGAAGTTGTTTTTATTCTGCACCTTCCCAATATATGAGGGAAGGCTTTGAAGTACAAAAATAGTTGCTGTATTATACACATATTGTAGGATGTTTACCACTGGAGACTAATGCCTAAACAATGAATTTCCAAGCCACTCCAAATGTGATCCAACTTTATTCTAAACAGTCATAAAAAAAACCCTGATTATAACAAATGAAACTCTGCTATTTGTTTTCTTTTCACAGTTGGAGATTCTGTACACACAGAGAAGTTGCTTAGAGTCTGAAAGTGTTTATCCTGCCAAAAATAAATGTTCTAAAAATGATCACTTAGCATTTTCTGCATCTCTGCATATTTGTTTACCATGAAGAATCTGCTTACAGAGCTTATATTGTATTTTTTTTTACATTTCAACTTCAGTGAAGAAAAATTGAGCATGCTTCTTACCAACACCCATTTCCACTTAAAGTCATGAAACTGTGTTGTAACTATTTTTGTGTGGGCTGTGGTTATTCCAGAGAAGTTTATTTAGCAACCAAAGGTGATGCTAAGAGCCAGATTTTCAAAGCAGCCTTCTAAATACAGCATGGTGTTTGAAATGGCTTCTGTTTCTGTGTGTGAAAACTTCTGTTTCTGTGTGTGAGAGTTTGTAAACTTGCAGGTTTTCATGAATAGAGATGGTTTTATATCCAGTATTAGTAAATTTAGAAATAATAATATTAGCCCATTGAACAAAATTCACATTACAAGAGCGGTGCATGTATCAGAACAGCCTTTTTCCAGGAAACTGCAGGAGGACATTGCTGGGGGAGACTGCAAATTCTGGATGTTCTCAGCCCCACCTGTGGTTTCTCCTCCCCTACAAATACTGCTTTGTTTGTGGGTTTGCATATTAACAGAGAATCTTTACTGTTGTATTTGAATGCTTTCAGAATTAATGAATTTAGCCTCCTGTGAAGTTTTATCACCACTTTACAGAGAGGGAGACTGGGAAAGAGAACTAACTTTCCTGAAGTCCAATAAGATGTCTGGGGAGCTTTGGAAGATGTACAGCTCTTCATCCTTAGGAGGTGGCAGCTTTTTTTACCCTGTGCTCACCATGGCTCTGCCATCTTTGGAGGGTGCAGCAGTTTATAGACCCTATTGCTCTGGGCTTAATGATGGTCTCTTGGGGAGCTTCTGCAGTTCTTCCACTCCATATGTTAAAAGTTTGTTTTGTTCCCTTTCAGACCTGTAGAAGCCACTCAATGAATTGCTAATGTGCAGTGGGAGGAAAAAGCCTCCAGAAGCTTTGCAAGTGCAGATCACAGAGCACTTGGAAAAGCAGAAGCACGGTCTCCCCTTTGGCAAGGGGCTTGGAAACCTGGCTGTCTGCCTGAGGCTTATTTGGTGCTGGGAATCCTTTCCCATCTAACTCAGCTGAGCAGGAGGAGTGGAGGGCAGGAGATTCCTCAGCAGGGGCAGAGGAGCCCCTTGTGGGTGCTGCACCCTGGAAGTGAGGGATGTGAGCAGGTCATGGCTGGCCTCATGCACACGTGCCAGGGCCAGCATCTGCTCTCCCATGAGGACTTTGCATGCTGCAGTGCTCCACTCAATCAGTGGGAAATGCTTTTGCCCTGAAGTGTAACACTCTTGCCTAAGCTTTGGAAAGAACTGCTGTGAATCCTGTGTGGAGCAGGCAGGTGAATCAGCTCTCACAGGGGTTACTCCTTAATGCAGCTACTCACTGATTCCGTGTGCAGGCTCTTACCCCTCTCTTTGGGCCAGGCTGCCCTGAATCACATCTCAAGTACCATGGGGTCAACACACATTTAGGACTTGTTTTGGTGCTGGTAAACCTGCCCATGAAGCTGAGGAGCATCACCCTGCCCATGTGTGAGGGGGGCTGTGCACCCAAGGGTCCCTCTTCTGGGAGCACAAACATCCCCCAGGCAGTGAGAGCTCTTTCCTGATGCAGAGGCTCATCACTGCTAGTCTGGGGTTTTCTTAAAGTAATTTTTAAATAGTTGGATAGTTTTCAATCTACTTTGCATAAAGCTCAAAGAACTCTTATACACATTCTTCTCTCTCCTGATTGCAGATGAATATAGAATGCTTCCCTTAGCAGAGAGAGAGAATGATGAGGCTATTTCTTCTCTTGCCAGCTTGGTGCTAGGCAATGGGATTTCAGAAATCACCCAAACTGCTGCTGCCAAGGCCAGATTACATGGAGAAGAACCTGTTTTCCCCTCTGCCCAGTCTGTACAGATACTGCCATCCAGAGAGATGTGAATCAGGGTGCTTTATGTGCTGGCTTAGTGTCCTGTTCTTAGTTACTCTATTTAGTTGTTGGTTGAAACAGTGTTTAAATGGGCATGAGCAGTGAGCACTGACACTGTTAGAATAGAAAAGCAGGTAGGAACACTTGAACATCTGTTCTGCTCTGTTCTGCTTGTCTGCCTTGTGGTGGAGGGAGCCTCTTGACCCCTTTTCAGGTAAAGGCACTGTTGGTGTCAGTAACGAGCTCTGGGTGGAGGTGGGTGGATGAGGATGTCCCCATGGTTTGTGGTGACAATGCTCATAGTTACTGCTACCAACGTGTGCCCATGTGTTGTGGACACAAGTGCTTGGCAGTTGCCTTTTGCCTTTCTGAGTGGTCCAGGACATTCAGTCACCTCTGAGGACACTGTTACTCCTGCCACAATGAGTTTTAAGGACATTTTGACAGAACTGCTTGGAAAGGGCTTGTTGTCTTCTGAGCAGGTTGATCTCTTGCTGTAACTCTCTGGGTGAAGACAAGGGTCTCCCTTTTCAAACAGAACATGTGCTGGGCATGCTGGTTGGTGGCAGATACATAATTTTAATTTTTAGCTTGTCTATCTATGTTTTTATTATCAAGCCAGTGTCATTCCACCCACTGTTCAGTATAGAGGACATGATGATCAACCATAAAGGTGAGGAGAAGCTCTCTGTGTTTGCAGTGAGTAGCAGCCTGACAGCTAAACTCTTTACTGTGCCACTGTCAGATGTTCCTGTCTCCATGGAAGGGTGTAGTGAAGTAAAGTGCTTCTGTTATCATGGCACTGACTGAGTGGAGCTCATCTAAATAGATGTCACTTGCCACTTACCATGAGTGACAGTTGATATGTCATAGCTCACAACAGACACCTGGAAGTGGAGCCTTCAGCATTTCTTCTGGCACAGTTGTTTCCCAGCCTTTCTCTAGGCCACTGGTCATGCATTACCTGTGACTTGGCATGAGAGGTGACTTAATTCAGGATGGTCTCATCTGCTGTCACTGTTACTCATCTCCTGACAGCATGAGTTTGAATCCAGGCCTCACATGCAGCAGCCATGTCCCCTCCTGGAGCAGGGATGTTCTTTGCAGTGTGGATTCCATTACAGTTCCATGACCTCAGGAGCCGGCTCTGCATTCGCACTGCCAGGCTGGGAATAGTTGGCACTGAGCAAAAATTGCTATTGTGTCAAGGATTTGGCCTGGCTCCCTACATGATGAAAAATAGGCACAGAGCCCAGACAGCATAATGCACTTGGTTTCTTGCTGTTTTTACCTGCCAGATCTGGAGCAGAATAAGCAGTTACGGCTGATGTCACTCTTTTTAAGGTTCTTATTTATTTTTATAGGCATCTGACTAGCTAGATTAGTGAGATCTAAACTCATCCTGCGTAACTCAATGCAAATATGTCACATGGCTGTTTTGACATTTCAGGTTCAGGGAGTAAAGTACACCCTGACCTGCTTGCCTTATAAAATGCCTGTGGTCTAATTGAAGAGCTCATAACTTTTTTCAGTAACTAGTTGAGATTTTTCTGTTTACACTGCAAAGCAGCTTTTCCCAGTTTTTTTTTACCATTCAGCTAAAATGAATAACACAAACATACCCAAAACTTGCTTTTAATGCAGTCCTGGCACCACTAAGTACTAGGTTCAGTAATGAAGGCAGGCATGGGATCCACATCCCATTTTGTAATAGAAGAAGGATTTCCCGGTGCTGGAAATACAATAAATTGCCCACATATCGATAAAATTTTCACCTCACATGCATCCTGTGTGACACCTTGCCATTTCTTAGGGTAAGAAATATTCCATGTTCCAGCCACAGAAGACAAATCCCACAGCAGTTGTTGCTTCCTCAAAACCCAGCTGTCTTCCCTTTGACCACAGAGGCAGAGCTCGGCTGTGCCCTCCTCCAGCACAGCTCAACTGTGCTTGAACTGCAACAGGCAAAAAGTTATTTTGGCCTGGAAAGCTCTGTGTTCAAGGCAAGGCTGCTTGTGCAGGACTGTTTCCCTGCTGGCCCCCTCCCTGCCTTCCAAGGAAAACAGCAGAGCTGGGCTTGCGAGCTCCTTGGGGCTGCAGTGGCACCGGGGTGGCAGAGCTGGATGACATGGGATCAGTCCCTTTGGTGCTCAGTTCTGCAGTCCTACAGCCCAGATCCTGAAAGCAGATCCTTGAAGAGAAAGTTCTGAGCTCATGCAGATCAGTTTGCAGGACTAAGCCTGGAGAACCACAGTAATTAATAACAACTTGGCAAGGCTGTCCTGGATTTCAATAGGAGTTTTGCACTAGAGCAGGATGAGAATACAGCATTAAAATAAGGCAGACAGTTCACAGCAGGCTGAGGAGAGAGGCCAAAATCAACAGGATAAAACTCTCCTCTTACAAAAACTGCCCTAAACCTTTTTGTCCACACACAGGGCCTTAATTCAAGGCTTGTTGAAGTCAATGGGGAAAAAAACTCATTAATTTCAATGGGTTTGAATTAGCTTGAACCCCAGTTCTGGCCAGAGGACAAGTATTTATAAGCTGGCCATGGATGAATTTAAGTTGGAAACTAGAGACAGTCTCCAAGTACAGAGGGGTTCTGGAGCCACCTTCAGCAAAAGGGGAGGTGGCAGAAATGTCTTAATAATCATTAAGCTGGAGCTTGACTGACCTAAAAAGGAGAGTGTGTCATGTGGTGGGGATGTGATCGCAGTGCAGAGGTCTCTGGTCCCTTCCCACACCAGCCAGGCAGTGGGGTACTGGCCTGTCACATTCCTTCTTTTCCTGTAACTGCAGTTCACAAACCCCTATTTTAGGCAGCTTCTATTTTATACTTAGCTTCATTTCAAGGAGATGATCTATCTCCAGATTATTGAGTGTTGGGGTTATTTAGCATCAAATGCTCCTGACAGGCTTCACACAAACACCACACTGTCCCAGCTAACATGGCCTTCCTGTTATCGTACTGACATGATTTCCAGTCATGCTACTTTTTCTGTTACAGAACTTGTGCTTGAAATATCTTTTTCTGAAACCCCTTGTGTTTTAGCTGAGCTCTCATTCCCTCCCCAACACGTGCTCCTGTGAATTCCCAAAAGCCACAATGACAAGAACTTCTAATGCTTGAACTTGATGTTTGGTGTTTCTCAGATTTTGTGACTGTGCCTCATAAACAGCTTTGATGTGGGTTGGCATCTTCCCTGCTTTCCCAGATTGTCATCTTCTTCCTCAAAGTTTCTGCTTCTTTGCTGTGTTTTACTTTGCTTTGTAGTGCCATGAAGTTGGATGGGGCTTCACAGGATCAGCAAACCACCAGCTCCCATCCCTGCAAAGAAGGATGCTCAGTTCTGGCATCTGAAGTGGGCAGAGTTTACAGCCAGAGTAGTGTTTGTAAGCATCTAGAATAGAGAAAATCCATTTCCTAGAGGTTAGTGTGGTTAGTAGGAACCACATCATTAGGTATTTTAAGGAGCTGTGTATTGTTGGATGTTATCGTGAGGCTGTAACTCTGCTCTGCTCTGAGTTCCCTGTCACTGCCTGGCTCATGTACAAAGTGTAGTCTTAGACCTTTAATTAACATGATGTTATATAAAATATATGTGATTCGAATAGCATGCAGTCCTCACTACTGAAATTAATCAGACTCTAAATAAAATTAAACCTATTTTTTGGCTTTCAAGGTTAGCCCACTTTAATGGAATAATGATAAATTACTTGTTGTAAATATGCTGTAGTACTGAACATAGCTGAACAATTTTGATTTCCCTTAAAATTCTTTACAAAGCAGTACTGTCAGATATTTAACTTATTTTTATTACGAAATTTAACCAGTACATTTCCAGTGTCTCTTTCCATATAATAAAAAAGAAACAAAAAACCCCCAAATTTAAGACACTGATAGCTTTTCACAGATAGATGGTATTTTTTTTTAAAAAATCAAATCACAAGTCAAAAATGACACTTCTCAGTGGATGTGAAGTAGAAAATTATTTCAAAGTTAAAACAAAATTATTCTTAGTGCAGAGTGTATTGCCAACAGTTAATTAACTATTTTTAAACACAATTGCTAAAATAAAGGTTCTGACAGAGAATTTAGCAAAATCAATAACCCAGCTAGAAATGGTGTTAAGTTTCATAAGTTATATTTTGATGCTAATGACATGGTAAAAGCCCCCTTATCTCACCTAATTTAATCATCCCTTGTGTCAGATTGAGAGCTACATTTACAGAGCAGTTTAACCTGGAGGATTAAAGCCTGTAAAATTACTCCAGGTTTGCACCAAAGTAAATCAGAGCAGAATCTGGCTCTTTTTTTTTATTCTTCCAGAACCAAAACACAAACGTGAGTGCTCTGAAAACCTTCATGATACAGATTTGTTTTTCTGAGCAACTGTGAAATGAACTGACTTAGAGCTTGTGCCAAATTTGGCTAAACTCCTGCCAAGTCTGGTGTGCTGATTTGTGTGGCAACATTGGCAAGCAAAGTGAAGGTTTACGTTGCCTGGGAGGTTACACATGGATACAGGACTGGGAAGTGGTTCCAAATCCCTTACACATGGATACAGGACTGGGAGGTGGTTCCAATTCCCTCCTGTTCCACAGCCAGGGAACCATTCCCTCTGTGACCACAGCCAGGCTGAGGGAACGGCTGTCCTTTAATGAGCTCGTAGTGAAAGGCTTGGGCTGACATTTAAAAGCTGTTTTCAGGGCATACAGGGTGGTGTGGCCTTTTATCAGCACTGCTGTGCGGTGTCAGGACCCAGTGGTGGTGGTGGTGGGAATGGGGCTGTTTGTTTTGGGGTAAGTACAGGCACAGCTATTTCCTGCGCATTCCAGGGATGAGGAGTCGCTTTGCCAATTCGCTCTTGACATATTTACAGGCAGAGAAGCCACCTTTGGACCAGTTTTTGCAAACATTGTGTTCCATTATGAAAATGTTCCCAAGGCTGAGGGTGAGGAGTCTGGCTCAGAATATCTCCTGGCCCAGACAGTGTGGGCCAGTGTCTGATCTCTGCCGTGCTGGGGAATGTCTGAAGGAATTCCATTAACTTTTCTGCATGTGCTTTGGATAGGCAGTGGAGCTGAGGTTAGAGCCTGATCTTCAGTCTTCAAGAGGTCCAAAGTGGACTAAATTGCTGAATTTTTGTTTTCTCTGTTTTCTAAGCAGGAAATAGTCTCAAAGCGCCCTTTTATGGGCCCTGCTGTCTTAACTGTGAGAGTCTGGAAACTGTAAGGACATCCACTGGTATCCAAATTCCACAATTAATAATGCATTCCCAGAGTGGAGGGGAATTGCTGTGGTTGCCAACAAGGGCTGGTGATTCTGCATGTCAAAAGCAGTATTGAAGGGCTCTCTGAAGGCAGCTCCAGCACCATCAGGACCATGAATAATGAATAAAATGGATGTGCAGTTCTGATATCAGCCAAGCTTTTAAGTCCATTCTTAAATCCTGGGACCTAAAGCTTATGTACCTATTGCTTTACTAAACAGAGCTGGCTGTCTGAGCTTAGGCTTGACTTAGGTGAAATCATGCTGTACAAAAAAGCAAACAAGTGCAAATGGAGCAGTGAGTGATGTTTTCATGTGGCTCTGAAGGTGATGGGAAAATTCCCACTGCCCTTCAGTGACCCTTAAACAAAGCAGCATTGCTGCATGGGTCTAGAAGAGGAGATGAGAAGGCAAAAATCTCTTTGGGAAATGGTGACACTGACACTGCTGTCATAGTCTGGCCACCTCAGTGCTGAAACGGAGGTTTCTCACTTTGCTATCAAAACCTATTTGCGTTTGAACTGAGGGGTATCTCTGCAAAATGCCACTCTGGAGTAAAATTTTTATGACCAAATTCTAATCTCTTGGGAAAAGACAGTGTAAGAGGGTTGCTAAGCTTCTCACATGGGCCTGAATACAGGCCCCATTGCTGTGCTGGAAAAGGCCAGCTTGTATTAAACCTAGTTAGGAGTAGGCAGTGCAGATGTTACCATGATGTGATGTTTAGGTTGCATTTTGCAACAGGTAGATTTCCTGGCACTGAAGCTTGGCAGCCTAGTTTGCAAAATTACTGAGGAGGATTCTGCTTGCTCTTACACGTCCTTGGCCACTGTTGAAAAACGAGAGGTATCACCACAGTGGCAGCTGGCCCGTTCTCTTCTGTTTCATCAGGTGTAAAATGCCTGTTCTCCAGTGACAAACCTCGATGATAAACCTTCTTAAAACCAAGTAAGATACAGTAAAATGGTGATACTCTTTAATAATAGAAAATATATCTGAAAGAGAGCCTGGTGGGTCAGCTAGTCCATGTGTCTGCCTGGTGTGCTGGGCAGGGAAGAGCTGCTGCTGAGCCCCTCAGAGCCTGCTGCCTCCTGACTGCAGCAGAACCACCAGCCAGGTTATTTTTGTGCTGGACAGGTAGGGGTGTCTCGAGTATTCCAGTTATCCCTGTTTGTGATAAATTTTTCCAAAACATACCTACTACTGAAATCATTGGATGTTTGCCACTGTCTTTGTGATGAACCAAAATGGGTCCAGAGAGGAGTTATCCTGGAAAAGGAAGGGTTTTAAAGCACACCTCAGCCAAAGCCTGTGGAAATGGTGGAGTTTGTTGTAGTTTGGCTGAAGCCTTCTCACAGGACAGGTACACTGGCAGGTCTGTCCTTGCTGTGCAAGGGTTAGGTGCCTTCTGTGGGCTTTGCTGTCAGTTGGGGTCAAGGCTGGGATTCAGGAGCATCTTTCATTCTCGTTGGAAATGCACAAACAATGCAGGCACTGCTGGGGGCAGAGGAGCTGCTGCTGGGGCCTCGTGCTGGGACAGAGCCTGCCTGGCGCCCGGGGTAGGCATGGGCAGCCCAACTGCCCTATCACACCAACCTGCCCTGTCACACCAACCTGCCCTGTCACACCAACCTGCCCTGTCACACCAACCTGCCCTGTCACAACAACCTGCCCTGTCACACAGCATCCTGCCCACAGCCACTCCTTTGAAGCCAGGAAGAAATGGGACATGGCAGCCATGGGAATGGTTTGTGCTGCCAGAACCGGCTTCCTTCTAACACCGAGTGTCAGGAGGGTTCCTGTGGGTCAGGGGAGAGGAACAAATCTGGAACAAATGGAGTCTTCAAGGGGTGAATGCACCAACCTACTCTGAGGAGAGTTTTAGCTACAGACATCAGGAGCCCAACGGGTCTGTGCTGTCACCTGATGGAGCAAAATATGTCCTCACTGGGTAGGGAATATGGGAGTGGATTAATGGCATCTTGTGATTTCAGTAAGTGGCAATCTGCCTGTCATTATCACATGAGTGTATTGCACAGGGATTCCTCAGACTTCCTGAGCCTCTTGTTGCTACAGCTTATGGATGACTTCCTTAGACTCTGGAGTATCATCCTGCTGACTTCTTGGAGTTTACAAGTGTTCATTGTATTTCAGTGCTGAAGATATAATGTATTTCAGTGTAAAATGTATAATGTAAAATGTGTATAAAGTATAATATAAAGATACATGTATTTCAGTATAAAAGGTATAAAAAGCAGCAAGGCTGAAGATGTGACTCAGGTAATGAGTCAAAGAAACAGTGGGATTTTTAATTAAGTTTGCTCATTTTCTTTAAGGCTGACAATACATCTGAGAATTTGACATTTATTTATGAATGCATTCCAGCTTTGCACGCTGCATATCAAAACCGAGGATGAGCCTGGGAAGGGTGGGGCAGTGTGCTGAGATACTGTATCTGACTTGCCCTCCTGCCCGCAAGAGAAATTCTTTCCATCTGAGTCCTCCTGAGGTGGTGCTTTGGCAGAGGATTGTCTTGTCCCTGCTCCTGCCCTGAGTCAACTGAGGTTTGCTTTGTTTTCATCCACTTCTGCCTCTCCTCTGGCATCCTGTCTGCCTCTGAGGGTGGTGAGTCCCCTCTGCTGTGCTCACCAGGGTGACAAACCTGTCACCTTTCCTGCCTGCTTCTTATTTCTGCTCTCTGTTGGAATGAGCCCTTGGGATTAAACAGGATCCCTGGCCTTTCCCAGGTGTCTTTCTCTGCTGTCTTGACGCACAGTGTGCTCTGACACTGCCCCTTTACTTCCAGAAGTGTCCATGTGATTCTTGGGGAGCAGAAGGGTGGGGAGCTGGTCCCTGCTCTCAGCCCCCCCTGGCTCCTGTACATGGTGCAGGTACAGCAGCTGCATCTCAGGGCAAAGCTCCAGACTGAGGTGCTGCTGATGCACAAGCAGAGAGCAAAAAGCAGGGATGGCTCTTCTCCTCAAGGCTGTGCTGAGTCTGCCAGCTGCCAGCAGTGGTGAGCAGCAAACACGGTAATTGAGTCCTCAGTGGCTCCTGAAGGCAGGCTGGAGCGTGAGCCCAGGTGGTGCTCAGCTCTGCTGGCTGAGTAGGCAGTGTTTGGGGCTGGCAATCGCTTTGATGGCCTTATCTGCTCTTTGAAGCCAAGCAGCCGCTCCCTGCCCATACACAACTGATAAGCTCCATCAGATCCTGCATATCTTCCCTGCAAAAATAGGGGCTGAGTTGACTCAGCCAGGACAGGAGCCTGTGACTCTGAGTGTGGGTGTGCTGTGGTTTTCCCACATCCATCCCGAGTTGCTGGCGTGGGCACAGGGTGGCAGGGCTGGCATCTGCCTGAGGGGCTGCCCAGCACCAACAGGCTGGGCCTTGCTGATGTAAATGCCAGAAGAGGTGTCATTCCCACCTCCCAGGCCCTCCCTGCCACTGCACAAAGCAATGCCAGGTCCTCCATATCTCCATTCAAACCTAAAAGTGGTCACTAACTCAACAGGATGTTTCTTTAGGATGGTTCAGGTATCATATGAGGCTTTCAGGAGCCCACAGCTGTGGTAGGGCTTTGCTCTCTAAATGTGGGGTCACCAGAACTGGCTTGGGGTAGCTCAGCATTGAGCCATTGCTCATGGGGCTCCTGTGGGTGGAACCTGGGAAAGTGATAAAGAGCTGGAATGCAGCCAGACAGCCAAAATACCAGGAGCAGGGCAAAATTATTTACAAAGCAACTGAATATTTTTCCTCCCTTTCCCTTTCATTTTTTAACAAGCTTCTTTTACCACTAAGAATTTCATCCTAAAGAAAACTGGCAAATGTCTGAGAGGCAGAGCTACACCTCCACCACATTGTTTAATAACAATGAACTGCAATCCTAATGGCAGTACATAGTGCTTTCTGACCCAAAGAATGCACATTCCACCTTGAGAGGAAAAAAAAAAGAGATAGAAAGAAGATAATGAGAAAAAAATTGGTTTGTGTTCATAAATGCTTGTTTGAAGCCAAAGGATTTCATGTCAAAAGTCTCTTAGATCCCTACAGTCACTGCAAGCAACACATAGAAGATTTGAGCTCAAGTAACTGCAAGTGTTGAAATTCAGGCTATTTTGGGTCAAGAAGCCAGTGGGGAAATGCTGTCTTTGTGAAAATTCAGTTGAAGCTAGTTTAGAGCAGACACAGAAAATTACTTGAAGCTACAAAGTCAAATTGTCAGAAGCGCGTTTCCCTTACCAGGCTAAAATGTGGCCTAATTCAGCTCTTACAAAAAGTTCTGGAGGTGCTTCCTTTGATTTCTGTGAGTGCTGAGTCACCAGTGGCTGCTGAGTCACCAGCCCTGAGCACCCATCAGGACTGTCAGAGCCCTGGTGAGAAGGCAGCTCTGATTCAGCTGATAATATATCCTTATTTCTATGTACAATGCAATACCAGTTTGTGTTATTGCCTTGCCTGCAGCAGCACTGTGCAGAACAGAATTGCCTGACAACTGATGAAGTGAACGTTTCTTAAAAATACCTTCTGAAATGACAACTGCTTTTTGTCCCTAAAATATGTGGGAATTTTGCATTCCCTCCTTGGCTTCCTCTCCCACCTTCTCTGACAACAACAGGAAAAGACAGCAAAAGAAAAAAATCAACTTCTTATAAGAACTAGAATTGAACTTATTGCCAGTTGCTTTTTAATAGCATATAATCAGGAAATTTCAGAAACTGATTATCTTTTTGTGAATGTCTCCTCAGTGCTGTCACAATTCAAAACAAAGGTGGATGTGCTCAGTGCTTATTTTGGAGTCACTGGGTGCTCTGGAAGGGCTGCTTGTGAGTCCATCAGCAGCACTCGCTGCCTCTGGAGAGGCTGATGCAAGGGGCATGTGAAGGACCAGGGGTGCAGGTGGCAGCTGGGTGGGCTGGGGACAGGGGACAGGCTCACAGCCACCTCCAGGCTCTGGTCGGGAGCTCAGAACCGCAGGGCTCGGTGGGAAGTGCCAAGCAAAACAAACAGTACTTGAGGTTAAAGAGCTCAAAGGGTGTTGGTGTCACAACCCCCAATCTCTGCATCTGTTTCTGCTGTTCCCAAAGCATGACAGAGAGCAGCCAGCGTTGGGAGGTCACGGAGATAACAGGACCCTGCTGATGCAATGCTGTGTCTGGTGAAGGAGCACTCACCCAGCTCCAAGGGGATCTGCTTCCCTTTCCTTCTCCTTGTGCCACTTCAGACAAAGTTGCTTGTCAGTCTAATGACAATTAAAGAGTTCTAGTAACAAAAGCAATGGGCCAGGACCTGGAGTAGCCTCTGACACCCTATTATTGGATGTTGATGCTAGACGGATGGGTGGAAGCATGTGCTGTGACTCACCATGGGGCAGACATGGGACGAGCCTCTGCTCAGAGACCTCTCTGTCTACAGTGGAAGACATTGTGAGGTACACAGGCAGGAGGAACGTAAAGCTGCCAATCACAAGATCAAGCAATTACTTGGGCTGATTATAATCTCAGTTTGAATTGGAAAAATGTGTCTGATCCTCCCTTCAAGGGCATGAACTGCACGTGGCAGGGCTGGCCGGCAAGGGGCTGGGCCGAGCGGTAAATTGGGTCTCATTTGAAGAGATAAGAGGGGGCAGAAAAACATGTTTACAGTCTCTGCTCTGGTACTTATGGGTAATTGATGGGAATTTTAGATGCTTTGGTACTTGTAGGTGTAAATAATGGGTTTTACATGAAATGCATGAAATTTGGGGCCTTTTCCAAATGATGTCATCATTCCAGGTGCAAATTGTCAGTGCCATGCACAACTGGGAACAGGGAACAGTTGGAAATAGCAGATTTTGATCTGTAAGTCCTCAATTCTGCTGTTTCCACCTGTAGCACTCCTGCAGCTCATCCCTGGCATGCCCTGGTGCTGGTATACACTGATCTCACCTGGAAATCACACCTCAGTGTCTCATGTGTTTTATCTCCATTCAGCTGATGCCTATCTTATAATAAAATTTCCCATGACTTATCAACGCTTGACAATTAGATGCTTAACATCCCACTTAATGCAAAACAGATTACATCCTGGGAATTAACAAAACAATCAAATGCCTTAAGGGATAATGGAAGATTTTTTTATAGGCATGTATGTGTTTTTTTATATAAATATATATGTTTATACATACACACATTCATAGTTGTGCAATCTAGAGATGCTGATCAACTTTTGCTACTTGATTGGTTTTGATGGCTCATTCCTGTTCTGTTTTTCCTTTCTGGTAGAAATGGTATTCTGTGATGGCAGTGCCATGTGCTGCCCTTCCAGCGGTGTCAGGAGAGGCAGGGGCTGAGCACAGCCCGAGGGTCCCCGGGTGGTTCCGAGCGCTCCCTCCGTGCCCAGCCGGCAGCTTTACAGCTTTGCTCCCTCTGGTGGCACCCGAGCCTGCTCTGCTCCCCAGCAGGGGTGGCCTCTCCCAGCGCCAGTGCCCGCGGAGGTGCTCAGCAATGGGACACGGCAGCGCTGGCAGCAGGGCTGTGCACACCATGGCCAGCCCCACTCACTTTGGGAATCCCTCTCTGTGTCAGGGATGTGGGTCCAGTCCTGGTGCAGATCCCAGGACAGCCACAGCAGGGCCTCTGCCTGCTGAATTTAAGCATATCTGGTCATCTCCAGCTTTATCACAGAGCTGATCATCTTAACCCCAGCTCTTGCACATGCTGGGGCTGGAGCTGTCAGGAATATTTGCATTGCTGGAAAAAACCAGAATCGTTTCCTTTCTGCAGCCAGCATCCCCACGGAGCAGAGCATTCTGCCTGTGATTTCCAGTCCTGCTGTCAGCACTCTGGGCACTCTGACTTGCAGAGGAGGTGCATGGTTCAGCTTCATGGACCTGGCCCCTGGGACTAGAGGAGGGGGTGAAGGGACTGAAGGGTCACTGTAGCTGGTGAAGATTTGTAAAAATTACTCAGAAATAAGTTTTTAATACTATCAAGAGAGGAAAAATTTATTCAGTTCACTGCTACAGTACCTGCACACAATGGACTGAGATGCCCATCAGTGAGAGCTGGGGACCTGCTCAGTGCCTTCACCCACTTGTGGATGCCCTGGACACCCTCATGGGCAATGGGGCCATATCCTGGGCTCAGCCACTCAGATCTGACCTCTGTGACTCTGTGTCTCTGGGTGACCTGTACCCCCTGCCCAGTGCTGTGCCCACCCCAGCACACACAGGCTGGAGCAGAGCCCTGGGCTTCCTGTGAGGAAGGCTTGGGATACCCAGGGTCTGTGTGTTATTGGGTAAATGATGCTCTTTTGGCTGCCTGCCCTCAAAGAAGAAGAAATTCCTGCTGCTGTCTGATCATCCTTCCAATAACTGACCAATGCAGTAGTTCAGATCCTGACACACACAGTGTTGATTCACTGAACTGGTGATTTCTGGAGGCAGCAGCATCATGATACAGCACACACACACAGAGAAAAAGCCAGTTGTGCTTTAAAGCATGTAAATAAATTCCAGGCACAGCAGTGCTACCTCTCTTCTAAATACACAGATATCTCTATCTGATGGACCTTTACAAAAGCCAATATGCTTAATCCCAATTTACAGAGTGGGAAATTGAGTTTTCATCCATAATCATCCAGCAGGCCAGAAATAAAAACCTGGTCCTGTGAGTCCCGCCCCTGCTTATCCCGTCCTAGTGACAAAGCTCAGCTCAGTAACTTGTCCTGTCCTCCACCACAGATGAAACTGTGGAGTCACTGAGCCTTCATGGATGTTCCCAAGGCTGCTGCAGGATGCAGGCTGGGCAAGGTTTGGGGGGAAGTGAGGAGCCCAGACCCTTGCCTGGCCTCACCTCTGCCAGCACAGGCACTGCTGGCACCAGCCAGCATCCCACATCTCTGTGCTGCTGGAAAAGGTCAAGTCCAGGTGTGCTTCAACTTGGTGTTGCATTTCATTTGCAGTTTTAAAGCAGCAAGTGACTCTTGGAGCCAAACAAATGCCTGGCATTTGGCTGTGCCTATGTTTTCCTGTGGCCAGGCTGACCTTTATGAACACTAGTCACAGCTATGACAGGCAGCTCACTTGAACCCTCCCATCTGGGAGCTGGGGAGGTTTTGTAATTGCTGGAAAAGCCAAAAAGTCTATCTTCAGACCCTGATTTTTCCTTAGCAACCAACTTTCTTCCTTGATTTCTCTTCACCTTTCCCTTCCATGTAACTCACAGCTGATCCTTGTTCTCATAACCACCCTCTATTGATGCAGATGCAATCAGCAAGAAAGATGAGCAGTTGCAGAGTTCAGCCCAACTCCATGAAATCACTCATAAATGTGCTTAACTTCAGTAAAACTGTTCTTATGCTCAGTCTTAAACATGTGCTTTAGTCTTTTGCAAGTCCTTGGCCCTCTCACAGTCTCAAATGGGTCATTGATTACCCGAGGAATGGCACGATGAGGAAAAGGCTCTTGTTGGGATCTGTGTGAAAGTGTTTTTCTGAGCCTACAGTCAGTGTCTGTTCTGATGGCAGATGAGTGCAGTTTTGTTGTCCAGTGAAGGAATAGAGCATGAAATCCCCATTGAAGTCCTCTTAGATATGCCTGTAAAATGCTGAGTATGAGGGAAGTGCCTGTGGCGTGGCTGCTGCATGTTGTCCTCATCGCTCCCAGCTGCTCACCAGTCTCTTGTTGGCTGTTACTCTACTTGCTCTGGCCCTTACCAAGTGTCCCTCTTACTCATATGCTAAAAAATAAAAATAATTTTAAAAATGAAATTAAAATAAAAACCAACCCCCCCCCAACCCAAAGATCACATCATAAACTTATGGAACAGGTTTTTAAATTTAAATCTTCAATTGGGATTTGCTGAATTTGCTTCAGGGTGTCCTTGACATATTTACACTTTGCCTTTAAACCATGAGCATTAGGCATCATGTTCTTTTCCAGTGGATACAGGATGCTCCCCTAAGAGCTGGCTTGAGGAATGAAAAGAAATTATTCTTTTACTGCTCCATTATTGCTGTGTAGTGGTGTCTTATAGAAACTGTGGTTCAAGGTCTGATTTGCTAAGTGACTGTGAGGCACATCATTTAAGATGTTTTGAAGCTGAATTGACATTGCTGTCATTAGTTGTGTATCCTTTGTATCCTGCCTGCTCCTTGCTGTGCTCTGTCACCACCCAGCACTCTGAGTGAAGTTCTCAGCACTCTGAGTGAAGTTCTCAGCACCTGCTGAAGGCAAATAATGATAATAAGTTCTAATACCTGTCCTGTTTCACACCTCTTCTAGCTTGCCAAGGTAGATCACTAGGAGATGTCACCAAAGCAAATAATCACCCCCGTGCCAAATGGCTTAGCATGATTTCGGTGCATAGCACGAGGGTTTGCCTGCATGATCCATGACAGATGTGCTGAGGTTCTACAGCTTTGCCTGCCTAGTATTATCTGTTTCCAACTTATGATTTGCACTGGTTCTGAGTCTTGCTCGTGCTCAGGGCTCTGACATACAGGTGAGTTACCACAATGTAACAGGTTCCTGCATGTCAGGTTCTTCACCACAATTGCCTTGTTCATGCTCTTGCCCAGCAGTGCAGTTATCCCCTTTCTTTGTGGCAGGGGAAAACTACTTTGGCTTACTTTCTATTTGCCAAGGGGGTAGAGAAAGCAAAAAGACAATTATTACAGAACAGCAGATACCTGTTCCCTTGTGATATTATTCCTCTTCCTAAAGTTACTTTGTGTGTTGGGGTCATGCTCATGATTTAGGGTATGAACTTGGTACCAAGCAGGCAAATGCTTTCATGGATCTCCTCCTTACCTTCAAACCATAAGGAACTGTCTCCATTGGATGTGTGTAATAGATGTGCCTGGGGCTCTTCAAGCTGGGGCAAGATATCACAGGCAGAAAAGAATCAACATAGGAATATTAACAATGCCTTCTTTTGCTGGTGCAGTTTTCCCATATGATTACAAGTGATGAGTGCTCTGTGGGAGTGAGGGAAAGGAAGATCAGCCCTGTACCAATGGCTGTGCTCAGCTCTTCACAGCCACACACTCTCTTTACTGTTAGTTCATTTGTTTGCTCTGATGCCTCTCCATTCTGTCCTGAAGGCTAACCACATATCATATATATTTAAAAGAACAGTAGCATACAACTGGTATAGATCTTAGGGTTCCCTTCCCAAAACATGATATTCCTGCTGAGAATATGAAGATAAAGGCTTTAATCCTTGGGAACAAAAGGGCGTGAGTAATTCCATTTCACTGCATGACCTGGAGTCTCCACCCATATAAATACATCAAAGAGTAGGTATGATTTCACTCTCTGACACCCATGCATTGAGGTTCTCACCCTGGGAAGCAAGGAGCTGCTGTGGCCGGGCTGAACAGTGCCCATGAGGCTGGGTAACAGGGATATTTGCAGCATTCTTTGATCTTCCTACTGGACCAAAATTATTCACATCTCCCTAGTGTTGCTGAAAACTTATCCAAGCACTCAAGGCAATTATTTTTAAATGTATGTGTGTTTTGGGCCAAGTCCATGAATCCTGACTCATGACTGACTCAGCCCTTACTTAAGCAAAACTCCACTTGATTTCATTACAACTGGGGGCAGGACTCTCTGATTCCTGCCCCTGCCAACGGGAGCTGCAAGAGTTCTCCCAGTTCTTGGAGGGTTCTGCAGCTCCCAGCACATGCCAGTGCTGTGGAGCCTCCTGCACCTCTCTGAGTCCTGCAGACAGCAGTGCTGTCTACCTAAAAAGACCCATCCTGCTTGGCTGCCCTGCCCAAGCCACCACATGGGTGATGGAGAACCACGCTGGTGCTGTGTTCACTAATAATGCTTGGAGCTAAACCTGCCAATGGGCCACAGGAAATTCTGTGACCCACGTTAATCAGGAGCTCAGACTAGATGGTTGTGATAGCCTGACCATCTGAAAACTGTTGCACTGCAGATTGGCTGTAACTCACTGGGGTATTTTAATTTTGTTATAAATTAATTTCTAACACGCTCAACTTTCCATTGCATGCTAGAGGCCAGGACGGTTCGGGTAAAGAGAGAAATTAGGTGATATGAGCACTGGGAAGAGAAATCTAAAATACCCAGGCAGGTCTGTATGGCAGAAGCTGGTGCTAATGACCTGGGCAGGATCTGAGCTCCTCTTTGTGCCTGTTTCCCAGCACTGCTGGCTGCAGGAGGGTACAGCACTGCTCTGACCTGGCTCCCTGCACTCATGACTGCAGGAGTCAGCTCAGGTCTCGCCAGCCTTATTAGCTCTGGCTCGGTGCCGGCAATTCCTATTCAAGCTGGCTCTGTGCAACGTGCCTGGCTGTCTGTGCCGTGCACATCCCGGCATGGGAGTGGTGTCCCAGTGTCAGGAATGTGGGACAGAGACGCTCTGGCTGCCTGCTGAGAGCAGCACGGTCACATTCACACAAAGGAAGAGGCTCTGCTGAAGCGAGCTGTCCTGCCTGGAGGCAGCCCAAGTGTCTCTGTCCTGGCATGGATAAGCCAGAAGTCACCCAAGGGAGACTGAGAGTGAGAAAATAGTAATAAACTGTCTTGAAGTGTCCCTGCTGTCCAGCAGTCCCAGGAGAGCTTATTAAAACCCAACCATTTTCTGCTTAGCAAGGATGACTGCCAGTTTGTGGCTAAAGCAACCAAAAAACTTCAATGGAAATGTTACTTATGTGTGTCATTTAAGATAAAGCCCCTGTGTTTTGCATGGCTGCACCTTGACAAATGGCCTGATTGGTTTTATTCCTAACTACAGCTAGAAATAACAGAGCTGCTGTGCATATTCCCATCATTTGTGTTATTTAGATTTTTGGCCTCAGAAGAGGAAGCGTTTGTGGAATTGGACTCAGTGTTTGGCCTGTCAGCTGTTGCTGCACCCTTTGGTGCCTCAGACTATTTCTTTCATCAAAGTAAACAGGTTTGATCTCCAGTTTGAGTAACCTACTGTTGTCTTTTGTAATGCTGCATTAGCAGGCTTGGAAGATGCATTTTCTGCCAACATAAACACTTTCTTGACTAACAGAAATGAGTCCTTGCTTGCATTAGTTTGCTGCAAACATTACAAAGGCTATGAAATAATTGTAAGTAGATGTCCTCGTCTGAATCTCCTTTAGACTGCAAGGCTCCCACAATAATGACTAAATGAGGGTCTTCTCTCATCAGGCAAAGGTTTGAAAGGTTTGTTCCTTTTCTCCCCCTCCTTTTTTTTTTTTTAATTATTTTGTCTCTGTCTTCTTTTGAAAAGAGAAGAACTGGAAGCTACCTGGCCCAATGATATTCTTTATTGCTCTGTCTCCCCATTGCACCCCAGACTCCCTGGGAGGACACATAAAAAGTGACTTGCCCTGTTCTGCACAGCACTTAATCTGTGTGATATTTGCAAAGGAATTTTGTCTCAGGTATTCTTGAGAGGTCAGTGAGTTACACAACACGATTTAGTCATTTGTCCCTGGCCAGTTCTGACTGAAGTGTAAGTCTCACTTTTACTGCCACAGTTCTTGCTTTGCTGTACAGACTTGAGATCAAAACCCCACCGCAGTCAGAAATTATTCAAGGCTATCTAAGGCCCAAACAACAACTGTATCAAATAGAGACAACTCTTTGAAGAAATGTAAATTTCAGCACATTCACATCGAATATGGTTTTGGCTCTGTAGTTGTGAAAAAATACAGAAATTACCAGTAGAGTCATCAAGATGTAAGTCAAGACTAGGGAAAACTAGTGAGTAAGGAAATTCTTCAACATTTGTTCTTCTGTGTTCACATTCTTATGACTTGAATTCAAATATCTGCCCCACACTGAAGAACCTGGAAACAAGATCTTCAGGTCTTTCCTAGTTGTAATGAGAACACACCCAGACAGAGTACATGAAGAGAATTAAAGGAAGGAGATTTACAAAACCTCTTAAAACAGCAAGCTTCTTAATTTTCCTTTAGAATTCAAAGGAACCATCAGACAAAATATTTAAGGACTGAAGCAGCTAAGCCCCAGCAGAGTTCATGGCTGGCTTGGTTTCCTCAGGCTTATCTAAATTCGGTCCTGTAAAAGCGTGAATTATTGACTCTCCTCTTTTCTCTGCTTTACAGTCCTCAGGTACCTGGAGGGCATCCCAGAAAAACAGGAGGGTGAGCCAGCCTGCTCAGACATTGATGCTTTCTGAATCTCACTGGCTAAGCCCAAGTTTGAATATTTAACGGTCTTCAAAACCCCCATGTAACAACCCCTGCCCCAAGAGGAAAACCAGCCAAGCAGAGCTTCCCTGGAAAGCCAGACCATGGCCAGGGAGCTGCAAAGACACACCTTGGTCCAGAAGCTGGGCTTTGATTGCTGTGGGTGAAATTCACAGTGTGTGTGGAGAGAACCAACAAGGCTGCCAGTGCAGTGGGAGTGAATAATGCAGAGGCCTTTGCTCGTCCTGTTGCACAGGAATGATTCCCACGTCCTCCAGGCACTGTGGAGTGAATCAGTTTTGAAAAGCCTCTGCAGCGCTACTGCGGCAAAGCAGGAAAATATTGCAAAGTAGAGAAGACTTTTTGTCAAATGCTTTTTCTCTGCTTGGTCATCTGGCTACTTCATGCCTGAAACTGTGTTTTGTTCGTGCAGCTGTTGGAGTTAACATGCAGCACCTATTTATGGGTCCCCTGGGCAGCCACCTCCTTCTGTCAGCCACAGCACCTCCACGGATTCCAGCAGGATCCAGCCAGGCTGTGCTGTGCCTGCCAATCCTCCCTCCTGCCCATCCACAGGCCTGGGACTGGCACAAAGCTGACTTTGGCCTCACATTGGACTTGCTGTGCTTTTCACAGGGTCCTCATTTGCTTCTTTGTGCAGGACAGGGCTTAACACCCTCCTTTGTCAAACCTTGAATTAAAAAGCAGTGTCTTAGCAGGTTTAGACAGGATTAAGCAGCACAAACCTCTTACACACAGAGCTTACACTAAGTAAGCTTTTCTAAGTTACCAATGTGTGATGTATCTGTAGCTCTCCTATCACTTTCCCTCTCAGCTGGGTTGTTTCAGAGGGGATAATGGGAGCTGAATTTATTGACTTCCCTTAGGACTTGGGTGTTTGGTGCCTTTCTCATCTTCTGGTGCTCCAGCCAGAATTTCTAAAAACAGTTGCCAAAGCCAGACCTGGTGTGGGCAGATGTAGTTTCAATTGCCTCAGCAGATCTGTGCCAAACTACAGCAACTGCAAATCTGAAGGCAGGCTGGGAAAAACAGGGGACTGTGGTTAATCCTAGCCCTTCACTGACCTGCTGTGGGACTTTATAGCAGCTCTGCTATCTCCTCAAACCTGTATTTACATATTTAGAAGACATGACCTCTGGATAAGAGTTCCTTTTTTAATCTTTTATGCAGAAGTTAATATAAGGGGTTACAGTCATGCAACACTTAAATAATTGACCCATAATACCCCTTCTATTGCACAATTCAATGTGTGAAAAGTTTTCCTGTCCCATGAAGAGGCAACCTGGAGAAGAGGGGAAAGCACTTCTGTCTTTTTGCTTGCCCTTACTCACAGACTCCCATTTGGAAGATATTTATTAGGTGGGGAAAAGTGCAGTAAGATGCTGCATGGCTCAGCAAAGCACCTTCTTTTCCTACAGACACAGGACTCTCATTACATCTTTAAAGAATCACAACAAAGAAAAAGAGCTGACACAATGAATTTTGATCTGGAAAATGAAATCTGACATAACCAGTAGTTACATTTTTCTTATTCCCTGGTAGTTTGCCTAAAGGCAGCTTTTAAATAATTCCTGCTTTTCACCTCCTGAGAAATAATCTGTTTGCTTCTGAATTAATTAGGCAGCATCATAAAAACCCTTTAGAGACTTCGCAAGCTGCTGATCTAACTCTTAACATATGTAATGGGCCTGATCCTTAGGCCAGACGGTGGGAATCCTGCTTTTAATTTTGATGGGAACAGGAGCAGGCATTTTATGTGTGATGCTACTGAAAAAACAGGGTTCCCAGTAAATAGTACTGGGTGTTGTTTTTTTATGACAGCTTTACTGATATCTGTCTCTGTGTCTGGGATCTGTCTCTATAACATCTTGAGTCTCACAGTGATGAGAGAGAGTAGGTCCTTTCTTGTTTCATCTTCCCTTGGACAATCAGTGCCAGAATTTCTGTTGTGTGCTGCCCTGATGAGCAGACATGTGCAGGGGAGTTAAGTGCTGTCTCTCCACTTGGAATGTTCAGAGTGTGATTGATCTGCCCAGGCTGGGCCATAGTGCAAGGCCAGGGAAATCAGTGGAGCTCTCACATGCAGAATTGATCATCTCAAGCTTGGCTTTGAGATGTCAGCTACTCCAATACTCACCAGCTTAAATCAGTATCAACCCAGCAATAACATTGTTTCCTGTTAATCTGAAAGATGAAAATAAGCAAAATAATTTTGATCTCATTTATACAATTTCTAATTTTTTTTTACGTAAAATACCACCCAAATGGGGTTTCACTGACCAAATTGAAAATATCTGTACTAGTTTGTTTACAGGGTGATGTAAAAGCTTTTATTTGACAAAGTAAGAGATTCAGGTAAGTTTCAGGCTCATGAGTTTTTCATGATGTTGGGCTTTATGGCCTGAATGGTCTCTCTCTGTTCTACCTTCCTTTGTTCTTTCATTCCTGACTTTGCCTGTTGCCAGTGGCAATATCACCAACACAAGTCAGGACAAGGATTAGATCAAAAGATGCACGAGGAACCAAAGATGGCTCTGAGTGAGATTTGGAGCTCAGATTAGGAGATCTAAACACCTGTATGTCTTTCAGGTGTAGGTTTGTGTACTGCTGGCATTCTGCTGAGGGCTTTGCTCACACAGCTCCAGGAACATTCATGGTCAGCAGGACATCTGGTGACTTGTCCCATGGCACTGCACTGCTCTGCTGAGTGCCACAGGCTAGAGAAGCATGGATTTGTAATATAGACCAGAGAAAAACTCATTTCAGGAATCATCATCTCAAACCTCATTATTCTGCAGGGGTTTCTGCTAGCTTTTAGAAATGCCAAAATGGTGGCCATACTAACATTGTTGTTTAAAACTCAGAAGCAAATTCTTTCCTTAACTCAGGACCTGTTCCTCTCCTCCTTCTGTTGCCTGACTTTTGAGTGCAGCTGTGACTTTCTCTGTCCCTTCCCCAGGTAAGCACCCAGAGGCTGGGCTGCCCTGACAGTTCTGCTTTGGAGAATAAGACAAGAGAAGGATTTGACACAAGAAAACCCAGATTGTCAGTGAGAGCAGGAAAGTGGACCTAGCTTTACATCAGTCCTATTATCCTCAGTTCTCCCTTGCATAGTAGGCAATTTGGTGCTTTCCCTGTAAAAGTTTTGGGTATTTAAAAGGTTGGTGGAGAACCCAGTAATCTGGGAAGTGTGGGCTCAGGAACCAACTCCTAAACCAAACCAACTCTTCTCCAGCAAGATCTATATGGAGAGCAATTAAAAGCCCTAGGCCCAGAGGGCTGTCAGCTGGCATGTTCTTTTTTCAGACTTTGCTTGGGTTTCTTTGCTGGTTTTTATCTTTTTTTTTTTTTTTTTCTCCAGATCTCCTCATATACATTTTATGTGCTGGAGCTTTGCAGAGAAAGAATGACTTTTCTAAAATAGAGAGGTCAGTTACTTCTGTTCCTGGAATCAACTTGGTCTTCTGTGTCAGTCTGCCCTGGGAGGTTTTTGAGTCAGTGTGTTGTCCCTGCTCTGTATCAAGCCTGAATTTCTAGTTAGGAAAAAACATTGTTGTGGGCTAAGTCCAAAGACAGCTTTATTTACAGTTTAGTTGCCACCTACAGCAATGTAGCTCATCACTAGGATGCCTTGGGCATGTTTCCACTTTATAACTTAGTGAGGCTGTTTACAATATTATCAACAGAAGAAATAAAGGACCAGGGTAGAACTATGGCCCAGTTAAATCAGTGACAAAACTCCCATGGACTTCAGTGGGCCAGCACTTCACTTAGTACTGCATGTGAGGAGCACATATTTTATTGAGACCTCGATGTCTCCTTGTTCAGATGCTTTTCTCAAAGCATTCTCAGTCCATGAGCAGCCTCGTGGGCCCTGGCAGTAGCTGGGTACCTGTTCTGTACTGGTAAATTACTGGGTGGATTTTAATGTCACATCCATCCTTTTCTGTCTTCAGAGCCCTGTTCTTTCTCGCTAGATCTTGGAAATTCTTTTGCTTCCTTTTCTATAGAAGCTCTAGATCTGCATACAGATAACATAGGGAGGAGAAAGAGGAAAGGATGGCTTTGGACTTTCCATGGCTCCCAATGGGATCAGGAGCTGAATTCATGGGTTGGGCAGGCACTTCAGTGAGACTTCCCCAGACTAACAATTCATCCAGTTCACAGAAGAAATGGATGCATCCTTCTCTTCCCTGCCCACAGGCTTCTTTGCCCTCCCCCCAGTTAACTTAAATTGTGAAATTCTGGGCAGATTTTATGTACACACACCTACTCAGCCTACTCTGTAAAGATACACACTGGTGTACATAAACACACTGCACAACCATGCACTGCACATGGTGTACAGGTTTGGTAATATTATTCCTAGCAATTAATCTGCCTGTTTCTGAGTTTCTATGGATTTCTGTTTAATCTCCAGAAAGATAATTTCTTTCTATATCCTGAGTGGCAGTGATATGTAAAGGCCAAACTGCACTGCACAGTGCCCTTTGGGAAGAGACTCCTGCTTAAAAGCCTTCCAGATCTTGCCTGCCACAGAAGATTATATTTGGAAGGATGGGAAAGCAACACGAGAGGCACATGGAGCAAAAGCTGTGAGCATCAGCAGTTTACTACAAGTAAACAGTTTCACTTCTCAAGCTGTTGTGTTTGTCAGTCTAGTAAACAGGATCTGACTGCAGTGAGATAACAAAGCTGTAGGCCTAAACCTGTCCTCCTCCTCTGCACTTTGAATTATATACTGCCCACACTCCTGTCAGCCACCCTGTTTCTTCCCTCTGTGATCCACCATTGCAATATTTAAGTCCACCATTGCAGGATTGAATTCCATTATTGCAATGCCCCTGCAGAGTCCTTGGTTTCGCTGGAAGCAAAAAATCACCAACCTGGCTTCCTACTCTTACAGGGATTTACAAAAGAAGGACTTAGTTAACTGTCTGGGATCAGGCAGCATTCCAAATCACTCCCAAACTGTCCTCTTCTTTTTGGAAAATAGGATATTGCTGTCCATCTTTTGTCCAGTCACCAAGAGGCAATGCTGGGAGCTGTCTCTGCTGCCCTGCTCAGAGGAGCCAGTGGTACAGCCTTGTCTGATAGTATCTGCTTTCCCTGAATAATTGCAGACATTCCCCTCTCCACTCATCCCTCCAAGCACCTTGGAGTCATAAATTGCCATGCTAGAGCAAATGGAGCCATGCTCAGGGAATGATCTTCCCATTCAAGGTGAATCTTGATACCTGATGTATGAGAAGACCAGGCACATGCTAAAAATTCCTTGCTAATTTGGGTTGCCAGTTCATCAAAAACATCCTCCCAAACACGCACAGGATGTATTAAGTTATGGATAGTAAGCGATCAGCTTGTCACACTGACATTTCTGCTCCTTGCCAGAAAGTCCTGGACTTCATTATCTCTCTCAAGAAATCAGATCTCTGGGTGTCACCCTGCAATGAATGTGTGTAACTGGAAACCTCTCCCCAGGCATACAAAGATCTGAGGACAAGTGGGCATTGCTGTTCTCTGAAGACTGGTATATAAATATACTGCACTGACATCCCTCCTCTGGGACAGGCCCAGTGCAGCCTCAGCATCCTCTGATCCTCATCCAGGGGCACTTAGGCACAAGCATGTGACATCTTGTGAGGTGGGGCATGGCTTTTGGGGCTACCAAATGAGGGGGTTCAGTTGTGTCTAAGTTCCTCCATGGTGTGACATTCCCACTTCCCATTCTACTTAGAAAAGCTGCAGGGGAGGTTGGCAGGGTGGCCCTGGCGGTGTCAGGACATGCTGTCACCTTGGTGACTTAAAGACCAGTAGGAGCAGCACTTGTAAGTGAAATCTCCTCTGTGTGGTGATCCTGTTGGTGAGGTTGCAGATGGCCAGAAAATCTGGAATCTCCAAGCTGCTGTCCCTGTGCATGATCTCTGACCTCTTTTGTGAATCAATCTCTGCCTCAGTTTCCTTTTCTGAGAGCTGGGGGTGCCTGCTGAGTGTGTCAGTGGAGTTCAGGGCAGCACAGCAGCTCAGTCCTCCCCTGTGGCTCCTCAGTGTGGGGAGTGAAGAGTTACCCCACATGGTCTGGGAGCCACTTCAGCAGGGCTGCAGAGGAGCATCCAGGCTGATCTCTGCTGATATTGTTGTGAGGCAATGATTTCTCACCAATGACAAAACTCATAGTAAGGACTCCCATGGTGTAATAATTTTCCAGATTAACTTGCAAATGCAATGCAGCACGTAAGAGTTTGCCAGGCACTCCTTGACTTCCTTCTGAAGCTGATTTTTGGGATACTTTCTCAATTTCAACATTGCTTATAGGTATTCTTAAGGAATATCAGTATAAATAGTCTGCTGTGTTTTGCAGAGGTCATACCAGTCCATATTCTGTTTTACCTCCATATCAAGCCATTGGCCCACATGATTGTCTATTATTTGCAATCTTGGCTCATTAAGGTGATAACTTGATAAAGCAGGTTGTTGTCTTTACCTTGGGGGCTCTCTTCTGGGTTGATGCATTGATATGTGGACAGCCCTGTCAGTGTGCTCCCCTGTGCTCAGCGGGTGCCACGGCACGTCCCGCGCTGTGCTTCTGTGATTTATGGTCCCCACCGTGTGCAGGGGCCAGCCCAGAGCACGTCCTGCTCCTGGCACAGCCATCCAGGGAGTGTCTTGGGAAATACCTGCAGATGGAGCGTGGGGGAAGGACTGGGGGAGGTTTCTGAGGAGATCTTCCATGGCTGTGTCTCTTCTTGAGTCCTCTTAGGGCAGACAGGACCTCAAGGAGGAGTTTGTCATCTCCTGAGAGGAAGAGCCTGGTTCTTCAGTAACTCAGATACTGCAAGAGGCTGAGGAGGTCATAGAGATCTGTGAGGATGTCCTGGGTAACTTTCCCTTCAGAGAGTAGTCAATACAACACACAGAGAGTGGAGAGAGCTTGTTTCACCCCAGCAGCAGGGTAGGGGCTTGGCTGCTACCATCCTGCTGCTTTGAGGCTCAGTTTGTCACCCAAGGGCCTTGAAGAGACCCAAGGGGTGAAAAAAAACTTCATATAGTAGGGTTTGTGTCAGAGACATCCCAAAGGTAAAGCTGAGCCCTGGGCATGTGATGGTGACACAAAGTGGGGCTTGTTCAAGAGCACCTTCAGGGCAGGGATCTGCAGGGCAGCTCCTGTCCCTCGTGTTCTGCCTGTTTGAGAAACCTGCACATAGAAACCTGCTCAGCACCAAGAACAAATCATTTACATGCAGGGACAGCTTGGAGATTTATTAGTGACATTCAGTGGATGTTACATATTGCTGGAAAAATGATTTTTGGAGACAGAGTGCTGATAAAGAAGTTTTTCTGGGAAGAGGAGCAGGCACTGGGCATTATTGCAGTGGACTGGAGCAGGTATGGAGTCTGGCCACCTGTGGGAGAAGGTAGAAATACCAAAGCAACCCTTTTCCTTTTACTGTCCAGAAACTCGGTGCCAAAATGTTGCCTGTTCCTCTGCAATGATAAAAGGGCAAGTTAAAAAATTAATAATAATCTGAGTCTCTATGTGACTATAAAATAATTTTCTGTTAGACATTATGTAAATTTGAAGTATTTTTTTTACTGTTCATGCATAATAAAATAACTCTGGTGATTAATTTTTCACCCTCAGAGTTTAATTAAGATCATTCAGGAGGTTTGGACTCATACACCGGGCTATAAATCACAGTCCAAGCCACTGAAATATCAGCCTAGCTTTCAGATTAGATAACAATGTTTTGGGGAGGAAGTCTTGCTGACAGATAGTCACCTGAGTTGTCCAAATCAGGAGGCCATTTGGTCCTTTGAGAACTGAAATGATACATACTGGTTATTAATATATGCAATTCAATGTGTGCTTTTCCAGGTTTAATTTTAGGGATGGACTCATTCCATCATCTGTATTCCTGCACACCTCATTGTGGAATAAATAGAGCGTTGTTCTGTCTTACCCTAATCCACTTTAAAGCCAGTGCAACTGAACCCTCCAAGGGAGTAAAGTGGGTAATATCAAGTCACATTTTATTCCAGGATAAATGTGTCCAGGTGTGGTGTTTTGTGGGAACAGCCATGTGCTCTGTGTGCAGAACCTCAGCTGGAATCACTCCTCAGGCTTAGACAAGCCTGAGTTTCCCAGTTTCAGCAGAAGCTGAGAGATGCACAGGGGTATTTATTGTGACTGCAGCCTCTCAGAGCTCTTCCAAACACCCTGAGCCCATCACCAAAGAGCTGTTTTCTAGCACCTCCACAGTTTTCACAGTGCAGAGCAAAGTGAGCAGCCAGCACACTGATATCCTGGGAGAAAATGCCTGGGGAACTGGGTCTCCTATGGCAACTCCTGCATCCAGAACTTTCCCTCTGTTTTCTCTGGGTGTCTCCCTGTGCTGTGCACACCCATGGCTTTGCCCCACGAGTCAGAGCAAGTCTGCAGGATGTGTCAGTGCACAGGATGGACCCTGACTCATGGGGAAAGCATGTATGGAAAACGTTGCCATACTCCTCCAAATGCTTGGTTTTCTTTTCTGTGTGATTTTTTTTTCCACTTTAAATAAAAGCAATAAAAGCTAATGCTGAAAGGAAGTGGTGCAGGTGAGCCCTGTAGAATTTCCCACTACATTTATAAACAGAAACACTTTTCAGGAGAGGGAGTCAACTGGGTTTGAAAAAAATAAGGTGGAAGGGAATTTCTCTGATGACCAGAAGGTAAAGCATAAAATTACCATCTTGCTAAATCTTCACTGCTAAACTTGTTACTCCAGAGCTGCAAAATAGCACAATACTACTCTGGAACACTTATTCCTAAATTCTACTGTTTTATTTCAGAGCTAAGAGTATCTTTGAGGAACAATTCAGTCAAAACTACAGTGCTTTAAATTCACACCTTGTACTCCTCCCAATTAATTGTCAAAGATAGACAAAGTCTAACTTTTCTTTTCATCTCATTGCTGTGAATCCAGAATTCCTTATTTCCTATTTAGCCATTAGTTTTCAGTCATGACTATGAAATATGTCATGTCAAAGGAATGACTGGATTTTACCCCACAAATATGGCCCACAGTGTGTGAAAAGAGATGGTCTGGATTAATCACACCAACCCCTGCCTTGGCTGAAGCATCTCAAGCAGTGCTGCAGAAATGGAATGAAACAGGCAGCAATGGGACTGGCAGCAAGGGAGCAGGCAGCAGTTCCAACTTCAAAAGTTAGGGAGAACAGAATATCAACACAATAATTAACATCTAATTTAGCAGTTAGACCAGGATTTTGGCAGATTCCTGCATTAAGCAATTGCTTCCAGAGGCAAGCAGTTCTGGGGCTGCTCACTCCACTCCCAGAGGCCAGGCACCCACCTCCCTCCAGCTTCTCCACATCCATGGAAAGCAGCTCCGTTAATGGTGCTTTGGAGAGTTTTGTCTGTGAATGCTGTGAGGAAACCTCTCTCTTGTGGCACTAAAGGAAATGCGGGGATAGAAGCACATCTTTACAGTCAAGCTTAGAAGTAGGAAATATAAATGAATTTAGGCAAAATCCTAATTTTCCTAGAAGATGAGAATCTCAGTATAATCATCCTTAAATATCTGCCAAAGGCTTGTGCTTTGTGTTGGAGAAAATGGCCACTTATAGATGGGTCTCTTCTGGAAAAATGTATTTTGCTGTGCCACATTCTTGATGACTAATTCCTTCAGTGCAGCTTTGGGTATCAAAGCACAGTGGAGCACTGGGAATTTCCTGGTGAGTGTCCATCTTCAGTGCTCCCGTGACCGGTCATTGCCTCAAGGTGACAACGAAGTCTCACCAGGGATTCAGGATTTTACATTCCCACCCCGTAGGTCTGCAGCCTTGCAGCTGATTCAGACAGTTGAACCATAGGAAGAATAAAAGGTCTGATGTTTGGAAAAGCTCTTGATGAAGCTGTGTAATCTTTCCAGCTCCCCAAGGGAGGGACAGGGCTCCCTGCTCCCTGCCGGGCTCACCGGGACCTTCGCAGCCACCTCCTGTCCCAGGTGCCCTCGAGCGTCTCCTCCCGGCTCAGACCCCGACACCTCCGTCTTTCCGTGGCGTTTGGCTCCTCCCCAAGGAGACTGCACGGCTTCAGCGCTTCTCCTTTTTCCTGAATGCTAGATGCAGATTCTGGCTTTGATAATTTAGTGAAACATCTTTTAGATTTCTGCACCCTGGTGCTGCCCCGGCAGGGCAGCGAGACCCCTCTGCCCACTTGCAGGCAGCTGCTACTGAGATTTTAACGTCTGTCACTGGCTTTGCAGTCCCTTTGTTCAGCCTTTTAAATTTTCCTTTATTGTTTTAGCCTGTCTGCAAATATATTTGTTTTCCTTCCAGAAAATCTTTGGCTTGCTCAATTAGCGAGACAGCTCTTTGTGGAGAGTGCCGACGCTCACTTTCTGCTATGGGTAATGCTCCTGGAGCATTTGGCTCCTCCACAGGGAGGGTTTGCTCCTGCCATCCTCACACCCTGTGCTACTGGACAACCTGCTGCCCAGATTGCTGGGTACTGCCTTGAGAAAAGGAGATTTTGTGACACAGAGGTCTAAATGTGTTGCTGTGGTTCAGACCATGCTGTCCCAAGCTGTGATTTTTTAGCTGCAGTTTTTGCTCCCTGCCCTATTGGGTCAATACCATGTTTTCCACACACATAGGCTCTTTCACCATCCAGATTTTTTATTTGCTTTTGTCTTACTTAATGGCTTTGCCCCTTTGTTTAGAGCAGAGTTTACAAGGGTACAAGTCAAACATCTTGTCTCACCCACCCCATTCAGATCTGAGCCCTAGCCTGAAGACACCCCCCCTCAATGGGGACCTGGGCTTGGCTCATGCAGCACAGGAGGAGTTTGTAGAAGCAAGTGTTGATCTGGAAGGCACCCCCTGCCTGTCTCTGGGCAGATCTGGAGGCTGTCCCCAGCCTGCCTGTGCCTGGCTCCCATGGAGAGCTGCCCTCCTGTCTGGGACACCCAGGGGGAAACCTTGCAGAAGAGGCTGCAGAAACCTCTGCCATTACATCTGCACTGAGTGTTTGCCTGGACAGTGGATGAAGAATTTCTCCTCTCACGGGATTTGTGGCACTCTGTGCTGCTATTTTCCCTTGTTTTGCAGCCTGTTTTAATTGTGGGTTTGCCCTTACAAGCTGAGGGCCAAAACCTAATAGAAAGCTGTTTACAGTGCTCCTTGCAAAGTCTTCACAGAGTTCAGGGACTATTTCAGGAAGACATTCCTGAACAGTTCTTCACTTCATATTGACCCCAGTCTCCCAGTCTGTTCTCTTATCCTCTCTCCATCCTATATGACAGCTCAGGCTCTGCCAGCAGACCCACAACCTTCTCATGCTATTTTGCGACCATGTACAAATTAATGTCATGACTTTGTGAGTGCCCTGTGAGCACAGGTAGATGTTAGGGCAACTCCTGGAGCCTCACAGCTCACCATGGACATGGGAGCTGCTTTGGCCTAAAAGTTGGGCAGAATTTGATTCATTTTTCAGGGCAGAAATCATTCTTGCACAGTGCCCTCACTGCTGGGGGATGTGGCATTAGGATGACGTTCACGAGGCCCTGTTCTCACTGGTCCTGTGAGGAGCCTGCCCTGTGTGGGTGTGAAGGTTTGTGGGCTTGCCACTGGCACAGGAGTGACATTTGCCCTTGCTGGATCTGGGCAGTTGCTGGAGAGGGTTATTTGCTCTGTGTGATTGATCACATCTGGGCACACATCACGCTGCCTTGCGAAACAGCCTTTGTATGTGTCCAACTGACTCACAGTGTGGCCTGAGGTAGATGTAAGGGGACATTTAAGGAACAATGGAATTTCACAGAGAACCATGCTACTTTTTTATTTCTTTTTTTCTCCTAGAGCAAAAGGCCTTTGTTGGCTGATGGGAACAGGGTACCATGTCCCATGAGACCCTGGGGTCTCTTGTGATGCTGTGGACATGGGAGCTTGGCCACTAATGCTGCTACACTCCAACCCAGGGTCTCTCTCAGCAAGGTGAATAGGTCTGGCTCACACCTGTGTACTTTGATGGAGAGGGTGATAGAGCAGGCCTGATTTTCCCTGCATTGGTGCACCCTCTGTGTGATCTTGGGGAGGTCAGTGTGAGCCACTCCACAGCAGCATTGAGGCCCTGAGTTTGCAGTTCAATGTGTATCCTTCAAACTCCAGGGGAATTGTCAGTAGGAACTGGGCATATAAAATGGATCTGAGCCTGTATCTTTCCCCAACTGATTTTTGTTTTTTAACTTTCCCATAAGTTTGCCTTTTACCTATGAGCATGCCAAGCACAGAGTGAGGTTTTTGCAATCCCACAGGCACTTGCTCAGTGTTAATGCTGGGGCTGTGGAACAGAGCAAATCAGTGCCTGGCTGGCTCGTGGCCTGCTGTGATTCCAGGGCTGAAGTTACAGGGAGGGTGGGCTTTATCCCTTCAACACCTTCCTATCACTGCTGAAGCGATTCTACCCTTACATGTCAACACTGAGAACAGATCTGCAGCTCACAATCCTTCTACTGGCAACCAGCTCTGCAGTGAAAGATGCCCTCTAATTAATGCACTTCAGAACAAATCATCTGCAAATGGATCCATGGTGGAGCCAGGCACTCCTGCCTGAGCTGTGGGGGCTGCTCATGTAAGGAAGGGCTCCTTGAGCACATCATTCCAGGACTGGGCCTTGAGCTTTTGGCCCTGGATGGTAAAATCAGTTCCCAGTTCCCCAGTCTGGGTTTCGGATGCTTTGGTGAAGGCTTACCAAGGCCACTCCTGAGCAGATCCATGAGTGTCTCAGGAATCAGGACAGCCTGGGGCAGAGAGAAATGAGCCCTGCTCTGCCCAGGACGTGGTGCTGACCCCAGGCACAGGGCAGAGCCAAGGAGAGGTGCTTGGCACCTGGGTTGTTACTGCAAGGCCCTCTGAGTCCTGCCTGAGGCTGGGCTGCAGAAGACAGATGACCTGTCATTTGATGCTTGTTTGTCTGGCCCTGCTGACTACAATGAAGTGCTTTTGTTTTACCAGGGAAATCTGAGCAGGCCCATCTCGTGAACTTCAAGGATCTGGGTGCAGGTGGAGGATGGGAGTGCAGCCCAGCCCTTCCCAAGCCGTGGTTCTGCAGTGCCCCTGCACAGGGTATGGTGCTTCTTTTGTCCTTTATCAAACACAGTAACAAGTGCCTGTAGAGGTGTGGGAACTCTGTGTGATTCTTGTGTATAAAACCACAACAGCACCAGAACCCCTTGTGCATCCCTGGGTGGGCCCCAGCCACAGGTGGGTTTGGTCAAGCTCTCAGTGACACCAGCCTTGCCTGTCCTTAAGGAAGGGCATGGATGCCTCTCCATGGAAGCTGAACCAGCACAAAGCAGTGAGAACAGCAGCTTCTGACTAAGAGTTATGCAGAACAACTGGGGGGAAGCAGTGCCTGATGTGGATTGATCAATAATGCTGTCTTTTCAGTGTTTTCTGGGGAAAAAAAGTATTCAAAACTCTGCTGAAAGAAACTATATTTTAGGTTGAACTAAACATTTCAAGTTATTTTGAAATATCCTTTCCAGCCTGGAACCCTGTTTGGTTTGGTAGCAGAAAACCTGCCCAACAGTAAGCTGAAAATTTTGAATTTTCAAAAGGAAGTAGAGACAAGCAACTGCTGCATGTGTTTAGGGCAGTCTTAGCTCCTGCTTAGCTCTCTGAGCATCCCAGAGAGGGTTTAAAGGGATGGGGGTGTGTCAGTTCTATGCCAGGTAGTGGATTTCAGCCTGCAGTGGCACCAACTTCTGCAGTTTTACCATAGATTTTGTTACAGTTGTTTTAAAAAAGTTCTGGTTCTTCATAGCCTGTAATTACGTGATCATTTCAGTATTTTTTAAAGCTGAAGGTAAATTGACAACTTTTATGATTGTACAGAATAGCTTAAAAACAACCAGAACGTTTTAAAAGGAAGAAAGGCAAATAGAGGAAACCCAAGATTATGTTTCATTGAAATCTCAAGATTTGAAAGGCAAACTTGTGATTTTGTGGCCTAGGACAGGACTGCTAAGTGCTTGGTGTTGGCAATGCTCTGTTTATTTTCCGTGCTTGGATTTCTGCATGGCTTTATACATATTATGAAAAATGCAGTATTTTATGTTATTTTTTAAAAGGAAGCAGATTGCTTGGTTGGATGATCTCCAAACCAGACTGTAACATACTATAAAAATTCTACAGTGCACTGTAACAAGCTACAATAGGCTAAGATGTTACTTTACCAGCATAAAAACAGGCACATTAGGGAGGAAGAGAATTATAAGGTATATTGCTCGTGTTCATGGCCAAAAAGAGGAAGAAAAAATATACACTGTGTGTGTAAACAGCACATTGGAATTACAGAACAAAATTTAATTAGATCTTTATAAATAAAATCCACATACACTGATTTATGATATATTTCTTTCTCAGCCTTTGAAATGATGGCTGCCTTTGCCTTGAAAACCAGTCATTTGCAGACAGCAGGTCTGTAATTCACGAACTGGCACAACCAGAAGTTTGTGGATTTGAGTTGGCAACTGCCAGTCCTAGCATTTCTCTTTCAGAGGCACAGGCTGGGATTCCCAGTGCAGGAGGCAAGGGAAACACACTGCAAAAGGCATCTGTAACACTTCTTTTTTTCAAATGTGTAATTATAAAGATTAAGTCACTTGTTTTGTTCATTAAAAAACAACATTAATGTAATACATAATTATAACCAAAGAGAAAAAATTATGGTTTTTGTAGGCTCCATCTAAATGTCCTTTTCCCTAGAGGAAATGCTTCATGCTATATTTGCAAAAAACATGTGATTACTACTCAAATCAAGAGTGAGAACTAAAAGCAGCTGCAGCACAGGCCTTTCTCAGGGCTCAGGCCTGGATCAAGCCCTAATTAAACAGGCATAGGAAAGGCTGGATGGAGCTGCCTTTGCTCACACTAATGAAGCATCAGTTTTCCTCTATTGCACTGCTGTGCCATGGACTTCCCCTTCTTTGCCCTGCACTGAACTCAAGTCTGAGCTCCAGTGCTAAAGACAGGTGTCTTTAATGTCTTCTGGAGTTTTATTTGTGTGTTATTATGGACTCTTCACGTCACAGGGCCCAGCTTTCCTCTCTGGGTAAATGGGCAGAGGCTGAACGAGCCAGGTCTCCCAAAGTGGGACTGTCACTGGATGATGGCTCTGTCTCTGTGATACTGAAAACAGACATCAAGGCACTTTTCACTAACACATTCCATCAATGCTAGAGACTTGTCACACAGGGAGCAAACACCCAGTGAAGCAAAGGAAGCATTTACAATTTGCTGCCATGAAAGGAGACAAGATAAATCAATAGGAACTAAATTAGCACAGTCAGTGGCCCTCACACCTACTTTGGAAACTCTATTAAAATCCATGGCCTAGAATTTGCAGGAGGGATTATGTGCATGAAGGGTGAGTCAAGATTTTAGAGTGAGCTAATGTAAGTGACACCCACTTCTCAAACTGCCTGAAAACACTTACTGCCAGCATGTGCTGCCAAAGACAAGAGTTCTAGTGAGTATTTGCTGGCTGTCATTGGCCTCAGATAAATCTGTTGGGAGGGGAATAGTGGAGGAGTCAATCAAAAGATAACACTGAGTAAAACTCAGTTGCATAACACAACAAGAAGTCAAATTTAACCAAAGCTGAACATATGTCTGAGTACTGGGGGCACAGGCAGAAGTGTGATGGCTCAGTCAGAATCTAAAGAGAGTCAGATTTGAGAAGAACACACAGGAACAAGATCTGACAAATACCCCGTGTGATTGAGTTGGTTGTGTTATTGTGCTGCTCTTGGGTGACCTTTTTGATTCAACTGAAATTATATCTGTCCTGGGCGTTTGCAGGATTTGTGGATTGATGACAGCATCCCACTGACAGGCTGAGGTACAGGAAGACTTGCTGAAAGCCAAGTGGAGGTAAATATTTCCTTGCAGAAATCTGTCTATTGGCACAATGAATGCAGCATTTGCAGGAAGCATCCTGTGTGTGTGTTCTGTGCAGTTGATCTGCACACACAGGGTAATCTCAGACACTGGGGTTGTTGTAGAAGCACAGAGCAGGCTCAGATCTTCAGGCCACGTGTCTGTTGTGCACCTGATCCTTATATATGTGACAAAACCAGGAATGCCAAACGTCCAGCAAGTGCTACTCTCAAACTGGCTGCTGGATAGCCAGGAATCCTGGACAAGCAGTCGCTTATCTCTATTTCCCTTTGAAAATTCCACCTTTTCAGCAAACATATAAAGTCTTCTAATTCTATTATGCATGATTTGTATGAGGAAAAAAAGAACTATCCAGGAGAATCTGAACACATGGTAGCTCTGTGTAAAAAAAAGTCACTCAGCGCACTTGGTCCTGCTCCCAAACACCTTCAGGAGAATTTCCCTTTTTCCTGGTACTGACAGTAGCATGCTAGGAAAGCCCTTGGGACCTGCAGGGGAGGAAGAGCTGGATCAGGGCTGGCTGCACAGCAGTGCATTTTTCAGCTTTGCCCTTTTGCAGAGCTTCC
Organism: Molothrus aeneus; assembly: GCF_037042795.1. Lineage (NCBI taxonomy): Eukaryota > Metazoa > Chordata > Aves > Passeriformes > Icteridae > Molothrus > Molothrus aeneus. Next base: position 4,484,377 of record NC_089671.1, read on the forward strand.
CAAGGAAATGGGTGCGTGCAGGCACTGGCTCTGCACTGTGGAAAGGGCAGAGAGCTCAGAGTCACTCACCCAGGGGAACTGCAGGGATAAACTAGTCTGGTCCTGCACCAGCTTGGCAGCAGTGTGCAGAGGAGCACAGGCTTCTTGCAGGAGCAGAAAGGCACCACTCAGCACTTTACAAGACAACTTGAAATTGTCAAAGCGGTCACAGAATGGGAGGTTCTGCCAGACTTGGCTGTGTTCTTCAGCTGCATTTACCTTTCTACACTGTTGAGTCCTTCACCTGGGAAATGCTATAGAAACCCAAGGCATTAATGGCATGGATCACACAATAAAAGCTGAACAATGCAAACCACATGCAATATAGGCAGGAAGATAATTCTGTGCGTGCTCTCTGCAATTGCTGGGGCCTTAACATGCAGTAAATTGCAGCAAGTAAAGGCTGTGGAGTACAGATCATAAACTTGAATTCCACTGCTAAACTGTCAGGGCAGAGATCTGACCAACATTATAAAATATGAGAAGTGATTTTAGGAGCCTCTGTTTTGATGAGAGGGATTTCAGAACTGCTTCCCAAAGGTCGGCTGCACAGCATTTCCAGAATATCAGGTGCCAGGGTTGCTCTTCTCTTTTGTAAACCCCTGATGATTCTTGTGCATTGGCACTGCACCTCGCTGGGGGAGACTTTGTTTCACAATGGGATATTTGGGCATTGCAGTAATGGGAACTAGGAAAAACTCAGAAGGACTTTCCTGCTGAATCACAGCTTATCTACTGCACAGCAGAAGGGAGGATTCCAGATCTTTTCTTCTACTTCTTACCTTTGGGAGATTTTTGACAAACACCTAAAATTATCTTGGGGAAAGAAATGTCTGTCCCCCCTTTATTTTCTGTCTTGACTACAACAAACAGCTGGGAGATAATTCACCTGTAGCTGGTCAGTCAGGCTGGCTGTGCTGACTCCACATGCTGGAGGAGACCTGGGGCTGGCAATGCCCACTGGATCTTTGGATGCCATCCCAGTGTGCTGTGTGTTGCCCATATAGACCTGGATTTTGCAGAACAAGAGCTAACACCTAAAAGATGGGCTTGCAAAGTATCTGTAGTGGGTTTTTGGTGGGAAAGCTTGTCCAGTGCTTATACACAGGGCAGCTGTTGCAACCAGACTGTTCTGATGTGCAAAGTGTCTCTGGTTCATTTTGGGGGACCTTAGGACTGCATGGGAGGTAAATATGAGAAGGGCTGCTCATGCAAAGCCTTTGTGGTTGTGCTTAAAAATGATTGTTAGATATCTTTAATGTGGAACAGATTTTCTCTTCTCCCTGTGTGGTTTGGTGGGGTTGGGAGAGCCTGTGGTGCTGGAATTCTGCCTTGGATGAGCGGAAAGGACCTTGCAGGGCTTCACTTGAGGCTTGGGGTCCTGTGGGCCTGGACCTTCTTCCTACCCCAGCCCATTTCCACCTCACATCTGTTCCATGATAGTGCCTGCAAGTCAGCCATGGACCACACTCTAACCTGAGAGGGGCTGATTGCCCACCCCAGCAGAAAGATGCTCTTGGAGGGGAGAGCTGGAGAGTGTAGGGTGCCTGTACCTGTACTGTGGAGCACCACAGAAGAGTCCCCTGGACAGAGGGAGGGCAGAAGGTACAGGGATGGCCAGGTGAGGTACAGGGATGGCCAGGTGAGGTACAGGGTTGGCCAGGTGAGGTACAGGGATGGCCAGGTGAGGTACAGGCACAGTCAGGTGAGGTACAGGGTTGGCCAAGTGAGGTACAGGGATGGCCAGGTGAGGTACAGGGATGGCCAGGTGAGGTACAGGCACAGTCAGGTGAGGTACAGGCACAGCCAGGTGAGGTACAGGGATGGCCAGGTGAGGTACAGGGATGGTCAGGTGAGGTACAGGGATGGTCAGGTGAGGTACACAGATGGCCAAGGTGAGGTACAGGCACAGCCAGGTGAGGTACAGGCAAAGCCAGGTGAGGTACAGGCAAAGCCAGGTGAGGTACAGGGATGGTCAGGTGAGGTACAGGGATGGCCAAGTGAGGTACAGGGATGGCCAGGTGAGGTACAGGCAAAGCCAGGTGAGGTACAGGGATGGTCAGGTGAGGTACAGGGTTGGCCAAGTGAGGTACAGGGATGGCCAGGTGAGGTACAGGCAAAGCCAGGTGAGGTACAGGGATGGTCAGGTGACGTACAGGGTTGGCCAGGTGAAATGCTGGCAGCTGCCATGAGAAGTGCCCAGGTGCCTGTCCCTGAGCCTGGCCTTGGTGCCAGGTACCTGTGGGCTCCAGAAAGAAGGGGGGCAGGAGCTCCACTGGCTGTGCCAACAAAGGCTGTGCTCAGCCTCTGCCTGTGCCTCTGGAGTGCTGGGCTTCCCCAGAGACAGACAAGGACCTTAACATGGTGCCCTTGCCAAGGGAAAGGTGAGGAACATCAGCCTTGTGCCTTGTTTCATCCAAAACACATACCAACAAAGGGGAAGGGACTTCATTAGGGCAAAATTGCCTGATTTAAGCAATTTTGGATTCCCAAGGATAGTTGCTGACTTTTCAAGTGGATCCACCAGAGGTTTAGAGGACTTCAGGCAGAGCTGGTGTCAGGAGGGAGGTCTCAGGAGCTCCTGTCCCCAGGGGCTGCTCTGGAGCTGCTGTGCCTGGCTGTGCCTGTGCTCCCAGCATGGCACAGCTCCAGCCCTGGAGCTCCTCCTTGGCACTGGAGCTCAGTCATCCTGCAGCTCCCCTGCATCCCAGCTGTTATTGATGGCACACCTGGTGCCAAGTAGGACCTTTTCCATTCTTAATCTGTGATTAACAAGGTTGTTAAAGTCATTCCCTGCTCTGCTGAAACCAAACAGAGTTTTATGTGACATACTGGATAAAGGCTCTGTTTGAAGTAGTTTTTAATCTTAGTTCTAGGATTAAATCATATGTAAACAGTCACATTTTATCAGCTCGGCTGCAAAGTAATTTATTTGTTAGTCTAGTTTTAGTAACTTGTAGGTAATTCAATACTGTTTGAAAGAGGTTATATAGGAGCGAACAGATCTAATTTTCCACCAGTGGAACAAGTAAAGCAGTCCCCTGGTCCTGCAAAAGGCCTTGCCTGTTATGGATAGCTGCATGGATTTTAGAAAAGCTATTCCAAATGTGTGAAAAAGCAGCGTGACTGCATGTGGGGCTTTGCAGGACCAAGGCCTGCCATTGTGGTTTTTTGGCAGAGCTGTTTGACATTGCAGTACATTTTTGTGAGTGCTCGTGTTGCATCTATTTTTACTGTGTTGTGCAATTAGACTTTTAGGACAGAGCTATAACTATTGAACACTCTGCTGGAAGTTACTGTATCTCAGTGGATGAGATAAGATTTTCCTCAGAACTAGAGGAGGATATAGCTGTGGTATCTCTGTGACAATTTCATGGACATTCAGAGATGTGAATATATTCCTTGAATATATATATATATATATATGTGAATATATTCCTTGTGAATATAATTATTAGATCAGCCTTTACTATAGGACTTGATTTTTCCTACTGGAAAAATTATTCTATGCTGGAAGTCTGAAAGTTGTTCCCACGTGAAATCTGATGTGTAGGATGTGAAACTTCTCCCTTTGCATGAAGGCATTTCAATGTGATTTCTGAGTGAACATGGATATGGTTTTATTGCTGCTTGGTGCTAACAGCTGAAGTAGGTTACAGGAGAAAAGGGGCTGAAAGTTGATTGGCAGTGAGTGATCACAGTGAAGCTTGAACTCTGGCCAGGAATATTTTACAAATGGAGACTCTCCTCTCTTTACAGCACCTGGGATTTCCAGGTGATTTTGATGGGAGTGGAGGACTCTCAAAAGCTCTATTTCCTATTCCTTCTTCTAGCTAGATTTTGTATAGTCTGACTCCAAATGGCCTGACTGTGCCTGCCTTAGCTCCTCTTTGAAAGACAAACCTTACCCTTTCATGGGGGAATTTCACCCATAAGTGCTGATCTTTTGTTTTTCTGTTGGGAAATTCAGGTTGAATAAATGCCAAAGAAAGCTTAATTTTTTCCCCTGCTTTTCTGCCCAGCCCCTTGCATGCTAGAGTATTGGTTGTATCCAGATCAGTATGAACTCACACTGGTAACTGGAATTCCTCCCTAAAGGATCAAAGCTGTGCAATGTAGAGTAGGAATGCCTTTATTTGGATAAAATTGATCTAGAAATTATAGCAGCTGGCTTGAGTTCTTGGCCATACACATCCCAGTGCTTTAGAGGCAATGTTTACAGGAAACATTCCCTCTTTTTTTTTGCAGTTCCGCTGGTTGAAGACATCTCATTATCTGCCTGGCTTGCATGTCTGCATTTGGTGAGGATTTGAGTTTAAAACACTTTAAAGAATGCTCTGAATTCATAACCTGCCAAGGCTCTCCCTTGGTTCGTGTGATTGGGAAATCTGGATACCAGGGCAGGAAAGGCCAATATGAAAAGAATAATGTGACTCAATTGACTGTGAAATTCTTCTAGGAACAGGTGTAATAGTGATCATAAACATTTGTGAGATATTTTACTACCAGCTTTAATCCCTGCAGAGGGGAATATTTAGGAGCAGGAGAATGAATGTGAAAAAAGTAACTTCAAAGGCTGAGTTAAAAGATCAGGAGCTTGAACCTTGGGTCCAGCCAAGGAGCAGCTGAGCACTGAGGGGGCTGTGGCTCCCTTTGATCCATCATTCTCATCCAGATCAGTTCACCTGAGACCCCAAGAGGCCCTAATGAGGATCCTCAGGGTGGTGGTCACCCCAGCCACTGTCCTTTCCAGCACAACCCTGCATTTTCCCATTAGTCATGGTTTTTTAATGGGGTAACACAAACTGTGTAATGAATAGATCACAAAACCCAGGAGGGGTGAAAAAAATGAAGAGCAAAATTGTGCAGCTGTGGAGCTGTCTGTGCTAGAGAAAGTGATGCTGGGCTGGAGTGGCTCTTTGAGAGGGGGCACTGAGAAAGCAGGTGAAAAAGGTCATATTTCCTCATGCCTTGTGGAGGGCACAAAGCTTTTCTTCAGAGAATGCACAGGAAATGTAAAAGCAGGCAAGGGTCTGAGAACTGCCCAAGGAAGTTTGATATAGGTTGAAAGTTCTTCCTGTGCTCAGGGCCAGCGTGAGGAGCAGAATGCCATTTGCATTCCTCAGGAGCTCAGGTTTGCACAGCTCCTTGCAAAGGCCTCTCTGACAGATGAATTTTTCCCACTGCCATTAAGGAAACCAACTCGGGGGTGATTTCAAAGAGGGAAAACAAGGAGCTATAAAGACAAACATGTAGGAAGTGCTACAGAGTGATAAGGAAGCCACAATGGTAAATCAAAGCCTGAGGAGGAAGGATATGAAGGGGCACACAAGTATAAATCTCTCTAAACTGATCAAGGAGCTGGTGGGGCCTTTAGAGGGATGTGAATGGAGAGTCAGTGGTTGGAGCTGCTGAGGAGCTGAATGAATTCCTTGACTTGATAAGCAAGGAGAGCAGCTAGAGGTCACATACTCTGTGGAGGACAGGGAAACACAGTGGTTTTCTATGTGGGGAGAGAGAGAAGGCATATTACTTGAAAGTTTTATGTGTGTGTAAAGCAAGCAGACAGTGGGAAATTAAAACTACTAAAATTGACAAGTCACCAGTTTTAGGTTAACTTCAACCTACAATAACTGAACTTGATTTCTGGCCTTGGTGTTTGAGAGATCCCTGGGAAAGCAATAGTGTCTGAGGAAGGAGACACAGAAAGCATTGTCTCCTTATTAAAAAAAAAAAGCATATAACAGCAATTAATGAAAAAGGAATCAGGCAAGTTGTAAAAAAACTTGCCTAAAGTAGCTATTACTGAAGGGCAAGCAGCAAGCAATGTTTGAGAGCCATTTGGTAGACAGTGAAGTAGCCCTCAGTACCCAGTCCTACATTTCTGAAATCTGTACTTTAAAAGGGCTGAATGTACATTAAAAGCAGCAGCAGCTGCCACAAAGGTCTGGTTTTAGAGACAAAGATCTGGTTTTGGAGGGAGCTCTGAGGTGCTGCTGCAGTACAGACTGTCCCACAGAGAAACCTGCACTTCAGCACCTTCCTGATTCCCCAGTTCCAGTGAAAATGGAAAACACATTCCAGACTTAATATAATGGGATTTTAGACTGCCCTATGAGTCAAACCTACAGTGTTTTACATCCCCTCTGTGCTACTTGTGGCCGGCTGGAGCAATGGCAGATGAGCAGCTTGGTCACTTGGTCACTTCCAACTGCCCTGATCTCTTGGGACTGATGGTTCCTGCACACTGAGACACAGGATGCAGCAGGATGCAGGAGGAGGCAGCAGGATGCAGGAGGAGGCAGGAGGATGCAGCAGGGTGCAGCAGGATGCAGGAGGAGGCAGCAGGATGCAGGAGGATGCAGCAGGATGCAGGAGGATGCAGGAGGTTGCGGGAGAATGCAGCAGGATGTAGCAGGATGCAGGAGGATGCAGGAGGAGGCAGCAGGGTGCAGGAGGAGGTAGCAGGATGCAGGAGGATGCAGGAGGAGGCAGCAGGGTGCAGGAGGAGGCAGCAGGATGCAGGAGGAGGTAGCAGGGTGCAGGAGGAGGTAGCAGGGTGCAGGAGGAGGCAGCAGGGTGCAGGAGGAGGCAGCAGGGTGCAGGAGGAGGCAGCAGGGTGCAGCAGGATGCAGCTCTGCACTCAGATGTCTTCATTGTGGTCAGAACTATTGCACCAGGATTTAATTGAATGGCAGGGTCTGAGCTTCTGACACTTCCAGTGCAAGTGTGAGATTTCATCCTGTAGATGCTGTGCTGACAGCAGAGGACCTTTGTCAGGTTATTTCAGCTAAGCCATGGCTTTTCAACTTTATTTTTAATTTATGGAGCTCTAAACATTTGACACTGCAGATTTGAACCTTTTTATAGCAAACCTAAGCCTATTTACTGTCTCCTTGCTCATGTAAATTCTTAGGAGCTTTTCCCAGACCTACAGAAAGAGTCTGTGTGCCCAAAGGGACCATGGTTTAATGAAGTTACTGCTGCTCAGAGCCTTTTTCATTAGCTCTGTGAAGATGGAGAGAAGCAAAGGAAGAAGGATGCAATACCCCAAGCTCTTCTCACCTTCCAGAAACGAGGGATACTCTTTATTTAGAGGAGAATTTCAACAGAGTTCCTAAGACTCATGTCCCACTAAAGAGCAGAGGCACAAGGCTCCTCTTGTGAGGTGTCAAGTTACCCAGGAGACAGACTGAGCGACTGAGAAATGTTGCAAGTTTTTGGAAAAGAGATTTATATATAAATGTGTTACGGGAAAAAATACCACTGGTCATACACATGGTAATTCTTCTGTCTTACTTTGTTTGCTATCTTTCTTTCTTTATTGTTTTCAAAGATTTAAAGGAATTTAATTAAAAAGGCACTTTAACTACCCTCTTCTTTCCAGATAACAAACACTAAAATAAAATGAAGTGAAATAGTGGAGAGCCTGCTTTATACCCCTTTTAAAACTGAACACAAAAGCCAAATGAGATCATAGGGTTTATCGGGCAAGCTGTTTCCAGAAAAGATGAGGAACCGCTCCTGCCACTGTACAAGGAACAGCTGAACTTTCATCTGAAAAGCCATGGACAGTTTTCATCATCCATCTTTGGGAAGAATAAATCCAGAGAGGAATTTAGAAGGTGACTGAGACAGTGAGTGGTGCTTGCAAGGAAAAGCCAAAGGGGTGTGGGTCATTCTGTGTAGGAGAGCTGGAGTGAGGGCACTGCTTTCTGTAGCTGCTGCAGAGGAAAAATATTATATAAAAGGAAGGAAAATCTTGGCTGATAGAATAAACTGTCATACAATACACTTAAGATGAAAACAGGGATGTCTCTGAGTCTTGGAACAATGGGTTCTGCAAGGCCTTGGGTTGGGGCAGCAGAGCCAGGTCCCATTTTGTAACCTGTACACAAAAGAGATTGAATGTGGAGCTCTGAAAGTGGGGTGTGGCTGCAGTGATCATCTCCAAGCCCACATGCTCCCAGGATAACATTAATTTCCTCTATCAGCCTGGTACTCCATAGGAACAGTCTAGCTGTGGTCTCCCAGAGAGCCCAAAGTAGCTTTTATCCTCTGATGGAGCTCTCTCTGAGAGCTGGCTTGATGATGAATCTGGGACACAAGTGCCATCAGTGACAGGTTACAGACCGACAGGACATCCACTGCCTCCACTGGAGGTGGCAGCCTGGCTTTTCTCCTGGTGGCTGTTGTGACAGTGACCAGGTCTGCGTATCTCGCCAGGGTGTGCTGCCATGCCTTCTGCTGGCAGTGGCTGCCTCTGGAAGCTCTCCCCTCACTGTGGGGACACTTCCAGCTCCTGGTGGCTGCAGATCATCCCACTGAGTCCCAACAGCTGCAGGGGGAGCCTGGAAATGGGGATGCAGGAAGAGAAGAGACATGTAGGGCTGCTTTCATCCTGCCCCAGAGCTGAGAGCTGTCAGTGTGTGGAGCAGGCCTGGTGTCTCTGCTGGTCCCTCCCAGGGCAGGAGGCAGGAGCAGAGCCTGGTGTCAGATGTCTGTCTCAGCCTCTGACCAGCAAGAAAGTCTCCATCTAAATCAACAAGAGCTCTCCAGACTTCGAAACATGGCGAGTGGGTATTTTTAGAAGCCAATCAATCAGTGGTGACTGTTCAAGTTCAGACAAGTCAAACACAGCCTGCAAAGTTACACAGAAGTGCTGTGTGTCGTGGAAGGTTGGTGAGCCTGCTTGTTCAACAAACTGTGCCAAATCCGTGAGCTAGCAGAGCCCAGCTCTTTTTAGAGAGATAGCTGTAAGAGGTGTAAACAGATTGTGGATTCTAAAACACACACTTTTTAATAGAAGCAATAAATTGCAGACTGGGTTTCTGGGGACACCTTCTTTCAAGGTGCTAGAATTGTTTTCAAAGCCTGAACAGACCCCTAGGTTGAGGGGTTTCTGTCTTGGCCTTATTCGCAGGTGAGGAAGTGGAGGCACAGTAGCATGAGCTAGAGTTCAGTAATATTGAGCTCAAGGAAGGATCCTCCAAGGAGCTTGCAGGGTCCTCTAGATGCTCTTCTAGTGTGTGGGGATGAAATAAAATAATAGTAATGAATCACCTGTGTGAAAAACGCTGGTGCAGCCTGGACTCAGACTGAACCTCTAAAACCAGAGACCAGCAAGTCAGCACCCAGATTAAAAATGATGTTATGACTTCCAAACCCTCAGTTTATCCAGATTGAAAATTATCCTGGTGTTTTCTGTTGTCATTGACCACGGAGAACAGAACCTGTGGCTCTTCTGTCTGCTTCTATGCTGCTTCTTGTCCTTCCCTCCATCACTGCAAGGCATTGGCTCCAGAGCTCCACACCAGAGTCCTTGCACAGCTGCACAAAATGTAGTGCATGATCTGATTCTGAAGCTGGGCTGAACTCATGTGTTCATTGCCAGCTGAATTTATGCTGATGCATTGGAAATACATTTTTAGGAAGGATTCTCTATAATTATTACATTATAGCTACTGTTGGGTTGCTCGGAGTACAGTAAACAATTGCTATGCTTGTTAGAGGCCATGAATACAGAAAAACATTCCTCCCTGTGAGGTCTGCTGTTAAATAATAACTTGTCATTTCATGGCATAGGGGAGTGAATGCCCTCAAAGGGACATTGCTCAAGCCAGTGATCCAGGTCTGTAACTTCCACCACATTCTCAGAGCTGCTCCTGGGCAGGAACAATGGATGTGCTGAGGGGCAGCACTGCAGTTCCAACATTTTGCACCTGGATCCTCTCCCTGCTGCCTCTGTTGCTATTTTGCAGGAGTACATAGGGACCCCCTTCCCCTGAAATTTGGGCCTCAGGATGAAGGGCAGGTGAGTGGGGAAAGCTGTGAATATAACAACTGTGCAGGGTCCAGCCCCCATAGGAGTGGCAAGAGAAGGTGTTCAGGCACACTGAGTTTAATAAGGAGTAATTTCCCTATCAGCAGGTCTAATGAGCACCTTTCAGCCATGTGCTGTCTCCTGTCTGCTGTGAAGGGAGCACTCACCAATGCCTTTTCCTCAGGGAATGCTAATGGTGTCTGTATCCTCCAGCTGTCCTCTCCAGTCACCTCTGGGAGCTTCAGAGCTTTGAGAGATCCTCTCCTCTGTTGTGTTGAAATTGTCTGATGCTGTTCTAGAACTACTCAGACACACAGACACACACAGAGTCAATACCTGTTTCCTTAGGAATCCCAGGCTTAACAACAATCACCTCACCCTTGTCCCAGATGTAACATGCAGTTGTGGTTTTCATGGTGCAGCAGAAATGTGGGGACACAGCTGTGGCTCAGATCAGTTAATAAAATGCAATTAAAATCTGAAGGCTGGAGCAGAACCCAAGAAATCTGATGGAGCTGCAAAAGCTGGGCTCAAGCAGTGAGCACCAGGACAGGTGATGTGTGTCCCTCTGACATCCCCCAGTCCCTCTCTGTGGTGGGGGGACCTGCCCCTTATTATATGGTCACAAGAAAACAATAGAAAAACATGGCAAGTGTAAGAACTGAGTCTGGAAGCAGCTCAGCAGCGATGTGTGGAGAGGAAGAACACTTTAGGTGCACTTTAATGATGGTTTATGTAGATGGGAGAGAGATATGGCTGAGGATGAACACCAGTTGCCTCTGGGGAGATTGCACTGAAGCAAAACTCTGGCAGAAGCTACAGTTTTGGGAGCTCAGTTTGGGAGCTTTTGAATTCTCATCTTGCATCAGAGTGAAATATCTGCCCCCACTTGTGACCTCAGTAGCCACCGTGGCACTGGGGGAAGGAGCCAGACTTGGATACAGATCTGACATTTCCCAGATGAATGGTGACCCCTGGGCCCTCCACTCCACCACCATAACACTCTCCATATTTAGGGGGAAGACGAGGATGATTGAAGGAGGGAATGGCTGTCTCCATACTCAGCCCTCCTGCCTTTTTTGGTTTGCATTGCAAACTCCATGTTGTTTTAATGTAGCTCCTTGTATCTAATGTGTTTTTATTGCTTTCTCTAATAACACTGACCAAGCACTAACAGCCAAATTAAACAAGCTGTGCCAACAAGCCAAACATTTCACTTCAAGCAGCAAAGAGGATGCCTCTTACCCCTACTCAAGCTTAGATATGTAAATGAAGGACTTCACTGCTCATGGGGACAAGGGGGCAAGTGGCTGCTGTGGTGCAGGGCAGGGCTGGGCAGTGTCCCTGCCCTGGGCTCCCTCCCTGCATGTGCTGGTCCTTACCACCCTGGGTCTGGAGGTGGGAGCTGGGCAAGGTAAAGGCTGGTAGTTCTCAACGTTGTCATGTAGCTTCCCATCTCCTGGGCTTTATCATGCTGGCTCTTGTGTTCTTGTGGCTGTAAGCACCTCTGAACCACTCTGACTTCAGTGGGAGCTGAAGTTCATGTTCTGCATCACTGAAAACCTTTCCATGAAATTAAAAATCAGCCCCAAACCTCCTCCCCTGGTGCTGATCTGTGGTGTGATGTTGACGTAAGTGTACAGGAGTTTCAGCAGCTGGGTTGCTGGCATTTTCATAGGACTTTTTCTAATTCTCTCTGTCTTTTGCATAATATTCCTGAATTTTTTTTCACTGTTTGCTTTTCCCCAACATGTCCCAGCCTTCTTCTCTGTCCTCTTAGTGCTGTTTCCTGTTGTTCTATGTGATCTCCCTTGTTCCATCTTTTTTCTCTTCTCTGGTTTCCTCCCTTCCACATTAACCCTGGTTTGTTCACACTGGCTCGGCCCACCATCCCAAAGGGGAAGCATATCTGTTTCATTCCCTGTCTCCATTTCCCTCCCAGCCCTACAGCTGTTCCTTCTCTTTCCCATTCCTTCAGGCCTCTCTTCTGTTCCCAGAGCCATCCACTGCCTTCTCCTTTTCATCTCCCTGTCCAACCCCTTTCTTCCATCACTGGAGGTCAACAACAGAGAAAACAGAACATGAACCAGGAGGGGGATGTTACAGCCAAGAATGATGTGCCTGGGAGATGCCAAGTATTGTCTCACCAGTGTTAGTCCAGACTGCTTTCATCTGGCTGGGCGAGCTGAACCCACCAGCTCAAGCACTGACAGTTTCTGATGTTTTGTGCCACACAATCTGTCATTACACCTGAGAAATTCCAGCCTTTTGCTCTGCACAAATTGAAGGCCAAAAGCTCTGCAGTGGGGATGAGGTGGAATGTACACATCATTTCCAACTTTTCCCCACCATGTGCTGCATTTCCCCAGCTAAGCACCAGCATCTGTAGCTGCCCATATCTGTGCCTTGGCCTGTGTAATTATGTGGTTTTTAGTTCTGCTCAATCACAAGCAATCACGGAGCTGCAATTTCAGCTGGGACAGAAAATGATCTAACAAGTTGGCTCGTGTGCGATTACAGAAGATGCATTCTGCCACAAATTTGTTCTGCCACTGCTTTGTGCTCCTAAGTGGAAGGCCCCAGGGGGACAAGTGAACACGAGGGTGGCTGGTGTGTGACTCAGGTCTCTCAGCTGGGGCGAATTAAGCCTACAGCTTAGATGTGCAAAGAGCTTTTCACTCCGGAGGGAAGTGGGCTGCATTGTGTGTATCTGCCTGAGAAACAATCTGACCTGCATCAGGCATCTCTTTATGGATTTACGGAATGATCAAATCTGGAAGGGGAACCTGATCTATCTGAGGTCAGCCAAAACCCCCCACAGCAACCCCCTGCGCAGCCCAGAAAGTGCATGGAGACCCCAGAGCTGCTGTTTCACTCCCTCCACAGCTGTGGCTGCATCTCCTGCCCCTTCCCCCTCACCTTTCCCTGTAATCCCTGACTCAGGCTTTGCCTTCTGCAGCAACAAAGAAAATGTCATCACGCAGCTCCTTGGCTGGTGCAGCGGGAGCTGCGATGGCCGCAGTCACGGCTGGGGACAGTGGAGCTCTCTGTGCCATTATTGTTCTCTGCTCCAAGCTGGAAGCAGCGAGAGGACTCTCAGTCTGTCCCTCTGGAATAATCCCCTGGGACCTGAGTGAACCTTCTGTGTTGTGGGGTGTGCACCAAAGCCAGGTATGGCAATTTTTTTGCAGGAAAATAAGGACAGAACCCTCCACCTGAATTTAGAGTCAATATCCAGTTCTTTCACAGTGATTGCTCAGCAGTGATTGACATTTCAACTGTGTTTAAAAGGACAAGTAAAGAAATGCAGGAGAGGAATAGGAGAATTTCCAGGGCCAGTGCAGGGTGTGCTGAAGGAGAAAACAATGCAGTGATTGCCCCCCTGGTCAGACCCTCATGGGGACAATTAAACTTCTTAGAGGGGTCTTCTTGTCAGGGTTTGGGACAGTCAGAGGATGTTTCCTCTGGGAGCAGTGATCTGCTCTCACAGGTTCCTCTCCAACCTGATTCAGAGCAGTCTGGACCTCAGAGTGTAGCAAATGCCACAGGTGACGACTTTGAAGGAAAAGTTAGAAAACACTCTTAGCTTGCCTGTGCCCTTCCTAATGGAGATTATAGAATTAAAAAGTTATGTCCATTTCTGATCATACCATAATGTTCCCCTGCCAAGCTCCATGGCCCATGAAAATGCCCACTCTGCTCATAGTATTTAATTGTTTTAACTTTTGATATATCACCTGTTACAGCCTGTTGAGCATTTTAAAGCATTTCTTGCTAATGGATTTTCACAATGTGGTTTCAGGGATGTTGTTATTAATAAATGTAACTGCACTGAATAGTAATTTGATAAAGATGAAAGAGGCATTTATAGATTCCACTTCTCTTTCAGCTGTTGCTAGGAATTTTCACTCCTTCAGAATATATTGAATTTAATCTTGATTTTTTTTTAAACCAGGCTATTATGCTCTGATTCTATAAAGAGAATATGAGTAGGGTTGAACCAGTTGTGAAGTCCCCTGTGAAGTCCCCTGTGAAGTCCCCAGTTCTTCTCAGCATATCAGAGAGGTTTCCTTGATGTGAGAGAAAACAAAACTGGCACAGGTATCCCATCCAGCATTGGTGGAAAAGTGTAAAGGCAGTTTGGTATTGGGGGAGGGGTTTTTTGCAAGATGATGAATCAATCTTAATATTGATGGAAACATGAAAAGGAAATAATTTCTCCTTGCTTGATAGCCAATATTTGCTAATGGTCTGCTCTCCATTTCGCTTTCATTGCAATGACTGAAGTGCTTTGTTGTGTATAAATTAATTAGGGACTTGCATCTCAGTAGTGAACAGTGAGTGATGGCTCCAGCGAAACAGGAAATGTGGAATGTCTAAAGGCTGGTATCTGCCCCAAAAATGGCTCTGTAAACACTTGTGGCACACAATAATGAGAAGTACTGTGAGTTATGTTGGGAGTGCATCATAAAATTATCATATGGCTAAACAAGGGAAATTGTGAGGAGGAATGCTTGCAGAAGAAAAATGGGAAATGTTCTTTTCTGAGAAGAGAGCTTTGCTTCATTAAGATTTGATCCATGCAGAGACTGATGTCTTCAGCACAGGAGACAGGTATTAATCATGGGAAAGAATTTGTTTGCACAACCAGCAGAAAGGCAGTTTTCTTAGCAAATAAGAAAAAAATTACTTTCTTTTTCTGAATTGAACTTCCAGTTAAAGATGCATCATATCCAAATGCAGAATCAAAAATGAGCAAAGGCAGCATGAAGCTGGAGAGGGCTGAGACAGGGCTCCTGCTCTTCTCAGTTGCTGGCAATGTGACATTGTGCAGCTCCTTCTCTTTTCTATGGCTCTTCCATACCTCCCACCCTCTGTGTATTTTCTTTGTTAGCTCTTTTTGAGAGCAGAGAATTTCTCATAGCCCGTGTTAGTGCTGCGTGTAACTGCTCCAGATGCTATGGTGATATGGAGAGTAATAGCTCATCTGCCACCCAGCTCATTCCCTCAGCTCATTCTTTTGCCAGGCTGCGCATTCTTGTGAATAGGCAGCTTAGAGATTGCTCTATAAAGCAGTAATATGGATCTGCCTCTCATAACAGGAATAAGTTCAATGAAATTCAGCAGGAATAAAATGAGTACTTGTTATAGAGGAACTGAGACATTCTCTGCAAAATACACAAACAGTACTTGAAATAAAGTTTAAAATTCAAGACAAGGAAATGGTGTGAGATGTCGGCTGCAACTTGCACCAGACTTCTCCCTGGAGATGAGTGCATTACATTATAATCATTCTGTTTTTCTGGATTGCTTTCCTTGCAGAGCAGGCTATAAATAATCATTATTGGTACTGCAAGGAGGCAGTGGGTTTCTGAACAACCATGACTGAATTCTTAATTTGTCAGTTACTTATACAATGCATCTGTTTTACTAATTATTTTAATGATGTTTTATATGCAAAGGAAAGAATACAAAATTACTGAGGGGTTTGGGTTGGGTTTGTTTTCTTTTTTTTAGATTCCCAGACTAATTGGAGGACAGCCTACCTGTGACTGTCTGTGTGTTTGTAAATCTTGGGTCTGGACTGATGACATTCAGAGGTGGTTCGTGTGTATGGTTTAGCAATGTCAGCCCCGAGCCCCCAGCTACTCTGCAGACAATACCAATGTGCTACCAGCATCCCATGGGGGACATCTTATTACTGGAGGAGGATTCTCAGGAATGAAAATGCAGTTTTATCCTTCTCAAAGTGCCCCTTGCCAAGGTCAGCCAGGAGCACTTACTCCGAGTGATGCGTTGTTAATATTCCCCTACCTCGCCCAGTGTGAGGCAGACATGGATTGCAGCTTCTGTCCTCCATTTCTTTGGGCCCAGCCATGCCCTTATGGACATCCATGGCCTGACAGCTCCAGTCACTGAAGTCTGTGGATGTAAGAGATAAGGTATTGATGTAGAAGGGAGAGGAATCAGGACTGTGGCCAGAGTGCCATGATTTCAGGGAGCAGGGCTGTGGTCGCAGTCATGTGGGAGCTTGAGAGCAGAGTGCTTTAGTGACTGTCCCGGGGCCCAGCTCAGTCACTGTGCTATGGGCAGGGAGCACAGCTCCCTGACCTGGGATGCTGAATGATGATGGGTGGCCCAAAACATAGTTTGTGGCCAAAATGAGCTTATTTCCCCTTGCAGATCCCATCAGGAGAGCTCCTGAGGCAGTCCTGCTCTCCTCTGCCTCTCCCCCAAGGAATGCAGGTCCTGACCACACACACTCTCCATACAGAACCTCTGCCTTGAACTTTGTGCCTCAGGCTTCAGCTTTGTGAGCCCTTAGATAGCCCTTCTGCAGCTGCCTCGGGCCACACACAGTCATGAGACTCTGCTGGAGGTGACAAAGCTGGCACTGGGTCTGGGAATACCTCTCCTGTATGGAGTTAAACAGGTGAGCATAATCCACTGGAAGCCTGAGCACTTTGGCTTAGCACTTACCTGGAACAGGGTGGATGTGTGCCCACAGCCCCCTCCTCAGCTCCTCACACAGCATGGGCAGGGCAGCCTTGTCCTGAGGGGCTGGCAGGGCTCTGGGCACTGAGGGGCAGCATGAAAGGGTGTGTTTCTGATTTTGTATCATTTATAGGTGATGTGCTGAAGTCTGGCACTGCCAGAGTTAGACCCACCACAAACTCAAGACAACAATGTGGAGCATTGGTGTCTCCCTGCTCTGAGCTATCTCAGCTGGAAAGGCTTTTGGAAATGAAGACAAATGGAAAAGTAGCCTCTGGAGTTGTTATTACTGTTACTCAAAAGCCTCAGGCATCCAGGCTCTGGCCTGTTTGGCCAGTTGCTCTGTGCTGCTGAGGATGCTCTGCTCCTTTTCACTAGAAAGCAAAAGCAGTTTTGTGCCCAACAGCTGATAGACTTTCCTCTTGTTTTTTGTTGGTCTCCTCCACTGCCTTCCCCTGCAAGGGGGGAGCAAAGGGTGGTGCAGCCTGTGGGTTTAACTGGACACCATCCCTTTAATGTGGAGTTGTGTTTTTTTCTCAGGGCCAAAAATAAATGCTACTGAAGGACTAAACAGACATGAAAAGAAGGCTTGGACACTTGGAAGACAAGACTGCTTTGTGTTTCCCAAAGCAAAGAGCCTGTTCACAAGGAGGTTACTTTTTTAGACAAACACTAGTCCTGTGACACTGCCAAGGTCAGTAGGTGCCCAGCAGAGCACTGTGAATTTGAGGCAGACATGCTCTGGGAGTGGGGCACAGCTTTTCTCCTCCTCCAGAGTATTTACAGTATATTAATGGAGAGGAGAGAAATTTGCTTTGCTCTGCCATTTCATCTCTTCTCCGGGGATGGAACATGTTTCAGTTTGCCAATGGAAGAGCTTCCATCCGTCTTCCATCTTTTTGGGACAGCAGCATGGCCTTAGTGCTGTGGTAGGTCTCTCATGCTGTTTTGGGAAGCGAGGGCTGTGCTGCTGCCATTCTGCAACTCAGAAACAGGGAAAGCAAGGACAAGTCACAGGCAGGATCCTGGAGTGATTCTCATGGCAGTGGGGAAAGTCAGTGAGTGGGTGGGTGACCCTCTGCTGAGATTCAAGTCCCACTCTGAGTACACATACCCTACATGACAGTGATTTTTAAAGGGGTTTGGATGACCAATACATTTTTATGATGTGTTTTGAGTGTTGGTTTCCTCTTTTCTAGAATAGGCCCTGTACAGCCAGTTTAAGCTAAGCCTCTGCTGCTTGTCCTGGCTGCATATCTGGAGCAGGTCAATCCAGGGTCTGGGTGAGCTTTGCTTTCTTCAAGAACCAGACAGAATTCAAAGTGAATAGCTTGGCACAGGCACCTCATTTTCAGGTGAGCAAGGTCTGGCTGCTGCAGCAATCTCAGTGGGGTTAGGAGGCTTTGAACTTCACCTCAGGCACTTTACTAATTCCTCATAGATTGCAGTATGTTCTGAAATGTGATCTTTATGTCTCAGTTGTCTATAAAATAAAAACGCTGGTTCATCCTGAGAAAGGTTACAGTGTCTCACACAAGAAAGGCAAGTGAAGTTCTTTCACTGTCTCTAAAGCACTGAGCTCTTGAGTCATCCAGAGCCTGTGAAGACTCTGGTTAAGAGTTTTTAAGGGTACCTCATTAGGGCTGAATCTCCAGCACTGTCTGTAGTCACACACAGTCACACAGTATTCATCTCTCAAAGGACAAACGTTGAGAAATTAAGGGAACAAAGGAGTGGAATCAACTGCACTGAAGAGTTGAGGAGTTGAATGTGATGGGAACTGGATTCCAAAACTAGCTGGAACATGCAAGAGGACAAACCCTGAAGGGAAACACTCCAAAACCAGCCCCAAACACATGCAGGAGTTTGGTGAGAGCAGACAAGGGATGGGCAGAAGGTCTGAGCAGCAATGGGGTGTTTGGTTCAGGTGCAGCCAGGGACTGAAATCAGAGATCTGTAGGGGAGCCACTGCAGGGAATGAGCACCTGCCTTTGGAGCCCATCACCGAGGGCATGTACAGTCCAGCAGTTCTGGACCTGCTTTATGAGCTACTCTGTCACCTTTGCCAGGAGTGTGGCATCAGAGAAGAGTGTTGGGGCAAGACTGGAGCCACTATTTGCTTCAGTCTTCCCATTTTAATTTGCTGAGGTCAGAAAATATAAGGGTAGAATGAGAAATGTGAAAAGTAAAGTTGTGAACCAGATTTTGAAAAGGAAATGAAGCAGATGGTAGAAGGTTTCAGTAGATAAATAAAGAAGAGGAGAAGAGGAAAAACATGGTTATTATATAGGGAGAGTGGGATTGAGATTAGACTAGTCTACATATGGTCCAAAATCAATTAAAACCACTTTACCTACATTTTCAGTAGAGATTATCATATTGGACAATGGGGCAAAGATGGGATTTCTAGTAGGAACATACTTAAGGGAATGAAAATTATCACATGTAAGACGGAAGGAAAAGCTTAAAGAATTCCATGTGCTCAGATCAAGGTGCCCTGGCAGATTTCCACCTCAGGATTTGGAAAGAACTGGCACATTAAAGGAGCTCAGCATAACCTCATATTTCTCTTTGATGACTGATTTTTTTTTTCCAAGACAAATGAAATACAGGTGATATACTCTATCCAGACATGAGTCAAGAATCTGATATTACACCACATGGGAAATTAGCAGTTGAAGTTGAGAAGATGGGGATTAGTGTGGATGGCAAATGCAGAACTGCTAAAGCCAAGGACAGGGAGCTCTGTGGGAAGCAGAAAAGCTGGACAGAGAGTGGAACTCCTCAAGGGTCAGTCTTGAGCCAGTCCTACTTATTTTGTTAATGACTCTGGCACAGCTGTAGGAATGTCAGAAAGAAATTTGCTGAGGACATGGGCTTTGCTAATCCAAAGAAGGATCAGAACATCAATCAGCAATAACTTAATGACAGAATTTGAGATAGAATAGACAAAGTATAAAGACAGGCAGTTAAAAATTAATCACTAGAATATCACATAACTCACTTGAAAAGGACAAAAGCAGGGTGGTTAAAAAAAACCACATAGAGAGAATTACTTGCTCTGAGGGATAACTGTGAGCCACCAATCTGATATGGAAAGGCAAACACAGTCCTAGAAGATACAGGTTCACTCATGTTCAAGGAAGATTAGCAGGTACAGAGAAGGGCATTAAGGATGATCAGAGGGTTTAGAACAAGAGGAGACTAGAAGAGCTTCATTTGTTTAGTTTCTCAAAACAAAGACTAGAGCAGATAGGATTGTTTTTGGTAAATACATCTGATAGGTAAAGATCAGAGAAAAAAAGAGAATTGTTTAAACTAAATTACGATGCTGGCACAAGAACAATTGATATTAGGGCTGGAAATTTAAGATGAAGTGTTGGAATAGGCTGCCAAAAAGCATGATATGATGTAATTGATTGTGATAGTGGGAGACTGGCTCAGTAATGCTGAGCCCTGTGTTCCTAGAAACGTGCAGCAGACAGGATTTTGGCAAAGTGGGCACTGGCCTCTAACAAGGAGGAGGAGCCCTGTGCTATTTGTGTGAGCAGGAGAAAGCATAACTGGCCAGTCACCAGCTTTGGAAATAGGGGAAAATAAGGAAGCTTTGATTTCAACAGCTAAAGTGAGGTTCTTTCCTCCTCCTTCCCTATGGGAACTGGCAAACTCAGCTCTTTAATGGTTCAAGCTCATCTCAGCCTTGCCTATAAATAGATAAATGAGATTCCTCCTGTCCCAGTGAGTAATTCTGACATCCTCCCGCTGCCTCAGAGAGCTGAGTCACAGGCACTCTGCACTCCAGTCCCTGCATTACTTACATGGTCTCAAAGGAAATTTTAACACATCCAATGAATCATCAGGGATTGGATCATGTTTAAAGTTATGCCATTGGCATTTCCCTTCCATTGTAGCAAGTCTGCCAATACCTAAAACTTTGGCTAATCTGGACTCAAAACGCATTGAGGAAATAGCATGTTGACATATACAGCTACTAATAAAAATAATAATAAAAAGTCTTTTTAAATTTGCACCAAAAAAACAAGCCATCCTTAGTGGATTCCTCTAGTGCTTTTGGACCTGCTAATTTTGTCAGACTTCTCCTTTTTCTGTAGCTGCTTATTTAAAGGAACTCAAAACTTGAAATATTTAATATTCAGTCATTAGGCCCCTAATTTAATCTCCTGTAGATTTCCTGCCAAAATATTATTTGCACTGAGATGAAGCTTGTAGCCCCATGCTCATTCTCTCTCAGAGACACACATTCCTGGTCTTACCCATGATAAAAATAAAATGCCTGCAAAGCAAAGACAAAACCAGAGCAGTGTTAAGTACAGAACACAGGGCAGTGATACATCACTGTATGAGCCTCATGGGGCATTGTCACTTGTCACCTTGCCTTCTCCCAGGTGGTACAGAGTGGTCTCATTGGCTTAGAAGCAACACAGCATTTGAAATCAGACCATCTCTCTCTCCCCCTCCCTCCCTCAGAAAACATCTGGAAGAGTGGAAAATTCTCCAGCAGAATTTGGGGGCTGTGAAACAAATACAGAAATATTTCTCTCTGTTGGTTTTCTGGCTTGCCTTTCGTATCTTAGAACTGGTTGGGACATTTCACTCATTATTACCAGACTTGGTTTCAGTGAGAAATGCTAACATTTGCTGGTTTGCTGCTGTGATTCAGTATTCTTAGACCTAAAACCTGGTTTGTTCTTTTGATAACCCTAGGAAATCTGTGTTAAATTTAAATAACATTTTTCTAGTACCTTTTCATCAGGCAGTTCTCTGCCTGTGCATAGATTGTTAACAAGGGTTACTCCACACATTCCAGCCAGAGCTGCAGTCGCTCCATGAGACACTTCTGTTGTGAGGCTGGTTGGGTTATTTATCAGCCCAGCACAGCCCTCACTGCCAGTTTGCTGCCAGCTGTTAACTATACAATAGCATTGGGAACAAAATCAGTTCTAGCTCTGCCAGTGGACTTGGACATAATTCAGCTACCTGTTGACAAATGATGATTTGTTTAACAGCATAAACTATAGTATTTTTGTAACCAAAAGTTTTCACCCTCGTCTGCAGCTGGTAAAAAAACCTGAGGAATTCTCAGAAATTCCTCACTTATGTCTTTTTCAAGTTTTCTTACAGCACTGCCTTGTATTGTTGTCTCTATGCAGGAAAAGACATCCTTAATGGGCAAAGCAGTGGTGTCTGCATGCTGCTGGAACAGGGCAGCTGCATTCCTTGGTGCCACTGGGCTGCTGGGTTGGGCTCTGCAGCAGCAATACCCACTGGACAGTTGGGCTGTAAGGATGCTCCAGGACAAGCCAGAGGCCTGAAAACAAGCCAGGGTTTCTGTAAAGTATTAATCACCCCGTGCAGGGCCGAGCACTGGGAACGGGGTGAGAGTGCTCTCACAGCACACACATGGTTTCTATCTAAGCTTTGTTTCAGCTGGATCTTTCCCACTAACTCATCCTTCTTTAACACCTTGTACTCATTTACTGCAGGGCTGTTTAGCAGCACAAATCAATTAAGTGCTGCAGAAACCCACTGAGGCAGGGAGAGTTCGGTCTCTGGCTCAGCCGGGGTGGGAGGCATGCAGAGGTTAAGCCTGTGCTTTTTGCCACAGAGGGAGTGAGGGTGGAGCGTGGAGCAGCCCCCAGCTCATCTCCTGTGTGTGTTTCAGCCCTCCCCAGCACCCTCAGAGAGACTCACAACTGCTCCAGGAGATCTGAGAGCCTTGGGGAGCTTCTCATCTGGCATCAAATAATCAGAGAACTGGAGAGTGCCAGCCCTGCTGCCATATCCCACCGAGACTGGCCAGGGAGCCTCACTGAGCAGGGCTGAGCAGTCCTGAGGTACCCAGCTGTGTCCTGTAACAGGGACAGGGTACAGTGAGGGCCTCCAAGCTCACCTTCATGTGTCTCACAGGTTTGTCCCTCATGAAATTGTCTATACCCGCTGGGGAAGTCACTGCTCAGTGGTTTGGCTACAACTGGCCAGAGGGACATGCAGGGGTTCAGGAAGTAGCAAAGTCACAAAATATGAATGAGAACAGAGTCAGAAAAAATGGGTGGCTTTAAAATAATCATTTGGTTGGTCTTGTTCCAAGTGTAGCACCAGCTCAGCTGTGCCAGGCAGAGCTCAGGAGGTGCCTTCCATGCTGGCCCCATGGGAATGGGATGCAGGGATGTGCCTCTGCTTCAGGCTGGGCTGGAGCTTCTCACACACAGCACAGGCTCCAGAAACAGGAGAGAGTAATTCAAGCCACATGATAAAGCCGATCCACACAATGAAGGAAGATAAAACCTAACCAAGCAGTTCCTGCTCCTCACGGGTGTCTCTCAGGAGGGCCTGAGGCTGTGGGACATGCCCTCAGCTCACAGAGACCATTAATCATGAGTGTGCCTTGGCCCCTGGCTATTTTAATCACTGTTGAAATACACACTCCTAAAAATGGTATTTGATTCCAATGCACATGATTTCTTTTGGCTTCCTTTCCCCCAGTTAAGTGCAAGCTGTAACTGCTTGGAAATCCACACACTGGGATCCATAGATTTGCTTCTCACCTGTCATGGAGCAAAAACCACTTGGTACTACACATAGCATAAGATCCATGGCACCAGACATAAATATCAGAATATACTGTAATGGGGCAGTGGTCTGAGTGTGGTACCAACCTGTCCTGTGCAATGGCACACTGGAAATGTCACTGGGTTCTACTGGATCTTTAGTCCTTCCCGGTTCCACTTTATTCTGTAATGATTGAAAATGCCTCTTGTATATGCAGGCACTACTCAGGATGTCAGTCTGTTGTTGGAGAAGTGAATGAATCATCAGAAGTGGATGAACTGGGGGTATATTTGTAAAGGGTAGGCTGTAGAAACCAGTAAGACTTTAATTTTTCCTTTAAAAAAGAGCAAATTGTTGAGCAAACAAATTGCTCTTCCACAGGTTCAGAAGAGCAGCAGAGAGTCCTTGTACTGCTCAGCTTCTCTCATGAGGCAGATGAGCAGCCTGAGGGGTCTGGGGGTGCCTTCCTTTGAGTGCAGACTAAATGCATCCTGCCCAGCTCCAAGGGCTTACTGGCACCCTCATTTACAAACTGGGTTGCTACAACTCTGAGTTTCTCTGCATTTTTTGTCTATGAGGGTGTTGCTAATGAGCTTAAAGAACCAGTCTGAGTTTACAGACAGAAAGAAAAAGTGAAGTTTACAGGAATATCAACTTAAAAATATAAGGAACATTTTGCAGGTACACTAATCATCAGGGAACCCTTCACTGTTTGTCACACTGATCCAGGTCATGGGCCCATGACACCAGAACAAATAGCAAAGAGGACTCCTCACAATTATAATGTGGGATTTAAATCATTAGACATGACAATTCTCTACCTGGGACACCACAACTGTTTTTCTTGTATCCTTAGTATTAAAGAAACAGCACATACTTTTTCTTTTTCTTTTCTTTTTTCCTAAAAGCTGCATATAAAGCAGCATCAAGCTCAGTAACAAGAGGACTTTCTGTCTGTTGGGCTTCCAGGTTAAGAAGACAAATCCTGCTCCAATGACATAACAAATTTTTCAAACTTGATGTGACAGAGAAAGGCACAGTCACGCTGTTCTAGATCAGCTGATACATTTGTGCTCTGAAATTGGGACCCAGGGATGTCAGCTCACTTTGCTGGGGTATTGTTTTGGCTTTTCTCTTTAAAAAGTACCAAGGCAATTACAAACTGGGCACCAGAACAGGGTCCAGTTTGTGTGAAGGTTGGCCCAGCCATCCCACTGGAGAAGTTGTAGTTTCTTTCCCACCAATTCCAGCAAATGCTCTCTTGGTGAAACGTGGCCAATTCTGGTACAATTGAAAAGACAAAGCCCAATAACCACCTGCTAAAGCTAAAGGTTCCTTGAAAGCTTGGATTTATTCAGTCTTGCTGAAAATCAAATGTTTAAACTATGACAAAAGTTTGCCTAAATAAGTGTATTTCCCCTGTGAAGCAGCTATTTATTCATCAGAAACTACAGCAAAGTACCACAATAGGGCTTCAATAAAAGAAAACAATAAATTTGTCTGCAAAATGTATTTCCTGCTCTGCTTTTACTCCATGTATGTGTCTGACATACAATTTCTGTTTGATTGAACGTAGCACATTAAACTGTTCTGGACAGGAGCTGTGCACTGGGAGCAGCTGATAACAGTGCAAGGCATTTCAGCAAGCATCCCCTGCAGTGAGAGACTCCTTGTAGGCATTAACAGAATTACCTGTACTTGAAGAGAAATTTCTTTTTTTTCCCCCCTTTTCCCTGTTGGGATCTCACCCTGCACCCTTTGCTCTCTGCTGCCTCGGGGCAGTTCTTTGTGGGCAGTCACCAATCCAGATGCTCTGCGCCTTCCAAGGATGGGCAAAGCAGCATCAGTAGTGGCTCAGGCTTAGTTCATCTCCTATTACCTTTTTTCAGAGAAACAGTTGTGTTCATGTGAGGACCAGGGTGTTTTATTTCAACAGGATCTATTTTCATGTTCATGATGCTTGGCACAGACTGGGGATGGCAACTTGAAGGAAGTCTGGGGCAGTGCTTAACAGCAGTAGAAGCTCAGGGTATCACCTGAGACTGAGTCTGAAAAAACCCCATGATTGCCTGCATGTACTTTTCAAAACACCTTTATTTTAGGTATTTCTGCTTTTTTTCCAAGCTAAATTGGAGTTGTTAAGTGGCACTGAACTTTAAAAAGAAAGAAAATTCAATCTAGACAAATTCATTCTTGAAGTCTTAGTGGCTTTGTGTGGGCACTAAGAAATGCACTTTGGTTTGCTGACAATGTCCTCAAGTGCTAAAGAGGGACCAGCAGGGCTGGATCCCACTGCAGGATGTGCACAAGGGATCCTGCATGTGAGCCCCTGGCCACACACCGAGTGACCCTACAGAGCTCTGCTGCAGCAGCCCTCCTCTCTGACAGGCAGTGTGGCACCTGGGGGAGCTGCTCTGGGAACAGATCTGACAAAACCAGCACCAAACCACAGTGCTCTCCTATTTCCCACGTGCAGTCACACACATGGAGGGTTTTGTCCACAGAGGCCAGGATAAGCAGGCAACTTGCAGCTTGCCACAAGGAACAAGATACAAGGTTATAAAGCCCTGGAACAGCTTCTCGGACATTTCTATAGGCAGAGTTCTCACAGCACATAAGAAAAAGATCCATTCATCAGGGTCTGGGCTGCAGGATGAACTACAGGAGTTGTTCTGTGCACATCCTCTCTTAGAAGTTCTGACTTGTCCTTCTGACCTTAAAATCCATGGTTGGCTTCTCTTCACAGTAGCAGAGCTGAGGTAGGAAGAGGCTGGGGAGGCATATTCCAGTATTTCAGGGCAAAAAATGTGTTTATTTTAACATATAAATATCCTTATTTTAAGTGTTAATACTAAAGATAAAAATTGTAACAGAAACTCATCCAAAAAAGTTACAAACCCCCATTCCCGATCCTCCTGTTTTCATCACAAAGGATATTCCACAGTAGTAGAGTGTTGCTTTGCAGTCTGTTAGCGGAAGAGGTGATTGGGTCAGTTGACTTGTAGGTGTCAGAATCAGAACAGATTAAATTAATTCCATCCACCCATCTTGCCAAGGAAACATTCAAGCCCTTTCCTCTTGTTTCAATATCCAAAGAAGACACGAGAGTTGCTGGATACAGAAGTCCTTGTGGAGAGGAGCAGCAGATCTGGGGTTTCCTATGGTGAGGCAGTCTCAGAAATCACAGGTGTCAAAGCAGGAAGTCCTGACACAAACTGTTCCAAAAGTGTCACATTCCTGGAATCAGCTGGCACAAAGGACACTCCTGGACAGTTCTGTGGGCCTTGAGCAGCTCAGGTTCCTTATTCCCTGCGGGTTGAACAGAATCCATCCTTCATTGACAGCGGCGCCTTCCTTGTGCCCACTGTGTGTCTTATCTGTCACACTGTCACTGGAACAAGGCTTGTCCTTTAGGACTTGCTTACACAGCAGCTGCAGTGGCTACAGCAGGATGACTCCATGTGAACACTCATTCCACAGCCACGGGATCGGCTCCTGGTTCATACCATACCTTAAGTGGAGCAGCCTCAGTGTGTCAGTGTGCCTTACAAAGTTAAGCCAGACCTGGGGCTCAGCTCAGGGTTTCTAGTCACTTCTCCTTTATAAAGAATTCAGCTTTAAGAAAAGCAGTTGAAATGCTCCTGAGAATGACAAATAACAAATGAGTAAATCTTGCTCCAGAGCCATAAAACCCAGTTTAAAAAAAAAAAAAAAAGCATGCTAATCTATTGGCATGGGCATATAAAGCAGAATTAATTGATAATCATATCAATTAATTGATAAAAATGCTAAAAGCCATAAACAAAGCCTTTTCAGAAAGGTAATGAATAAGTAATCCACAGAGACAATGTGAAAGGACTGCTGCTGCTGTGGGGCCAGGGAGCCATTAATTTGTGTATCCATACCCCTAGAATTATTAAAGGATAAAAGCTTTGAACATTGCTGCAGAGTTCAATGAAAATAAAAACTTTTACTCAGCATACAGAAGCTCTCAGAAATGCAAATAAAGTATTAGAATGCATAAAGACAGCAAATAATTGAATATTAGGTTCTGTTTAAGAAATTGCTTCTTTGCACACAATTACTTCATCATGGTCTGATCTGAGATATGAGAGCAGGAATAAAGCTCAGAGAAAGATGCTGTGGATGACCAGAGACCTGCAATGAGTTTGCTGAAAGAAGAGTAAAACAGATTTGGGAGGGGAGGAGTGGTTTGGGTAAGGGCTCTTTCTGTGGGCTTGGGGTGCATCTCTCTTCTTGCATTTATTTCTGGTGGGGGGGAAATGTCAGACTGACACAATAGGGAGGGAAAGCACTCGGCTTGTTTAACATTTCTCCATCTTTGTGCCCCAGTTCTCATGCCCTGAGCATCATAAGAAGCACATGCTCCACACCACAGGTCACAACTCCACGTCCTTGTAGTTCTGCTCCAACAGTAACCCTGTCCCCAGCCTGACCCCCTGCTCCGACCTGCCTGCCCTCCTTCCTGCCTCGAGCTCTCCTTCCAGGCCTCCCTGTGCCACAGTTGACTATTGCAAGAACAATAAGGATTTTTAGGGGCATTATGACTGGGTTAGTAAAACACAGCTGCCCCTGAAAGTCCCTCATTTTTCTTGCTGCCGCTCAGTCGGTCCCCAGGAGGGCAGGGTCTGACAGGGTCCATTCTCTCCAGCGTGGCACACACGCTCTGCTGATGTGCCCAGAAGTGCCCCAGCCCCAGCACCCAGCCCATGGCAGGGGAAGGAGTGCAACTGCTTTGCCATCCCTGCAGGCTCCTCCTCAGTGAACGCCAGGCTGAGTTGCAGCAGAATGCCAGATGGCTCGTCTGTCACTCGCAGGGATGCCACCGAACAGAGCCTGGCACAGCTCGCTGCAGGCAGCCCTGGAACACTGTTCAGGGCAGGATTACCCCGTCCTGTGGGTACTCCTTGTTCTGGCACCCATGTGAGCAGTGGTCTTTGGCCAGGGGAAGTGGAGACCCCAGGGCTGACTGGCCCCACACATCTCACACTGGGTCATACCCTGCAACCCCAGGGGCACTTGGAGCTCCCCTGGGGACTTGCAGCACTCAGGTCACAGCAGGAAAGTTCACATCCATCTGCAGCAGCAGTTGCCTTTAATTTATTTAAAAAGCTGAGAATTTTAGGGAATTATTTCTGATTTCTTAACAACTTTCAGATAGAGTAATATCTGAAGAAGATCTATACATTTCCAACTAAAAAGGGGCTAAGTATTTGGCTGAGAATTTTCAACCCTCATTCAAAAGTTCTCATGGAAATCCCAGCCCAGCCTTGAATGTTCTTAGGGCAAGGAGTAACACTTTCATTTCAATTGATCAGTATTTTGATGGCAGTGGACTCAACAGCAACTACAGGCAGATTCCCACAATCTGCTCTGTTCTTTCCCCATGAATTCTGCCTGTTGAGAGCTGGGGTGGGCCCCATCCCATAATGGGCTTGCAAGCATCCCTGCAAGCTGTTGCTCTTGAGAGGACCTTGTGACATGCTCAAGGACTTCCAGGAGAGTTTGTGTCAAAGCAGGGAACCCCTCAGCACTCTCAGGGCTTTTCTTCTTTCCCTTCCCCTTGTAGAAAAAGGTCCCAGCCCTGTGCAACACAAGAAAAATATCCTCACCCATCCCACATGGGATGACACTCCATGGTAACAGACAACCTGGCATCCAAAAACCCTGGAGACCCTCTCAGAACTACAGAGCCACACCTTATTTTCATTACAATTTCTTCTGTAAGCAGACCTTGTGTCCTGATTTGGTAATAAAACATGAGCCATGATTGGATCCAAATATTACTTGCATCTTTGAGAAAATTACAACAGCAATGTGACAATAATAATAATTTAAAAAGGCAGCAGCCCTCTAAATGCTAATGATGTTGGTGTCCTAAATGAAGTATAAAAGAGCCCACCAGAAGCAGAGCATGAGTCAGAGCATCAGCAGTCCCACACTGAAAGCAGCACTCCTGGCTGCTTCATTCATTTTTGGAATGAGCATCAAGTAGTTTTTAGGACTAAAATGAAAATGAGATGCATGTTTTTATTCTTTTTGAAAGTTTTTTTGTTTTATTCTCCTTGGATTGACAATAAACAAATCTTTCTAGTTGAGGGGAGCCCCAGGCAGGACCAGGTCCCTGCAGCACTGGCTGCTGTACCACTATGGAAGAAAATCTGATGAGCCGCTGCCCCAGGGAGAGCACAACCTCCCCAGCAGCCAGGACCCTGCCCCAGCAGGCAGAGCAGACCCAGGGCACAGAAATGCAGTAACTGGAGTTGTTGCAGCCTGGGCAGACTGTCTCACTCCCAGTTTTATTTGACTGGCACTGGGTCATGGGCAGAATTGAGTGAGGATGGCTATGTGCTGAAGGGCACACCCTCCACAGAGGTTTTGCATGTTCCCTCTTGGATTGCAAAGCCAGCACCAGGCTGTGCACTACAAGAAGAGTGAATATTGCCTAAGCTGCTCTTGGCTCCCTGCTGCCCCTGTCCCACTTCCAGATAAAGCACAATCAGATTCTGATGATCAAAGCACACATCTCTAGGTTACACTGATGTTAACTCAAATTATTTTTGTTGTGCTGTATCTGAAACTTAGAAAATGCAAGAGCAGAACAAAACCAAAGTGAAGGTAGAAAATTATTGCAGTTTCTAGAATTCTTCCAGCTTTATTCATGGAAGGGGATTGTTAGAAACAGACAAAAGGCTGTTTCCCTTAATTTTTTTAAGTGTGAATTTTGTCTTGACAGTTTCCTTTCAGAAACAAAAATTGAAAACAAATTGTCCCATACACAAAACAAAGGGACAGATCCTCAGCTGGAATGGACTGGTATTACCAAGTGAGTAACACCCACTCACAGGAGAGATCTGAGCCTTTTAACCAGCAGCTGCCGATCCTGCTGTGCCCGGACAAGAGCTTCAGCCTCCGGGTTTAGATGGCAGCAGTGCTGGATCCATGTAGCTTGGAAGAGACGAAGGGCTGCCTCCAGAGCAGCTGAAAGGACACCAAGGCTCTGAGGACTCTGGGACTGTACGCTTCCCAAACCTGGAGCTGACTCGAGGTGCATGAGCCAGTGGGCACTACACCAAGAGAGCAGCCCATATCAGTATGGCCCTGGAATTATTGATCTGCTTTGGAGAAACGCTGGCAAAACTTCCAGAAACCATTACATGTAGGGTTTGCTTTCTGAAACAAGGGGTGGCTCTGATTTTTCTCTCAAAACCAAGATCAGGCTGATCACCATCTTGAAAATTACAGGAGCAGTCCCCAAGAAAGTATTAACTGTATTAACTGTACAGCACAAAAGAAATGCAGAGTGAGAACTGTGATCCATCCTGAGCAGCTCTGCCCCTCTCCCTCACCCACAAAAAATTAAAAATACACACATTAGGGGAATTCTGGAAGTGTCTCACTTTGCCAAGGGACAGGCCATGTCCCCCTTGTCACTGTCTCCAGCAGAGTTGCCCAGCTGAGCTCCTGGCTGGGAGAGTGCCCAGGGGAAGCTGCCTGGGACCTGAAAGGGCAGAACACTGGAGCACTACTGGAAGAGCAGCCATCCTCCAGGGTGCTCATCCAGGGCTGACAAGAGATGGGTTTGACCAAGTGCATTTGCCATCTCCTCTCTTTACAATCCCAATTTTGGAGCATCACTTTTTTTTCTCCCACTCCCAACATCAGCAGAGGAGCTGGAAAGCCAGAGTTATTTTTGGGAGATGGTACATCCAGGCTCTGTTCATCTTAACTGGGTCCCTTTGAAAATGGCAAGGTTGGATAATCAAACACATTACGAAGACTTTCCATAGAGGCTGCTTTGCAAACAAGCCTCCCACCATTCAGATACCCAGGCACCAATGTTTCAAAGAGGAGCTTTTGATGCTGCCCTGGTTTGCCTCAGCATAGTGACCTCACTAGCATTTGTACACAGAGCCTTGGAGAACAAGCAGGTTAAAGCAGCTGACTTTAAGTATAAAAAATAAAACAATTAGTAATCAACAAGCTACTAGAGGCTGCCACATTACACTCAAGGGGCAAGAGACCATGACCTGGCTCAGGCTGGCAAAGAAGATGGAAGTGCTGCCTGGTCAAATCCCCCATCCAGAGCAGCTCAGGTGGGAGCTCGCTGCTGTGATGGCTGACACATCAAACTGGCTGGCACCAGGACAGGGACAGGAAGGGAGAACAGTAGAGCAGTAGGAGACAAATGCCAGGTGAGGAGCTGTGGCTGGAAGAGGCTCCATGATTCCTAGCAGATTAACCTGGGCATGGCCAGCCAGCCCAGTCTGGCCACTGCTGTCTTGTCAAAGTCTCCAAAAGAAGGGGGGAAAGGGGACACATCAGAACAGCCTCCTGAAAATGGTGCATGGCTCATGCTGAGTTTCAGACAATGTCCAGGACTGGCTGGAGGAGTCCCAGGTCACAGTTCTGCCCAGGACCATGCTCAGTACCATCAGCTGGTGGGTTCAGTAGTGCAGCTGTAAGCCAAGGCTCTGGCCCCAGCAGTGCTGGAGCACTGGAGAGGGCTATGGGGGCATGGATAATGACCAGCAGTGCCTGCTGGCTCCAGAGGAGTGTGTTCCCACAGAGCCCTGCCCAGATTGGTCAATGACAGGAAAAGCAGCCTCGCTGTTGGCCTCGACCTGCAAGTGCTGGCCCCCAGTGCTCAACCCACCTAAACCCTGACCAGTGAGTTAACAGAGAAGCTGCCAGCAAGAGGCTGCCCCGCCTGGGCTCTGCCCAGCACTGAGGGAAGCAAAGAGTTACAGGAGAGCAGCAGAGAATTACCAAGCAAAAGGGTTTTTAAAATCATTTCACTTTAAACAAAACTGAGACATTACCATAAAGTAAATGGCCACACCTTGCTACTTACTCGGCTTTGCTGACAAGACCAGCTTTTCCATAGCTATTCAAATCTAACAAGTTCTGGGTGCCTAACTCACTCTTTTAAGTTCACTTTCAAACTCCAGCCAAAAATCACTTTCTGATTCACCACTTTCTCAGGCACAGTATTATTCAGAGAACGCCTGCAGGCAGGTACTGTGCTGTACAAAGTACATAAGCACAAGTTTAATTACTCTGTGGACAAGGGATGTGATTAATTGTATGCTTTAAGTTAAGCATGTGCTTAAGCATGCTACTGACCTGGAGCTTGAAGTAGATCTATCAGCTGTTCTGGTGCTCTCCATTTACCAGTTCTTTGAGGTCAAATAAGTGGAAAGAATGTAAGAATACTCCTGTCTCATACACTCCAAAGAATTCACACAAAGTCCAGTTTCTGACTTTTTAAAAAATTACAAATTTGGATTATTCTCCCCATTTTGGCACCGACTATGAGCATTACAATACTACATACATGGTCAGAATGTATTAGCATTAAAACATGAGCTAATTATTGTCATTTTCAAGCTTTTAAAAAGCATTTGGTTTAGTTTTTTACTTTGCTTGGATACTGCTTCAGGTAAGAACTTAGATTCATTTCATTTGCACACTTTGTGGATTAGTTCCCTTATGTCTGGGCAGTGTACAAAGCCCTAAAAAAAATATGGAGCATATAATTGAAACTATTGCCCCTGCTAGCAGTGGAGTCATCGCATGGAAGAAGTCAAGCATAAAATGTGCATCAGCTATGGGTGGTCACGTAAATCCACATTTCATTAGCCACAGCTTACACGATCCTGGGAATTTTTTTCACTGCGCTTTTCCACCTTTCCAGCAAAGGCTTATTTTAGTTCAAAACAATATAGGAAGGTCAAATTGTGTCCATTCGCTGGGGAGGAGCAAGTAGACAAGACTGGGACCTGAAAGCTCCACTTTTTTTTGTTTAAAGACACAAGTGCCCTTTTAGTGGCACTCGAGGAGCCTGGATGGACTGGACAGAGCCACTCCTCGAGCAGGCGTGTGACCCGTGTGCAGTGCCAGCATCCCAAGGGCAGGGAACACCCACGCCCAGCTACACCCACCAGCAGTGACATTTCACAGGCACAAGCCAAGAGACTTCCACTGGAGCAAAGCATGTGCAAATCAATTTTCAACAAGCGAGGGAGAGCACAGAGGGTTTGGTTACAAGCGAGGAGGCACGTGCCTCTGAAGGGAGCCTTCTTTGAGGAAGTAAACAGATACAATAATTGATAAGTGTTTTGGCTTCGCCTCATCACTAATCCCATCACATGCTGTTCCTTGCCAGCACATTCATGAAAAGTGTCTATTTTGGATACTGGGGCACAACAGAGAAGAGAAAAAACCCCACAGCTCCCAGAGAGACAGCTGGCCAAGCCCAGGTGCACTCACTCATCTCGAAGCACTAATACATTGACCTCGGGCTTTTAAACTATATTGCTCTCTGCTTAAGAGGTTGGTTTTTGTTGTTAGCTTAAACCCTTTTTTTTTTTTTTTTGGTACTAAACACAGTAAAATCTTGCACAGAAAATGAAGTTTACATTCCTAGGGATCCCAGACTTAGTGCTGCATGTGTGGAGAAATTTACATTACTTTTCCCTCTCATTTCAGCATTACTTCTTATGGGTAACTCTGAAATGGTTTTTTCAAAGGGAGGAGGTTGCCAGGCACAGGTTCACAACCATGGTTACTGTGGAGAATGCCCACTGGTTTTGGGGTCCAACTCCATATATACAGAAGCTCCTTACAGCAGCAAGTCACAGGACAACCCCCCTCATTTGCTGAATGACATTAATTAAACTAGACAGGATTTGGCAACATGAAACTGAGCTAGGTGTCATTAAAATTGCTATTAGTTCAGAGCCATAAGAATAGGTTAAAGAAACCAAATTCACTTGCCATGGAGACTGAAAGAAAGTCACAGCAACATTCAGAACAGCTGGGTGCTGCAGGCACACCCTGGTGCTGGTGCCTGTGGGTGTTCAGTGCCCAACCACCAGTGAGCTTCTCATCTACAAGTTTTAGATCTATTATACCAAAGCCATCAAGCAAATCTAAGAGTTAACTGAAATATGTGGTTAACACCTTTCCATTTGCCTCAGTGGCTGGGGAGCCTTCACATCCGTGACTCAAAACTGATTGTACAAACTTCCTGATTAGTGAGGTAAGAGCTGTCTCCCAGCCTCAAGTATTAACTCACTCAGTGAGACACCCTGACCCTGGAGCCATCTCCCCCTTTCCTCTGCCTTGAGGGGAAGTCCAGACCAAGGAGCCACGGTTTAGACTGATGAAGTCAACTGAACTCCATAATGGGTGAATGAGGAATCATTTTGCCAGATACTTCTAATGAGATACTTCAGTGAGAATGAGATGTTACCAGTTAATGCTCTGTGAGCGTCCAGGTTCATGACTGCCCTCCAGTACTGCAGGGGGCACAAGAAATGCTTGGCAAAAGGGGAAATTCTATCCCTTTAAAAATACTTTTAATGAACAAGAGGCTTCTGGCTGTCAGGTAATAGCCCAGCAGCGCTGCTTACATTCAAAGCTGTGCCTGGAATAGTGAAGTAATAGCAAATTTCATTAAAAGTAAAATCTTTGGTTGCTGTGGAAATCATTCAGGTGGGAGACTATTTCTGGAGGCCGTATTGGGATGTACTACATTTCTTTCACTGAAGTGTCTCCTTCCAGGTGTGAATTCACTCAGGCAGGACAGGAGGCAGGAGAGGAAGAGCTCAGCCTGTGACTGATTCCATTCACCTCCTGTGCACTGCACAGGCCACAGGCAGGAGAGGCACAGGTAACACAAGGTCCTGACCACAGCTTTAAAAGAAATCCTCATGTTTGCAGCCCACCAGGTCAGAGCTTCATGGATTATAATCCTATCCACACCACCCTACAGCACAGCTCATACTGTGTTTTGCAACAGCCTCTTTAGATGTATTTTTAAGCACTGAAACCCTGATTGCTGCCTGCAAACAACTGACTGTAATTTGGCATTGATGTAATACTGATAGCTGACCAGTTATAAAATAGTTCTGTTTGGAAAACATACTTCAAAGTTATAGAAGGTTTGAAAGTATCAGAATTTCCCAGCAGTTCTGAGCACAGTGCTATAGAATGATAGTGTGCTCGTGACTGTTTGTCTGAAAACATCACCCGTCACCAAAATTAGAGCACGGGATAAATCCTGGGCTGGTGCAGATCAGGAGATCTCTGCTGGCTTACAGGAGATGTTTTATTTAGCACTGGGTACACCTGCTGTTTCTTTGGAGAGCTGTAAATTCATTCCATGATGTAGCCACATCTACAAGCCAAATTCATGCATTTTAAGACTAAACTACTATCAAATGTTTTGAAATTAAATTGCCGTTTGTGTTCTTTTTGAAGGCAATAACACCATAAAAGTAAAAAGACATCCAAAACTTTATGTAACTAGTATTACATAACACCTTAAACTGGCTCATAAGCATTTTTCTTACTCTGGATTTATTGCATTTTTATTTGGGGCATGTGAAACAACTCGCTATACAAGTGCAGTTAAGTGGGGCTGGGCTGTGGGGGGGGGAAGACTTCACTCTGATAGAAATTCTAAAGTGAGAAACTTATTGCTGTGTTTGCAAAGAAACACTGTCAGAAGAAAAAATGTTTCATTGTTTCTCACTGCCCTTGATGGCCATCGATACAAAAATTAAATGAAGCCCTGGAAGGGGGCTAGAGGTAGCATTAGTTTTAAAGGCTGCCTGCACACAGCCCCTCCGACTGCACAGAGCATTAATGCCATAAATACGTGTGAATGTTCTCATTCAGGCTGTAATTTATTCCCCAAGGAGATGCAAAACTGGCTCAAATATGCTGCAAGAAAACCAAACTCTTCCAATGAAGTGAGTGCAGTATGTGAATCCTGGAGCTAAATTTAGGCTGGGACTTGGAGTAAAGTAATTCTAATCTCAAAGTAGCACTTTGAGTTGCAGTAACAAACACTGTGCAAAGATTCGGGGAAGTTCTGCTCCTTTGTTACAATCTATTGTGCATGACATTTTGGGAGCTCTTTACTGACTCAGATTTAAGAAATTCGGCTTAAGTTACTCAGTTGAATTTTATTGTTCAGTGAAATTGTTTAAAACCTCCCTTCACTTAAGTTGCTTCTAAAATGTGGATTCAGGCTGGTTTTGGGGTGTGTACAGCAGCACACATTCTTAATGTACTGAAAGCTTGATGTAAACAATTAACTGCAGTGCTGAATAATCCACAAGATGGAAAAATGGATACTGTAAATATCTGATTAGGGTTTATTTTCCAAATGACTTTTTTTTTTTGGTGCTATGGTCCAAGGTAAATTAAAATGCGTGAGCTCACTTGTGATTAAGCACCTTTCTGTTTCTTGTTCTTGTTATTTGCATGGAAATGTTTTTCTTCTCCAGAAATATTTCCTTCCAAACTAACAGATGAAGTCACAATCATACAAAATATCTCTGTAGTCAAAGCAGATTTTTTAATAAAAAGTACTTTAATATGCAACTGAGACTTCAAGTCTTTTATAGTATCCTTCAAGAGTAAAATACACCCATAATGCAGGAATTGAGGAAACCTTTATCTTTCTTTAAAAAATCAAAATATCATTTACAGTTTTAAATCAAGCATATTTTAGCTGAACTACATTCAAATTCTTTACGAAACAATCTCTCATTTCATACAAGATTTTTCATGCATATTCTGGCTCCAAAGGCTCCAAATCAGTTTGCCACAACTTGTTTCACTGGAATTCATCAAAAGACTAAAAAGCCAAGTGCCAAGTTGCCGAGTTTTGGCTGCGGCAGAAACTGCCCAGCCAATCCCCACAGCCTGGAAAGCCCCAGTTCTCAGAATTAGCTGATGCTTTAAACAAGAGATCATAATCAAAATCATGATTCCTGACAAAGTCTCAATATTTCACTCTATAAATTCTTAATTCCTTTTCCAGCCATTTGTAGGTTACTGCTGGCTCCACCCTCTCAAATATCAGCAATTGCTGCTGCTCTTAAAGAAAATTCCACTTTGGGGAAATGTGATATTATTCCAGATGTTTCAGTCCATGGCAGTTCTGCCTAACCCAACCTGATCGTTGCTCTGTAATGCAGCTGAGCCTTGAACAGCTTCTGGAATTTATTCCTCAAACTACTGCACTTGCATATTTGAATTTAACCCTACCAACAGTCATATACTCAAAAGTCCTGTTCTTTGTAACAACAGAGCCACCCCTAAAGAGTTTTTTTCCCAAAAACATAAAACCATGACTAATTTTAGCAGGCCTTTGGGCCACTGTAAATTAGTTCCTACAGCCTGCTGATTGAATTAAAGTGTTTTAAATTGAGTTAATCACCATACTTCAAAAGTTATCATGCAGAGAGATTTTGTTGAATCAAATCTGCTTTCAAATTTTATAGTTTGAGGAAATTCCATACTTGGAACAGGAAAAGAAAAAAAAAAGTGAAGTGCATTTATAGAGATTCAAACCAGTTGCAAGAACTGGAATGCCACTATTTTCTTTCATTGGATTTCACCAGCAAAAGGATGGGAAAAGATCCTGCCGTGCCTCCAGCCATCCAGGACTGACCCATTCAGCAGATTGGACTGTTCAGGTGATGTTTGCTCCTCAAAATCCCACCTGGAGCAGTGGGCATTGCTCCATGGGCTGACATCTGAGTCCTGCACAGCAACTGCCTGAGCAGGACTCCAAAGCCTTGGTCAGGTGGGATGCTTTGTATTTAAAATACTACTACTACTACTACTACTAATGATGATGATGATGATGATGATGATGAAGAATGACATCTGTATCAGGTATGATCTAGGAGTCACAACTCCAGCCCTGGACCTATAAATGGTGTCACTAACAAATCTGTATTGGGAAAATACTGAAATCCTGCAAATGTGGGCACAACATCCACCATGTGGACATCAGGGACACCGTGAAAGACTTTCTCCCAAAGGACACAAAGAACAAAGGCCTATTGCCTGCTGCCATAGAAGGGAAAACCCAACAGCCTAAGCCTCATAAACTGACAGGCCACCGAGATCCAAACAAAATTCAGGAAGTTTATCCAAAATCAAATCTACTGAGCAATGTCTTGGAAATACTTTGATTCTTCAGTGCTAAAGAAATATGCCATGAATCCAAAGCCCATGAGTTGGGAAGGGGAAGCTGTCCCCAGACCAGCATCACCCTGGCTCATTTTCTTCAGTCTGCAGCCACATGATTTCTTTTCCACACTGCTGCTGGCTCACACCAAGGTTCACACAAACGCCCAGGCTGGCAATGGGATCTGACAGAGGTATTCTGCCTTCAGCAAGGAAGGGTTTTCCTACCCCAGCCATCAGACACTCCCCTCTTTGGGATCTGAGCAGTTGTAACCCTCCTGGCAGTACCATCATATAGACCCTCCTTCTTCTCACTTGCTCCCCCAGACCAATCAAGCCCAAGAGAAACCCCTCTACCAAGCAAGGATCACACTGGCAAAAGGAGACAGCAAAGTGCTTTGGGAGAGTCATGCAGGTGCCACCAATTTACCTTTGACAGGGTTGTCACTCGGACTGTGGCAAGGAGCCAACACCTCAGAGGTGTGTCCCCACCTGTGGGCCAGCACCAGCCATCCCTGCAGCCTCTTCCAGGCTCTCCTCCCCTCTTCCACTCCCCTCTGGGACCTGGCACTTTTGGGTCCTCAGGAGGGGAAGTGATGAAATCAGCAGGAGCTGGAAGGATTTTCTCAAGTAGGCCAGCAGTGGGAAGGAGCAGCATATTCCCCTCCCTTGTCTGTTTGCCTCTGAGTGCTGAAGAGCTGGCCTGGAGCAGGAGCTGGCATGGAGCACAGCCCGAGCTCGGCATTTGCCATCTGCAGATGGAGCCAAGAGCGGAGGGAAAAGCGCCTGCAAGCTGGGCACACACTCACTGCTCCACTCGTGGGGGGCTCAGCCCTCTCCACGGGTGCAAGGCTCTAACACAAGCGTGTCCAGCATTCTGGGAAAGGTCTGTACTGAACAACAGAGCAGATCCCAGGCACGATCTGACTCCAACCTGTCCCTGATTACACATACCTGTAACCCAGACATCACAGGCTTGCTCTGCTCTGTGCCCTCCTGCAACTTAAAATACAGCCCTGGCTCGAAGGTCTCTATTTGCAAACATAGAAGAACAGTGGTTCTTAAATTGCAGGCAAACATTTGACTTCACTCAGGGCAATTCAAAGAATATCCTGCACGAACCCCACCCTTCTGCCTGACAACTCAAACCTTAATGCCTAGATAGTTTTCTTTCAGGCCTTATCACAGATAAAATATGGCCCTTTTTTTTTGCTGAAGGAGTAAAACCTGCCAAATATTTACCAACTCTTTCAGAAGGCTGAAAATGTCACCCCTACAGTGTAATAAACTTCCCCGGAAAGGCCCTGATAAATAGAAAGCCTCGCTGTACTGCCCAGAACTAGTTTAGTGTGGCCTAAGTATTGCCAAGTCTGACTGACAAAGGAAGCATATTTGTACACACAGAAAGATTAGCATAACACAGAAAGAGAGGCATAAAGTTTATAAGTGAAAATAAAACAAAGCCCCATTATTAACCGGGGAGGGGGGAATAATTGAATCTGCATCCCAGAGAGCACAGAACATTATGAAAGCCTCAGAGCTAAAACAATAATTTAAGAGCTTGTCCACAACTTGCAGCAGAAGCTTGAACCATCTTCTTTAGAATTTGGAAAGTGCTAAACCATGGTCTACCCCCAACCCAGCCTTCAGAGCAATATTATTTAAAAATAAAATATTTTTACTTGGTAATTTGACCCACAAAAAGTCACTTGGGGCATGAGGGAATGTTCCCTTCCAGCCTGAACATTAATTCAGAGAGAATGTTTAAACTCCACAGTGTAAACCAGATGCTGAGAAGTACATCTGCATTGTACTGTATGTTCTTTGGGGCACAGACAGAAGTTGGAAAGTGCCTGTCAATGCAGTGTGTGTGGCTATGATCTAAATAATCCTAATAATGCAGATGAATGGAGAAAAACCCACACTTCTAGTACCAACCAGTCTGTCAACAGAGTCCTCGCAGCTATACACAACTATATCCACACTAGTGCAAACAGATGAATATTGCTTAAAAAATGTGTCCTTTCACCTTGGCAAATGCCATTAAGAAAAAAACACTCTAAAAGTGACTAGGGAGTTGGAAGCTCAAAGGTACACATTTAACAAGCCTCGGTGACTGTAAAATGCTGAGCACTCACTTTCTACAGAAGACAGGCTTCCACTGAATCTTGACTGGTACACTCAAATGAAAAGGTAGTAATTCAAATTATGCTGTATAGTGCTCCAAAATAGGTTTCAGGCATACAAAACTTGCCAGAACTACTTAAAGCCAGGAAGAAACTAATTGTTGCTGGGAAAAAAAAGAATCCAAATTATGTTAAACCTGACAAAAGCTAAACTCAGCTATTTACCCTTCTTAACAAAGAACAGAGTTAAGAAACTCTGGTACGAAAGGGAAAACTTCACTTTAGCCCACCAGCAAGTCCAGGAGCCCGACTAGCAACACAACCAACCTCCACAAAAATCACTGCTTGCCAGAGATAACTAACAAGTTGCACAAGTTGGAAGGAGTGGGCTGAGGAGGCTCAGGAATCTGCTCCCCGTCCCCCTTTCACACCATCAGGTTTTAATGTTAATGATACGGCTCCGCGTGCCTCAAGTATTTTTACACTATGCTCGTCTTCTTGCAGCGCCGGCTTGTTCCAGGGCGGATGATTAGAATCAGATTTCTGTGATTTCACTGCAGATTCATTTTGTTAAGGGCTACAGATCTGCAGGGGGAATACGGCTGCAAACGGGCCGGCAGAGCGGGCTCCAAGGGCTTCTCTCCTAAACGGGTAACACTATCTTTGCTTTTACTCCTTACTTTCAGGTACTTCTCCTTTTTGTGGCCACTGGACTGGGTTCTTTGGAAAAACAGGCATATGGGGGAAAGAAACAAGTTTTCTTGAAATTTTGGTTTCAAAGAAAGCTCCCAACCAGAATAGGTTCATGAAGAGAACAGGCCCAAGTAAGACCTGACTGCATCCAGTGTCCCCCGAGTCAAAAGAAGCACCTGAGGCACCACACATAGGAGATAATTCTGATCCATCAAGGTCTGTATGTCCTGACCTGTGTCAGGAGCTGTGTCAGAGCAATAGCTATTAATACACATTAGTGTGCTGCACACAAGTGTTTGTATATAAAGGACTGAAGGAGAAAAAATTATGCAGAGGTCTATAACGGCATTTGTAAATTTCTCCCAACTGCGAAAGAAATAACGCTTATTTTTCATGGGCAATGGCTACAAAAAATTGTGCTGAAAACTGAGTTTGTTCGTAAAAATTTCATGGGAAAAGAGCATAAAAGTTGTGTCAGTCTATGTACACATATACAGAATGTAGACTCCTACAATGCTACATCAGAGAGAAAATTAAATTCTAAGCGGCTCAAAAAAACACACAGGAAGATTTTAATTTTCCATTTGCTTTTATAGACCTTAGCCATGAGAATACTGTTGCCACTTGGCCTTTTTCTTTAATAGAGGTCAATATCATTGACTTTTTACAAGAGAGAAGTAAAAAACATCTCTACGTAAATCAAAAAATTATGAGGACCCTCAAAATAGTTCTAAGAACTTAAAATGCAATATAACATAACACAGAAGGGCATAGAAGTTATAAATACGACGCTATACAAGCCAAGAGTAATATACACACCCGGAGCTGTATATACACCGTGCCCAAAGAAGGAGCACAAACCAGTGTCTGCAGACGTGCAGTGTGCCGAATCGAAATCCGACAAATAATAAGGAACTCCGGAATGCTGGGTGGTAAAAACGCTTAGGTGAGTAAGAGAATTTCCGGTAGCCCGGCTGCTCCGTATGGATGTGACTAGATTTACTAAAAAAAAAAAAAAAAAAAACCAAACTAAAAAAAAGGGGGGGAAATAAAGGGAAAAAAAAAAAAGAGAACAGATGTGTTTTGAGAAAGCGAAAGCGGAGGGAAGGATGCACATGGTCCTGCGGGAGCGAAACCGAGCGCTCGCTCCGCCAAGGCAGGGCCGGGCACAGCCCGTCCGGACCGCCGCGAAGCCGCGGGGATGGCCGCCAGCACCGGTAGGACGCGCACGCTTAAGGCCCTTTCCGAGGCAGAAGAATACAAAATGCACTTACGGTTCGCGGAGAACCAGCTCTGTCCTCTCCCCGCGGCGAGCCGGGCACCCGCCGGCGCCAGCGCCGGGCAAGCCGCGGTCCCCGAGGGCCGCCCGAGCAGCGCCCGCCGAGCCCCCGGACCGACCCGCCCGGGCCGGGCCCCGCGTCCCGCCCGAGCGGCCCCGGGCAGCGCCAGCGGCGCCGCCGCGCTCCATCTTCGCCCGCTGCGCGCCCGGCAGGTCCCGGGAGCCGAGAACTGGGACTTTGTAGGCCAGTTGAAGACGTGAACCTCTCATCTCGCCCGCAAAGACCCAGCCCTCAGCTCGCCCATCAGGCGCAGGCGACCACTACTCACCGCTATCTTTAACTGAACCCCTTTTTCTGGCCGGTGCTCACCGCCAGCGCAGAGCCCCCGCCCCGAGGCCACCGGGGACCCGCCGGAGCAGGATCATTCCCCCGGCCGAGAAAGGCAGCGATCCGCGCCGCCCCTCCCCGAACTTGAGAGCAGTCCCGGTCCCGGCTCCCGGAGCCGGTCCCGCACCTCGGGCCGGGCCCCGACGCCCATCGTGACTCGGCACCGCTGATCCCGCTCCCGCTCCTGCGGGAACTTCGTGC
This sequence comes from Molothrus aeneus, assembly GCF_037042795.1. Lineage (NCBI taxonomy): Eukaryota > Metazoa > Chordata > Aves > Passeriformes > Icteridae > Molothrus > Molothrus aeneus. Next base: position 4,527,009 of record NC_089671.1, read on the forward strand.
GCGGAGAGGCGAGAGCGAAAACACCACACGGACAGAAAATCCCGAGGCCCCTCCGTTACCTGCTCTGAGTAGTGGGGGGGGGGCACGGGAAAGGGGCTCGTGGGCCCCCGCCGCCGCCTCCCCGCCCAGAGCCGCAGGTCCTCGGGAATCCGCACGGGAAGGGCTCGGGCTGAGCTACAGCTGAGCGGGGAGCGGCGGCGGGCGGGCGGCCGCGCTCCCCGCTCCTGCCTCCCGCAGCCCAGGGGCTCGCAGATGGGTATTTAAGCCAGTATTGATCACGGTGGGTTTTTTCCTACCCTTCCTCTTTGCCCTTGCAAAAGGCAAAAAATAAAAATTAATAAATAAAATGCGTTGCCACAAGGGACGTTGCAACATTTCTCTTGGCTTTTCAAACGCGGCGTTTGCCCCAGCAAGATTGAAGTATCCCGACACAAGAGCACCAGAGAAGTAGGCGAAAGAGGGGAAAAATACCAAAACCACCCAAAAGCAGAAGAAAAAAAAAAAAAAAGCCAAAATCCAACACCCAAAGCCATCAAACCGGAGAGAGACTAGCTGCTCCGTGCAGCGTTGCGGTCCCGGGCGGCGGGGCTCCCGTCCGGCGAAGACACGCGTCCCTCAAAAGTTCGCTCCACGTGTTGCGGCCGCGTCCCGGGAGGGTTGGCGCGGCCCGGCGCACCGGGGCGGTGCGGGCTCGCTCCGCTGGTCCCGCGCCGTTTAAGGAAGCGGCCAGTCCCCACCCCTGCGCCGGGCAGCTCCCGCCGCAGCCCGGCCCGGCGGCTTCGGCAGATCTCCCGGGCTGCCCTCCCCACCCGCTGCCCTCCGCGACACCGCGCCGGCACGGCCGGCTCCGCACGGGGCAGGCGGTGGCTCCGCGGTCCGGAGCGGCCGCCGCGCCCCGCGCAGCCCCGGCCGCTCCCGCCCTTCCCCGCGCTCCTCCCGCCGGGGCAGCCCCGCGGCCCCGCGCACCGAGGGGGCGGCGCGCCCCCTGCCGGCCGCTCCCGGCGCTGCGCGGAGCGGGGGTCGAGCCGGGCCCGGGGGGGACAAACCCCGCGGACAGACCCCGCGGACAGACCTTGCGGACAAACCCTACGGCCAAACCCTGCGGACAGACCTTGTGGACAAACCCTACGGCCAAACCTTGCGGCCACCCCGGCATCGCTCCGCACCCCGCACGCACCGAGGCTGCTCGCAGCCAGCATCTCCCTACACTGCTCCCTGCACATCTCCCCGTACATCTCCCTGCGGTGCTCTATGGGTATCTCCCCACGTCTCCCTGCACTGCTCCCTATTTGTCCAGCCTTCCCCGCACACCTTGAAGTGGGCATGGACACCTTGTGTGTATCACAGGTATGTCAGAGGACATACCCTGCCCTTCCATGTGTTCCAAGTCTCTTCATTTACATCTCCAGTAAAGCTGGGTGAGTACACCTCTACGACCGAGATAATCTGGGTACAAAGCATAGCTGTACCCTGATAAATTGTGTAGTTTCTTTACACTACACTCAGTTGTAAATATGTTTTAAGAAAATGCCACATGGACCTGAAAAGGTTTTGGCTTCTTTTGGGTGACTTGTGTGCTCATGAATTATGTAATTGTATGCTCATGTGTGACGTAATTGTGTGTTATGTGTGACGTAATTATGTGCTCATGCATGAGGTAATTATGTGCTCATGCATGAGGTAATTGTGTGTTCATGCATTAAATAATTGTGTACTCATGCATTAAATAATTGTGTGCTCATGCATGACATTATTGTGCCTTCATGCATGTGGTAATTTTGTGTTCATGCATTAAATAATTGTGTGTTCATGCATGAAAAAAATCAAAGCTAACAGCCAGAGGCCTCATCTTTTAAATCTTTGGGTTCAGCACCCAATGCACCTCTCTGCCATCTACACCGCATTTTTTTCCTGTATCTATATTGAAGACAAGGCAGCCCTGTGTATGCATTGTTATGGATGTGGCAAGTGACTCTCCCTGGCCTGTGTGGATAGAATGCCAGAGAGAGAACTTGAACTGATCTGCCACAGAACTGCTCTCGATCAACACTGTGAAACCATCCTCAACACAGAAGAACTTGTTCCTTGGCTAGAGGCCTGATGAATATGTAGAGCCAAGGAACATGTTGTTTAAAACTGATAGTAGAATGCAAAGTGAATCATGGGCCATGGGCGAAAAGGTTGGAAGAGGGACAGAGCTCTATGAGCCTTTTGAAAATAAGGCATTCTGGCAGAAGGTAGAAAAAGAAAGAATTTCTTGACCATCTGGAAGGGTTCTGCAGAAATGATGCCTAGAGAGTACAGTAGAAATTAAGACTTCCCAAAAAGGTGTAAAAGACACTAACCTTTTCTCTGGTCAAGGGAATAGATGCTGTAGAAATCCCTTGGGTTGAACAAGAAAAGGCCTCATCAGCTTTTAGGAAATAAGAGACTGCTACTCTTACAGGATGCAAGTTACATCTGCCCACTTCACTCTCATTTTAATTTTTTTTTTATACTTTTTTTCTCGGTCTCAATCATGTAGCTGCTTGAAACACCACAGAATAATTCTGAGAACAACAAATTCACAGCAAAAAAATGTACCTATGTGTATGGAAGGAAGAGCATGAGCCAGGGAATGGAGTTCCTCCCTAATTGAGCTGATGGCACATTGCTTCTCTGATGTCCTGACCAACTGCTTAATTTGCTATTTTCAGCAGCCTCAAAACATGTTGCCTCTTGTCTTGACCTGGCCCCCACTAGTACTGATGTGAAGCGCCACTTAATTTTCACGAGAGCAGAGCGAGACTTTCACACAACAGTTTTGCCCAGCAGGAGCTCTTTTGCAGGGAGCCTGATCCCATGGGACGTGCTCAGCTGCTGGCAGCCCATTCCCACTGATGCCCCTGGCAGCCCTGTGGCAGTCACAGGATAAGGCATATTTCAGGCAAGTCTTCACCTGGCAGCAGGTACTTCCACACCTGAGAAGGTCGGGTCTTAGGACTTCATCTCCTCTCATAAATGGGAGGCTGGCTGCCCTTCCTGGTGTGCAGAATCCCTGTACAGGGAATGCATGAGTACACCCCTGCCTGGATGGGAGCTGGGAAGAGGATTAGGTCTGCATAGAGTTCAGATGTAATCACAAGCATATCAAGTTATAAAGCATCACAACTTACACAATTCTAAAAATAAACATAACCAGTTTCTTTCAAGCTGTTTGGCAGGCAAAAGGTTAATATATTAATAACGTTTGACCAGCAATAGCCCAGAACAATAACTATGGAACAACATATTCTGTCACTTCTGAAAATAGCCCTCTTTGGGAAAAAACCCCAACATTTTCACAAGAACCACAAACCAGATGGAGTAGCTTCTTTAAAGGTGTTCACAAAATGGAAAAATGGAAGCCAGGTGTGAAGCTTCCAAAGTCAGGAGGGATCTTCTGTGGATGGGAGAGTGCCCTGCCTGCTGCTGAGTGGGACATGGACCCTGTGGATGGTGCTTGGTCCAGTTGAATGAATACATGGACTAATCTGAGTCTGTGTTTCTCAATCCTGCCTGTGCCTATGCAGTACCTTTCTCTGCCAGTAGAGATTAACTGATTTGTTAACTCCTGTGTGTGTTACTAAGCAGCATGTGAGCAAGAACGGCTTGTAGCCAACAGCTTGGTATTTTGGCATCTGACCTTGTTGAGAAAGAGAGTGGATTGTCAAAGACATTAAACTTGAGCACAGTGTAACAATAGGAACAGTTGAAATCCACTGATGGCACAGGATGAAATTCTGGTCTTCACCCACGAATATGAATCCATGCCAGAGACAAGGGTCAGATCTCTCTCTCTCCCCATCTTTTTTTGTTTGTTTGGTTGGGGTTTTTTAGCCAGAACAGTAGGAATAGCAAGTTTGTGATTAGACGTTCAGAAATGTGCAAATACGATGTACTGCAGGGAGCTGGCCTGATCCCATGTACCTGTGCAGCAACACCAAGCAGCCAGGCTCATTAAGGATGCATAGGAAACTGCAGTCCCTCCTCTGTGATCCCTCCTAGAACCTGGTGGTTCACCTCAGAGCACCCATGTAACACCAGTGAGCTGCAGCCCCCAGTCACTGCCCAGACATGCTCTGGTTCTCTGCTCACTGGCCAAGGCTCTGCCTGTCCAAAGAACCTCTGGCAAATCATGCATGCAAGAGGAATGCCCTACCAAAAACTGGGCCTTCATATTTAAAGCATATGTGCATATATTGGAGAAAGGAGAAAATCACAGAACTAATGAGCTCTGATTAAGCTCAGAAATAATGGTTTCCTGCTCAAACACTGAGCTCTGTCTCTTCTTAGGACAATACCTCATCCCCAATTGTGTCTATTAAAGACAATTACTGGGGGAGACAGATATGTGTAACCAGATGTGGAAATAACAGTCAGTGCCATATGCAGTTTAAATTCTTTGGGCCTGAACAAGTTACATAAAAAAAAATTGGGTATGTGTGTTTGTGCATTGTGGAGCAGCTGTCAATGGGGAAATCCCCTTAGCCCACTTTAATCCTACGTTCCACAATCCCCAGGGATTAAACAAATGCACTAACATTATTTACTGTAATGCTCCCTCCCTGGGGGGCTTCAGTCCATGAAATCCACTCCAGCATTTGCAAGTTCCAGTTGTGAAATAGGCTGTGCACATTCTATATTTGGTAGCTCACAAGTACTCTGTCAGTTGGGCCCAGAGTGATGAAAGGACAGGAGTCAGGAATTCAGCCCAAGCAAGTCTCAAAGGGACCAGGCTCAGGCTTGGAGCTCATTTCTCACTGTGCAGGTCTTGCACAGGCACTGAGGCATTGCAGTGACTGCTGAGAGGGGACAGTGATCACAGGAATCTACAAGATGCTTCCCTAAAATTAAAGATGCTGCCACAGTATGAGTCCTCCTATCTATACTCTGGACATATGAAATGAGGCTTTAAACCCAGAGTCACCAGTAAGGCCTCACACACCTCCCACTTTCCTTTTCCTTTGATGAAATCAGTGCTCAAACTTGGGTACAATCCCTGTGAAATTAGTGACAGGGATTCCCCTGATCCAGATGCATAATCCTCACAGTCCCAATAAGGCTGTGACAGTGCAAACTGCACACCACTGAACTCTTGTAACCATCTGGGTTCAATTGATAGCCACAATGCCCAGCAATAACACAGACAAGATTCAGGCTCCCAAAGACCCTCTGACATACTTGCAAGGCCAGCTGATTGCTCCATCTCTTGCTTAAGCTTCCTGTCCAAGTTTATTACAGCTTCTTCAAAGACAGTAAACATCACATTCTATATTAGGCTGTCCTTGCCTTGAATTCATATACAGTTTAAATTCTTTAACTTGGGTGATTGTACCTACTCAGCACTAGTTTGAAGCACCACTGCCACAAATGAGCTGGCAAGGCAGAGCCCCAGAGAGCACCCTCTGAGGGAGCCACTCCTCTTAGTGCAGGGGATGGTTTGGCCCCGTGTCCTTCAGACACAGCAAACAGTAAAACTTTAGAGGCAAAGAAGTTTTACAGAGTAGCTGAGGCTGAACCTCTGGAGGTCACCTGGTCCCACCACCTGCTCAAGCAGGGTCACCTAGAGAAGGCTGCCCAGGGCTGTGTCTGGATGGCTTTTGAATTTCTCCAAGGATGGAGACTGCACAACCTATTCCAACATCAGTCCTGCTCACCTGGAAAACTCTTCCCTTAATTTCGAATGGAACCTCCTGTGCTTCAGTGTGTGCCCTTTGTCTCATCCTGTTTGTTGCTGAAGCTTTTGCACTGACCTGGTGTCTCAGGCTGGCCTCTGAGCCTGGCTTTGTCACTGTAATCACCAGGCCTGTGCAGCTGCACTGTGCAGAGTGCAAAGGCAATTCCTCTCCATGACATTCAGAGAATTGCTTAGGTTGGAAAAGACCTTTCAGAGTCCAACATTAACCCAGCACTGTTAAGTGCCCCACTAAGCCATGTCCCTAAGCAACACATCTTTTAAATCCCTTCAGGGAGGGTGACTCAAACATTTCCCTGGGCAGCTCTTTCCAAGGCTTGGCATCCTTTGGGTGAAGAAATTTTTCCTACTATCCAACCTAAGCCCTCCCTGGTGCAACTTGAGGCCATTTCCTCTTGTCCTATTGCTATATTAATCCAACACCTGACTCTGCTCCCATGGCACTGCATTTACAAACATATCATTTCATCAGCTCAAATAGATTTTTTTTTCCCAATTTACAGAAAGATCATCACAATAAAAGCTATGCTCATGTTACTGCTCTTCATCCTGCAACAGCTTGCTCACTACAGTGAACTTCCTTCAGTGGTAAAGGCAAGCGTGTATACAGATAAAGAGAACCCTGCACACAAACCTTCCAGGCCTAGGCTCTGATACTCTTTCTAATTTTTTCTCATATATTTTACAGCCAGGAACATAAGAAAGTGCCTGAGAGGGAGTCAGGGAGAAGAGCAGGGCTTCTGTGAGCAGCAGGCCCTGTGCTGCTGAGGTTAAACAGGCTGCAAAGAAGGGATTAGTAATCTCCCATCCATCCATCTTGCTCCTCCTTCCCTGCATAATTGCAGGTCATTTGAGACACACTGCCTGCAGTGTCAGCTGGCATTTTCTGGGTTCCCCAGAAGCAGTAGCTGCCATTCAGCACCACTTTCTTAATCTAAAATCTGTTTCACAGGTTCTCTGGGGAAGCTGAGCACTGCTCTGCCCTACACCAGCATGGCACTGAGGACTCCCAGTCCCTCTCGTGGGTGCCCTCGGAGCTCATTCACAAAATCCTGCGGCTGTCATTCCCACTGGCACCCCAGGCTCTCAGAGGAGCAGCAGCATTGCTGTGCTGGGCCCTCCATCCTTCCTGGTCAGGTAGGAACACCTTGACCTGTCCATTAATATCGAATTACAGATGACAATAGCAACCTTGGGGACCTGTGTAAGAGCTGCTACTCCTGTAGTAAAGCAAAAGTACAACTGGGTTCCTCACAGGGGAGCTTCCCAACTGCTCCCCTCACACTTCTGGAGAAGAGGACACCAGTAGCTCTGTCCCTTGAACACAGAACAAGGATTGTCACTCTGTCTTTCCTACAGTGACATAAACAGAGTTTTCAAGGGGAAAAAATAATTCTTATTTCCTAACTGACTGTCATTTTTAAAATTACTGAATTCTGCAGCATTCAAAGGATTACTATTCACATACACGTACCTGCTCCTCTGGCAGAACAAATCGAGTAATTTCTGTTTCTGCTGGAGCTTTCAGCATGCAGACAAAAACATTTTTTATTCATCAGTGGTAAAAGGCTACAGCCATTTGACTTTAAACACAGACATGCTTCTGGGCTCTCTTCCAGGAAGTCTGTGTCACCCAGGCTTTAGATCGATATGTTTGTCTGCAAAGTCACCCTTTTGATCTGTAATTTTTCATTTTGACACAAGAAATGCCTTTTGGTCAAACTTCAGCAGTCCATTAAATTCCAGGCATAATAGAAATGAGAATCACATTCCTGTAGCCATGTGAAGATTTCCACAGTTTGGGGTTTATTTACTCATGGGTTAATTTACTCTGCCATATATTTGGGACTCAGACAATACTGCAAATACTGTTCTGTGCATCATCTGAGCTCACTGCTTCCTGCCCAGTCTGGGGTGGTCTCACTGGCACTGGCAGCTTTATAAAACCCTTTGTGTGTTTAGTTGTCCAGCTTGCAGGAAATGTTGTTGAGGTTTTGGACTCAGCACATGGAGCATCCTCCCACCCTGGTTGTGCTGTTCTCCTTACAAAGAGGGGTCTGGGCTGCAGGGACAGCCCCCCACAATGGGAAGGCAACTGTGCCAGCCCATGGCCCAGCTGGCTCAGCCTGCTCACCCCTGGCACACCATGCTCTGTTTGCACAACCCAGCACAGGCCTTTTCTTTCCAAGGTCAAGGTTTCAGGGTTTGGGTGGCTGGGTTTTTTTCCTCTCTCTTCTCCCTCCCCCCTGTTTTTTTTTTTTTTTTTTTTTTTAAGGTGACAGCCATCCCATGGAAGAATAACCCAAAAAGCAGAGAGGTGGAAAATCAATCCAACACATTATTAATGGGAGAAGAGGGTCTGCCCAGCTTTTGGGCCAATCCCCCTGCCTGGCTCCACTCAGCAAGGTCCAAGCAAGGCTTTCCAATGATCTCAGTGCTATTTCTGACCCAGACACAGCTCCTGCCATGTTCCTAACACCCTGTCTTTGGTTGCTGAAGTTTGACCCAAGGGAGGATGCAACAGACACTCAGGAGAGTTGCAAAGTGCTGAAAATGTTCATATAATCCAAACAAACCCCATTACTTTCAATGCCCATTCACATCTTACCTTTAAAAAGCAAACATTTTCTGTCAGCCTATTAAAAATACATAACTCAGAAATACTGCTAAAATTGAAAGTTTACAAGAAATACTGTTAAAATTGATTAATTTTTATACTTATTTTAAAGCAGTCAGGAAAAGGTCTGGATTCTGAATAACTGGTTTGTCAAGCAAGAGAGGACAGGGAATTCTGTTTTTAAATGTGGCCAAGATTTCCAGCAGTAACACATCTTTTAAGTACTTTAATTGTAATATGGTTTTATTAGGTAATTAACAGGGGCTTCATTTTAATCCTCATTTAATAGCTCCTCATTTCATAGAGGTGTTATATTCAGAGAAAGGCAGTTCAGTATTTTCTGGAAAAAAAAAATCAAAGATGTTAAAGCAACTCAAAAAGGCCACCTAAAAAATTTTATGTTTTCAGTCAGGACTTGTGTCCAAAATAAACAACTTTTTCCTCAACCCACCAAAAAACCCTAAGCCAAGCCCATCCCCAGCACAGCTATGATCAGATCATAAATGCCTTGATTAAAGTTCATTGGCTGGCACTTCAGGACTTTAGCTACTAATTAAAGCCAAAATCAAATTTATTGCCTGAGTGAGAAGAGGGGGTGGGAATTTGGGAGGTGAGCAAACACGTGACCTGCCCAACACAACCCTGCCCTGGAGACACCAACAAGGGCAGGATGGCCCACACAGAACTGCCTGTCCCTGAACAGAAAGGATCCTGCTGTGGTGTTGTTCCAGAAGTGAAGATGCACAACAGCAATCCTGGGCCAAGGCTTTCCCATGGGCCTCTCCCTGGGAATTCAGCAGGAGCCTGTGCAGGACCTTCCTCACAGACACCTGGGAGCTAGAAGGGAATATTCCAGTTCTGCAGAGACTGAAGTTAAGCAACTGGTGAGCTGCCTGGATGTGTTATGGCCACAGAGAACAGCGATGCCAGAGCTTTATTAAAATACCTGGTTCACAGTCCTGGGTTCGTGGCACACGTTTGGGCAGGACCTGACTGCTCGACTTTACAGGATGGGAAACCTGCTCCAGGGAGAACCTCAGTTTCACAACTGGTTTCGACCAGAAACAAACCCACAGAATTCTGAAAATCTCTGCAAAAGCAGCAAGATGGCTTTTGAACCAGTAGAAACATTTTGGTTTGACATTCCGCTGTGAAATGATGTAGGGGGAAAAAATAAATCAAAAGAAGGTGTTTCAAAGCTGGAACTTTCGTCCTCAAAAACCTCCAACAAAGGTGATGGGATTTGACAGCACTCTATTTTGCAAGTAAAATAGTGTCTGCATTTTTCTAAACAAGTTCTAAACTGCATTTCCTGCCTTTATATCAAAACACACTACAGCTTGTTTTGTGGCTTGCTAATAACATCCTGCACAACCATTTTGTACAGACCTCCCCAAACACCTCATGCACACACACTTCCAGTCCCTGCTGAGAAAGGCAGACAGCCTCCTGCTCAGTCAGGTCCTGGCCAAGTGTGGCACGGGAAACAGCAGAACCAGCTTTTTCTTAAGCATCAAAGGAAGCAGCAAGTTGTTTCAAAGAGGCTCCTCTGCTCTGCCCAGATATCTGGCTATTGCTGATTTTGCAATACAATAACTCTACTCTTTACATATTTCAAGCTCTCTAAAAGCAGCAATAACCAAAGTGATGTTCTACAGAGGCAGCAGAAATGCCCTTGCACATGTGTCACGCTTTGCACAGACTGATCAGGAACCAAGCAATTAGGGTAAATTCTGGCATAAATGGTACAATCTCATGGAAAGGGTGGTCAGACATTAGAACAGGCTGCCCTGAGAAGTGGTGGAATCACCATCTCTGAAAGGGTTAAAAGTTGTGGATGTGGCAGTTGAGGACACGTTTTAGGGGTGAACATGGCAGTGCTGGGTTAATGGCTGGACTCGATGATCTTACAGGGCTTACCAATCGCATGATTTTAACTGCACTAAGCACTTCCTTATTCCAGGATTCAGCCCGTGTGTCTGTGAGAAGTGAATCAAACCCAGCACGTACAGAGAAAGCACCAGCAGGAGGACTCCTCACATCGAGCGCACCTAACACCTGCCCTGCAGCATCACAGCGCAAACATCTGCTTTGTTTCAGCTGTGATTCACCCAGTCCAGGACACAGGTCCCGAGGCAAAACGCCGAGAAGTGTCTGCAAGGATCTGGGGTGCCGGGGGTGACACCGGGGCCCCGGGGACTGCTCAGCCACGGGCTGCCCGGTGCCACCCGCAGGCTCCCGCCCTATTCTGCAGCACAGACACGCGGGACTCGGGGACCGGACCCGGCCGGCCGCACGCTGAAACCCCCCCCGTAGATCCGGAGCTTCCTCGCGGGGATCCGGGGCCGGATCACCGACACTGACAGCAAAAATGAGCCGCAAACGAGGCGGCGTCCGCGGCCTCCCCGCGGCGGGGCTGCCAGCGCACCGCGCTGCCTCGGCAGGCACGGACGGGGTTCGAACCCGCGATCTTCGGTTTACGAGACCGACGCCTTACCACTTGGCCACCGCGCCCGACGGGCTGGCTGCACCCGCGCGCCGCCAGTGGAAGGCAGCGAGCGGCGCGGCCGGGCCGGGCGGGGACGGGACGGGACGGGACGGGACAGGCCGGGCCGGGAGGGCGGCCCGGGGCGGTGGGACCGGGGCGGGGCGGGGCGGCCGCGCCGTGCGGGGGCTCCCGCGGGCACGTGCGGGCGCGGGGCGGAGCGCCGGGAACGGGAGCGCGGGCGGGCCCTGCCCCGCCTGCAGAGCTCGGCATCCCCTGCCCCGTGTCGCTGCGGCGGCGCTCCTCGGAAAGCCCTTCCCGCTGCCGCCACCCCCGCCGTGTCCCCGGTGTCCCCGAGCGCCGCTGCTCCGACACCGCGGAATCCCCGGTGAAGCTTTGCTTTCCTTCCTCCCGGTGTTTCTCACGGCAGAGGAACGCGGAGCATCACTGCGAAATCACAGAGCTGCCTCGGGAGACAAACAGCCGCTGTTCGGAACGAGGAAAGTCCTGCCAAGCTCGCACACACCTCCGGCGCTGCCGCTCGGTGTTCCGGGCCCTGCTCCCGGTTTGGGGCCGGGGAGGATCCCCCGGGGCAGGAGGCAGCCCGGCGGCACCGGCCCGGTGGGACACAGCTGCCCGGGCACGGTGGGGACTGTCCCGGCACAGCGCGGCTCCGTTCCGGCACTGCCACCGCCTCCTCCCTGAGAGCCAAACAGCGGCGTTTCCACCCCTTCCCTTGAGACAGTATCAGGCAGTCTATGTTTCCTGATATTCAAGCTGAATTTTCACGTTTTATTTCAAACCCATTATGTTCTGTTTACATAGTCAAATCATAATAGCATAAATCATAAATACAATACTGGATTATTAATATTTCCTCCTTTGGGTTTCCAGCTACCAAATATTTAGTCTTATGGCTAACACTTGGTTAAAGCTCAAGAAATGAATCAGCTCTCGTTTTTATCACCACTAGCTGTAGGGCAGGAGGGAAGAATTTGAAGGTTGTGGTTTTGAACTATTATTTAGCTTTGCATTGAAATTTTTCATCCTGGTTTCTAATTTTGAACCAATGTTGGGCAGCAGAAAGTAATCTGGTATTTTTTTGGCTTACATACTCCTCCTGAAAACTACAAGCCAAACCAAACAAACAAAAAGCAAAAAAATCCAGGCACAGTTAGAACCAATCTGACATAGTAAAATCACTATTTTCACTTTATGAATTTGTAACCAGGCCCCACTCTCTGCTGAATCAGATGAGTTACACAACCTTTATTACAGGGATGCATCCTGTATTCACAGTGTGCTCCGTGCTCGAATAAACCAACCACATGAGGCCTGATTAACTCATTCCAAAGAGAAACAGTTGCTTTCCTGAGGGTCCCATTTTTAGGTCTTCAAATAAATACTGCAACAAGCCTATCCAAAAAAAGTAAGGTTTACTTTTTGAGGCTACAGTCATTTGGGAAGTCAGGGTTCCAGAGATATTCAGATCCTGAAAACAGCAGGGTGGCAGGAGCTGCTGAGGTTGCAGAACTTGCAGATGTTTTGCACCCTCTGGCCCTGGACTTTGCATTTCAGGGCAGTGAAAGATTCCTGAGCACAGGACAGCCCTGGCAAGGCTCCTCCTCTCTCCTCTGCTCTGGCAGAGTGATGGGAAGAGCCCGGCTGTTTTCTGCTGCTCTGCTGTGCCCATGGCCCGGCGCTGCTCCTCCCTGCAATGGGGCCACTGAGAAGGGGCTTCAGGACTGCACCTTTAATCCAGATTTACACAATATTTCCTAGAATGAAAGCAAACCCCTCTGCTGCTGCTGCTGCTTTTCTTCAGGGCACCCCCCATTCCCTGCTGTGCACAGCCAGAGCTAAGGGACAGGCTTGGGCAGGGTTATTGCTCTGTCAGGTGGGACAAGTGCTCAGGCTGACCAGAGGATTCCTAAAGGGCTGAGAGTATCTCTGCCCAGTGATAGCTCAGGTTTCAAATAAAGGCCTGAGCACGTTAAGAAAAGCCACAGGATGGCCAAGAGAGACAGTGCTTCACAAAAGAGAGCCAGCAATTTTCTCCAGTACAGCAGGGAGAGACAAGCACAGCCTTTCAGCAGCTGAGTTCCATCATCTGTTGGTGCCACAGCCCAACTCCTCTGTCTTTTCAGCAACGGTTTGTACTTGAGTCATAACGCCTGTTACACACTATCACATCAAAATACAAACTGCATCCTCATCTGCTAAGGCACAAAGGTCCCAGTGTGATGGAAATTCAGATTTAAGCACCATCCCGGAGGACATGTTGACATATGATCATTGCAAAGTCATTTAAAAAACACCAATAACCCAAATAGTTCTAGTTATATATCTGGGACAGTCTTCAATTTACTGGTCATATGCATCCAAAAAGCAGTTGGCTCTCAGGACAAATTTCACCCTGAGTTACGCAAGCCACAAGAGCCCCTGCTGCACTGCATGTGTCAAAAGGCATTTAGGGTGGAGTGACACACTCCAGATCCCAGTCTGCCATCAGAGATTCAGGACAACATTGAAACATGGGCCATCACGAACAGTGAACAGAGCAAGGGAAAACATCAAAGTCAGGGCCTTGAGACTGTTATGCTGAAGAAAATGTGTCAGCCAAGACAACCTGAGCAGATCAGAGCCTGCTGCCAGACTACAGGAGCTGGCTGATGTACTCCCTTGGTGCTCCCATGAGATGTATTTTCTCTTTGTGACAGTCCTCCTTGTCACTCCCCAATTCTCTTGCAATCTCTTTCCAACTCTGCTACCACCCCAGTTAGCCTCTGTCTGCCTCCAAACCCGCTTTTCCTCCCCGATGATCAGAGCAAGGCAACAATCACCTCCCAGGAGTTCTGAGCTTTAATTCCTGACTGTAAAATGACCAAAGGGTCTTGTGTCTCACCAGCCCAGTGAGAACAGCAAAACTTGCTAGAAACTATTACAGACTTTGTGGTACAAGGTGGGGATGATTCCTGCCCCCAGAGTAACACGTGATTTGCTTTCCCACTGTGTCTGTCTCATGTACTAGCAAGTAACTGCTGTGCAAGTAGGTCAGTAGCACAGCACATTAGACTGAGGTGCTGAGGTTTGGGAACAAAACTGCTCCCTGTCTCTCTGGTGAAGTCGTTTAGCATACACAGTAGGGAGCTTTCTTTGAGCCTGCTGTTATAAATCTGAATATCCAACATCTCATTGCTGGGAGGAATCTGGGAACAGGGAGCCTGAGAAGATAACACATGGGTACATTGCTCCATGGATTATTCGTACAGTATCTTTGCTCTCATTCCCCAAATAGTCCCCAAATATCTGTGCCCACTGTGAGAAAAGCTACCTCACAGCCTCATGGGATGATACTCTAAAAGACATATACTACATTTAGAGACTATTGTCAGTCAAATGAAAGCTGTTTGGTAGAGTATAATCACTTGAAGACCATAAAAATGTTTTTGAAAGGAAAAAATTTGCCCTGCAAGGCTTGAACTGACTAGTGAAGTCTTTTCAAAACTCCCTTTCCTCTTCTGCCTTGCCCCAAGCCCAGCTGGAGGCAGAGATCTTACCACCTTAAACTCTGCTTTGTATTTTAAATAACATGCCATAGGCTTGGTTCCCTGGCTACCTTCACTATCTTTCACACAGGTGCAAAATGGTCACATTTTGTTAGCCCAAGGACATGAGGTGGCACTGGAGGTGCAGGCTGGGGGTGGGAGCAGCAGCTTCTCAGGAGTCAAACCTCAAACCTACGAAACCCCTGTGGAAACACATCCCTGACCCACCTGCACCCCGTGGCTGTGTCAGGGTGGGCTTTGCTGACATTCCCAGGCCAGCCCTGGTGGTTTCATCCGAGATGCTGCTGGGCAGCTAGGACAGGGCAAGGAACTGCGCTGGGCTGCTTGAGGGGACACCTCACCCTGGAGTGTCCCCAGCACATAACAAAAAGGCTCCATTTTTCCCTAGTAAGGAGCATCCAGCATTTCTCTGGGCTGACAGTGTCTGCCCCTCTATCAGCAGCATTTTCCCAGAGCACTGGACCCCTCTGTTGGGCAATGTGCCCACAGACACCAGCTCAGGACTGGCTGCCCACAGGGACCTGCCCATGGCGCACTCCCCCCCCTCCACACAGATCTTGCAAAAAGCAGCCTGGAACCTAAGCTGCTCCTCACTTGTCATTCTTTTGACTCCAGCATTAAAATAAAGCCCAGAGAAGAAGCCAGCAGGTCTGATGGCTCAAACTGAAGATTAAAAGAAAAAATTACCTCAGAGTGTGGGTCGAGCAGGCCCTGGGTGTGTCCTCCACCATCGCACCTCATGCAGAGCCTGTTCCGCCTGCTCGGGACGTGGGGAGTCCTGGCCTGAGCCCACATCAGGCTGAGGGTCCCCCCTGGTCTGTACAGCTGGCACCTGTGACAGGTCCTGGCTCCCAGTCACAGCCAGAGGTGTCCCAGCACTGTCCCGGTCCCTCACGAAGGGACAAAGCCTGTGGTGCTGCTCCCAGGATGGCCCCCCAGGAGCCTCGGCCTCTCCAGGGGCCGCCCATGGCAGAGTTTTCCCTCAGGACTCTCCCGGGGGAGCTGCTGCCTTTGGCTGAGGTGTGAAAGTCCCCTCAGCACGTGCCCTGGGGTGGGCACTGCTGGCCGTGCCAGGCCAGGCTGCCCCAGCCCCGGCTCCCCCAGGACGCAGCTCCAGGCTGTGCCCTCCCCACAAACAGCTCACTGCTCCTCAGGGAGCGAGCCACAGCACAGCAGTGCTCATTAGCTACGGTGGGTCAGTAAATAATTGTATTTAAGTCACATAAAAAAGCTGCAAACAGCTCCCAGCTGGAGTTCCCATCAATTGAGAAGGGCAGCACTGTTGGTGGAAACATTAATGGGTTGGTCCTGTGAAGCTTGGGCTTCCACAACTGTGGATGTCAGGTAAGGCATGTACTGAGCAAACATCTTCCCTGGTGCCATCTGTGTAACTTATGCAAAGTGAATGAAGCTGGTGTTTGGGCAGGTGAGAACAGAACTGGGCAATCTTTCTTTAAATGAAGCACAGAAATAGAGGTGGAGCAGGGAGGAAGGCAAGGAGGGACATTGAATCAGCCACCCGCCACAGACAATGCTTTAGTCATGCAGGGAAAGCAAATAATTTATTTACACATCTGATTGTACATTACAGCTACCTGAAGGATCCACATCAGCAAGGACAGCTTTATTGTCCCCAAAAAGTATTTCAAGAAAATACAGAGAAAATAGTGTAATGGCACATTGCAACAGTACTGACATCACTTCACTGATGTTATAAATTACAGAATGAGATTAAAAATAGTCATATGCCACTTTTGCTGGCTGCTTTTTTTCAGTAACAATGGAGCAAGTGAACTTTGCTCATTTTCATACCAAGCAGCCTTTGAAATAAAAACAACACCTCCTTGCTTCTAAGGCAGCTTTTTTTTCTGTGAAATGGGTGTCAAATTCAGTAAAAAAAATTTGCTCTGTGAGAATGGAACATATTCTTTTATAGATAAAAACTTTGTTTTTTGGAAGATTTAGGGGATATTGATGATTTTTTCCTCGAGACTTACCACAGTTTATTATCTCACTGTCTGGGGGCTGGTGAGTGGGGTATTGATAAACAACAAGGTTTGAGAGAGGGAACAATTTGAGGATCTCATCAGATGAGCAGGGTCAACACTCCAGAAATGAAACCACCAGCTCAAGAAGAGGTTGGAGGGAGGGAAGGACACTTCTAGGACCAGGGCCCTTGCTGCCAGTTACAGATGTCCAGGTTCACAATGCATCTACACAGCTTCCCAAATGCTGTGGGAGAATGCTGTGCTACAAACCCCAAGGGAAGGAGTTTGTTCAGCATCTGCCAAAATGTGAAGAGCAAGACACCCAGTCTCTCACATCTGCAAGAGGAATGCAGACCCAGGGTCTGTCCTTAGGAAATGCTGCCACAGAAGCCAGGCAGGGAAGACAAGGAGTAACTAAAACATTTTAGGCACTCTAAGATGGAGAGTCTATCAATTGGTAATGCTATTTCTTTTTCCATTTCAATGGTCAAAGTAAATCACTTGCCTGATCCCACAAAAATAATCCCAGAATGGAAGTTAACCTGAAATGGGCAATGTGTTCAAATGAGGTTTTGGTCTGGTGCCCATTTCAAGTATGAAAGGAAGCAAATTTGCTTTAATGGAAATAAAAACTATAATCACCAAGTCAGGACTGTAACATTTAATTAAGTGTTTTATTATTTTGAATTAACTTAAGCCAACAAGTGGATAGAATTGGTCTCAAAACAATACTAAAACAATAAATCTGCAGAGTGTGTGTGACATTGCCTTACAAGAGACCAACCACCTGACACAACATTCCTAAAAGAAGACAAAGAACTGCTAATTATGTTAAATTTCATTTGCTACGTAATTTAGACCATGACCTAGTGCTTCTAAAAAAACCTGTACAAAATGAATATTTTTTACATCTCAGAGGCACATGAATACAAATCTGATCTATTTTATATATACACATGTACATTACAAGAAACCAGATGATTAAAGAAGTGTATATAAAAAGTGTCCAAAACCAGATGATAAAATGTGAAAATAAAATGTATCCTCACAACAGAGAAGTAAAAGGCACAAGTACTAAAATATGTAACCATGCAAAAAAAGTGACTAGTCTGTGCAACAGAGAAAAACAAATGGCTCTCACAACTGATTTTACAGTAATTCTGAAAATGTCTCGGCATTTAAATATATATCAGTGCAACATTTACTGCCCTGTAGTGTACTGAAGTGTTCACAGGATACTAAATTCTTGGTTCTCCTTCTGATGTCCTTTCTCCAAAGCCAGAATAATTTAGCTATGGATAAGGTGGTAAATAAATCAGGGCTGATGCTGGGGAGTGTGAGTTCATCACTGGGAGGAGGAGTGTCTGCAGCCCCCTGACCCCTGCACACATGTGTCCCCCAGAACAGTCACCTGCCACCCCTCACTGGGGCACAGCGGCTCTGAGGGGTTTCCGGGGTGTCACTGTGCCCAGAGCAGTGACAGCCAAGCTGACGGCTCAGGTGTCACAGCTGCTCCACTCACAGCACCTCCATTCCAGGGCTAGGTGTACAAATTACACTGCAGAAGCCCATGTTTGTTAATGTTTTCATTAGGTTTAAAGTCAAGTAAAACCAGATCTCTCTAACAGGATGTTTGACCAGGTACTGCTTTTGCAGTTGAACAAAAGCCGCAGACTGAAGCCAGCAGGCTGAAGCCCGGGGTGCAGAGAACAGCAGAGCCCTGGCAGGTGGCTCCACACTGTGGCAAACTGGGGTAGCGTGGCCCTGCCTGCAGATTCTGCCTGCAGATCCTCAGGGGCTGCTGCTGTCACCTCTGTGATGTGCTGGCCTCGCTGAGCTGCAGGCCTGAGCCTCCAGAGTGTGCAGTGGGACACCTGCACAGAACCGAGGCACATCCCAGGGATCCCTCACCTGGATCACCTTCAGCTTTACTCACCCCACCTGCCTGTATATCATGAGAACCAGCTACAGTTTTGTCATGTACACGGGACACAACCAGTTTTCACAACCACAAAAAAGGCAAGGACAGGACTGGCCTGCTAGAAAGACAGGACTGAAATTCTTGCCTTGGTAGCTAAAGTCACACTAAAGCCAAGAATATTGAATTTGTCCCTCCCATCTGCTGAAAGTGCTGCCCCAAGGCACACAGACACCTGATGGGGACAAGACCAAGAATGGAAATGTCAACAGAACGCTGAGGAAGAGTCCCAGAAAGAAACAACTCTCTTGCACATCAGACCAATTCCCAGTGCATTATGCAGAATGACAGGATTCAGACCCAGCACTGACTGCAATCTTCATCAAACTCTAAAGCTACATGCAGAGTTTCATTAACTAGAAACCCATGCATGATTTAACAACAAATTGCTCCTAGGACCAATATTTTGTATTCAAAAATACTGAAATGCAAAGGAACAAAATGTCAGAACTGTGGTACTATGTCCTTTAAAACTAACCAGTCATGACTTTTTGGCAATGTTTCTTGAGTAACAAATGACTTGACAAGAATATGAGCATTGCTGCTTACACCAGGAGCTGCTCAGTTAAAGTCTGAGTCAAGTTTTCACTTAAATCAGTATAAGCCAAGCCACTGATTTGGCAAGTGTTTGATCAGCTGCTACTTCCTTCCTTCCTTGGAAAAAAATCCCTCAGATCACACCATACAGCATTTGTTTTAAGAGAAAACCATTGCATATTCACTGCCATTAAAGAATGTAAAAAAAGCATTCTTTTATTTGTAAATTCTAGTTC
Source organism: Molothrus aeneus (assembly GCF_037042795.1). Lineage (NCBI taxonomy): Eukaryota > Metazoa > Chordata > Aves > Passeriformes > Icteridae > Molothrus > Molothrus aeneus. Next base: position 4,546,135 of record NC_089671.1, read on the forward strand.
TTAGACTCATCACATGTCACAGGAACTGTGATGCACAGACCAGTGAGCAGTGCCTCGTGTAGCAGCCCACAATATGTGTTTATATATTAGCTTCCAAGCCCTCATTTACAAACCAGATTAGGGAGCCTAAATACTGCCCTAGATCCTCTCTGGAGAGCAATGCAGTTCTACCAAAGTAAATGGAGCATTGCTGCACTCAGACAGCAAAATATTTGTTGATACACATCTTTGAGAATTAATAATGCTGTGTTCAACTCCCTACAGAGCTGGCTGAGAAATATCTGAATTTTTCCCAAAGACCGTGAAAGGAAAGTTGGCAACAAAAGTTCATTGGATGCTGGGTTTCTTTGAAACTTCCTACATATTTGCATATTTAAAATTCCTTAAAAATGGGATAGTTACAATTCATCAATGTCGCACTTCAAGAAAAATTCTTTAACAGCTTCAGTCTTAAATAGAAGCTATTCAAAATGCTGAAAAATTTTCTTTTGATGTCAAAGCAGTTTTGAATCAGCATCATTCTGAAATCAGAACTAGGCAGCAGCTGAAGACTGAAGTCTGGAGGGAAGCAGCCAACACCAGAAAAATCTTGAGAGACTGCATTTCAGGTACTCTTTAAGTGCAAGTTTTGAAAGAGGTAATTTTTCTGCAGTACCTTGCGTGGGATTAGCCTGACCAAGGGCAGCTTCTAGCCAAAAGCCAGTCTTATTTTCCACTGTCCAGAAATACCTGTAGTAGTTTGCAACAGGTTTGACCAGAATATCATTTAGCTTTTCAGAATCTAAGGTCAAGACACAATACCTGGGATTGTGTTTGCACCCCCAAGGCTTAAAGAGAACCATGGGTTTGACACAGGAGTGTTTACTGCATCTGTGTATTGCTAGAGAGATGACAGCACATTTCTGTGTCTGAAGTGAGTTACCCAGGGAAGGGAGGCCCTTGGTCCACCAACAGTAACACTGACAGAGGCAGGCTGTACTTTCCTGGCCAGCCTGGGAATACAAAGGATGTCCACAGCAAAGAAGTAAGAAATTTATCAGAGAACAGACAGCAGAGTTAGTGTCTCCCCATTTGTAACATCTCCTGTCTGTTCTGCCAGTGTCTGTCTGACACTTATCAAAATATGCACTCTCTGCAACACTGGTATCAGATTACTCTTCTCCCTGCCCCAGTGAGCCACCAAGTGATCCTTTATTACCAAATTACCTGCCTGTCATAAAACACAATGACTTCTTTTCTGGGATAAAAGGGTTCTCCAGGGCTTGAGCTGCAAGATGAGTTGCTCTAATATCTGTAGTTACTCAGTCTAAGAATGCAATTGCTAATTAGTATTTTTAGAGGTGGATACCTTAGAGGAAAATATATTTGCCAGTGAAATGCCTCTCCCACCTCCAACTCACATTATTTGTCAAACATAGTAAGTATCTGGATATGATTTCCACAGTAACAGATGGCAGTACCACACTGAGGGCCCCACAGGAGCAGAAGGATACCTCCTTTACACAATAAAACACAGCTACAAACACCACCAACATGGTGGTAAGACATCTCTTCAAATGCAAACACTGGAGCAAGGAAGAGTTTCTAAATACTTACACAGCTGGGTACAGAACTGAACAAGAAGTCCTGCAAGATTCAAGAAATTTCCACTGCTGAGTACCCTTGGCTAGAGCATTCCTTTTGGGATATCAGCCAGATTTGGTGACTACATGTCACTACTAGTGACTGTTCACCTCCTACATATAATTATCTGCACAAAAACTTGGCTCTCACTACAACGTCTTCTGTTCAAGTCCATGGGCTTTGCTTTCAGTGCAACAGTCCTCAACACTTCCACCCTAATGGGACTGGGCTTTAGATTACTGAAATTTTGAAGCCAAGTCCAGTTTACTTAAAAATAATTAGGGGAAAACATTCAGTCACCAGCCTAAGCTGCAAGAGCTTCACTCTAACTGAAATGCTCTGCATGAGAGCAGGACAGCAGTGCAACACAGCTCCAGAATCAGGGCTGCTGGGTCACCCAGCCCTGCTGGTCACAGCAGGTTTGCAACAGCCCCCTGACACTGGGGAAGAGTTCTCTGTGGCCTACAAAGAGTGAAGTCTCTGGCAGAACCCACAAACAGCACCAGGCAGAGGGAAATGCCATCACCAAAGTGCAAGTGAGGAGTCCTGTAGGCAGGAAGCACCGAGCTGGCTGAACTGCTTCTCTCCCACCTTCTGGGCAGCACATCCAGAAGCAGCAGCAGGTGGGAAAGGTGGATGTGTGGGGTTTCCATGGGGTTCCACCTACTTCTAAACAAACAGAAGCTGCTGCAGTGTTACATCTTACACCATTCCCAGGTGGCAAAGGAGTGGTCTTTAAATCCTTTCCTCCAGATTACCCCAGAGCCTCAGGAACCCAGCCCTGTGACATGACAGACTGAACCAGACTGCCCCATTTCTCCCAGAGCACTGCAGACCTGTGTACACTGGGGTGTTGTGTCTCAGTCATTCCTCTGGTTCCTCTCTCCTTCCATTACTTTACACCTGCTATGCAGATACATAGAAACAAACTGTTTTTATTTTCTTGCCTTCAAGAAAGCCTGATTTCAGCACGCCCCCTGCTTCCCATCACTCCAGTAACACATCACTGAAGGCAAGAGCACAGAGATTGCAGAAAAAGAATTATATATATTTACATCCCTAACTGAATACAGTTTTATGTATTCAAATTCAGGAAAAATGCATCACATATACACACCAAGATACATCAAGAGAATACTAGGGGCAAGACACTGCCAACAGCAAGAAATACACAGAAAAGCACAGTCATTGCTACTGTAACATTCTCCTGGGGAGTGTATTTAATAGAGGAAACATCTCTGCACTGGGGAAAGCCAAATACTCTGGCTAATTTTTCTGTGCCAGTTGGTGTGAATCAAAAGTGTGAAACTTTTACTTTAAAAAAAAAGTGCATGGAATAAAATTTGTTTTTAGCATTCAACTACCCAAACAATTCCATAAGCTCCTTATATAAGCTACATTATTAATTAAAAATGTCCTAGCCCTACAGTATAGATCCAGCTCTGGAGAACACAGGCACATGTTGAAGTCATCCCTATTTAAGGCAGCATTTAAGCATACACTCAACTTTAAAGCTTAATGTTCTGTCCCACTGACGTCCATGAGCAGATGCAGCACACACCTAAAGTCAAGCACAACTGCTCATCTAAACTGGGATGTGCTCCCTACTCAGAGCTTTAGATATGCACGTGTGTGCTCAGTCTGGCCTGGCAACTCCTGCAAGATGAAGCTCTTTTTCTTTTTCCTGTCCTATAGGTAGAAGCCACTCTGTCCCAGACTGTCCTCCACTGCTGCGCCAGGAACCAGCTGTTCCTCTGCACAGCCTGCCCAGAAAATGCCATTCTCAAAGGAGTGCAGCTGTCTGGGGTGAGAAAGCAACTCAGCACATCATGTGGAGGGCTGGTCCTCCTCCTCCCCCTAAGGTGAGATATTTCATGCAAATATTTTCTTGTTCTGTTTCTTTTTTTTGGTAAGAACTGGAATGTGTTCCTTCAGTGAAATCTTTAAAATCAGGGTGAGGGAAAGGGGCAGAATCCCAGAATTCATTTTAATGGCCCATAATATACCCCTGAAAATAGGGGAACAGATTTGAAACCTCTTTGCCTCAATGCTACAGGGACCCTGACATAAAAAAACACACATGCACACACACTAGAGAGCAGGCTCAGAGCATCTGAAAGCAAGTTCCAAAGTGATCTTACATGAAAAACACTTTGTGCTGACAGTGGCAAACAAATGGATGGTGATTTTTTATAAATAGCAAAAATTCTGCAGTATCTTCCTTTCCTTCCCATTTACTTTGTGTATTTTCCCAAATTTTGTGGGTTTTTGTTGTGTTTTTGTGGGGTTTTTTGTTTGTTTGTTTTTTTGGTTTTGTTTTTTTTTTTAATCTGATGTGTGGTTTAAGTACTAAAACTAAATCAAATAGGAAACTACAGTCAGCACCAGTCAGGAACTGAACCTGGGTATGTCAATTGGTTTGTGGTACCCAAATTCCTGGAAGAACAAAGAAAACAATTCTTGCTCCTAAAGTTAGGGCCACATCCATATGTTTCCATTGTCTATTTTTACAACTAGAGGTAGAGTCATTTTGTCCAGTATCTAAAACAGCATGATCCAGTTATATTGTTATTACATTAATATACAGTGTCCATCTCATCACAGGTATTGAAAGTGCATGGAGAAAGTCTAACCAAGCCAATTCAATGACAAATAACAGTGTACCAAACATCATATAAACACACCCACGCACCCACACTCACACCTAGTGTGTATTATATCATTTATAGATTCATTTACAGTATCAGAGTGCTGCTTAGATCCAGTGGCATGTGCAGAAATATCAGGCAGTTGCTGCTTTTCCTTCTCATATTCTCTTCAATTCTTTATTTCCAAGATAGATGGATTGTGGTCCAGGATTGCCAAAATTATCTTGTCCATATACTGTCGCAATCTGTAATTTATCTCTTCCTGTTCTTTGAGGGCTTCCATGAGCTAAAACACAACATTTCCAAGTTACTCCTGAAATATTCTCAGTACTTTATGTAACAGCCTGAAATTGAGACAGGTGAGAGACCAGTGCCTGCTCAGGATCACCAATTCCTTTTGTGACAGGTTTTCTAACTCCAGCTCCTCCCTGTATCTGTACTAGAAACAATTCTGTATGTTACAGATCTTTGCTATCAAAGAAAGCGGTGAACAGTCATCTCCAGGGATCTTCTGGCAGGTCATTTGAAACAAGTTCCCCATCTAACGTGCCAAACCATCCTGCATCCATACCACTGCTTCATCTCAGAGCAAGAGCTTCATGATACTCAATTTTTTTCATTACTACTGAAATCTAAAGGTGTTTGCATGAAAGGCTGCTGAACCGAACAAATATTTCAGTGTTTTGCACCAGGAAAAATATGTGCTTCCTCTGGAATTCCTCTGGATTTCTTTGAGAGATGTGCATACTCTCTCTCAAAAAAATCCCCAAAACAACCACTACATACTCCACAAGAAAAACCCACTTGCTACTCAATGTTCTGTATTAAATACATGTGTTTCACCAGATTTTTGGGCTGCAAAAGGCCCCTCAACCTCTCTAAAGATGAAGACTGGTTTGCTTTTCATCTCTGAATGTTTAATGCCAAACTGAAAAAACTGCCAAGGCATGTCAGAGCTCCAGATCCTCCTAAAGCTCATATTATTTGCCTGTCCATTTTCATAAGACTTCACAGAAGTCCCACCCTGAATCTGCAGATTGTTACCTTTGTTCTGATCATACAGGAGAATGGCACAAGGGGAACAGTTTATGCAGGTCTGTGAGGTTTTGCTGAGTCTGGGCCACAGCTTTCAGGCACTTTCCTCCTTTAAAGGGGGAGTGCTGGATACTCCCCACATGAGCCAGAGCCACGAGATTGAAAGGGACAAAGTCAGATTTTTCTTGACAATAGCAAAAGCCAGTTTGCTTTTACCTAATTACAGCTCTACAAGTAAACAACCTTTTTTCACAGTGCTCTGGTTCAGAAAGAAATTAAGTTCTCAAATATGTAATTCAAGGGCCTTCACTTCAAGGGCCTGCCCAGGAGCTAAGGCTGACAGGTCAGTTCAGTACAGACTGGGTAAAAAGGACTTTTCTGTCTCACAACTTTTCTTGATGAAGAAATGGGAAGTTCTGTCTGGAAGAGATAGAGCATCAAGGACAAACAATTCCTTTGATCTCCTTCACCACTAACCTGTCTTCTTCCCTGGGAGCTCTCATGTATCCATTGGCCTGATCTCACAATCTGTCCTGGAGCTCAGAGGAAGCTTCACCAGCTGCACTCAGCCCACATACAAACGGGTTCCCCAGAATATTTTTCAAAGCATTACCAAGCTATTATTTGCACAGAAGTTACTTTCTCCAAGAATTCAGCTCTGCTACAGGGAATATATAGCTCAAATATATAAGTAAGAGCTTGTTAGTGAAGTAACATGAACTAAATCTAGAACAGAAAGTAAAAATTAAAGTAACTAGCAATGACCATTTTTGTATGAAAATAATGTCATACTCTCACATTACTCTGCAAGATACAAAATGTTAGAACTGCAAAACAGTTCATTGAGATCTTAATAATTCAATTTTTTTGACAGAAAAATGGGAGAGTTATAATATAAGGATACCAAAACAGTGTGAGATTTAAGGCAATCTTCTAACACCCTTGAACTCTTAGCAGAGCAAAATTTTCTGTCGTTCATTTGTCAGCTTCAGAGAGTTCAACCTTGACAGTTAATTACATTGAAAATTGCACATTCTTGGAAGTAGTACCTGATTAGAAAAGCACATTACCTCATCTCTCGATGCAGAATCGATTTCAGCAGCCAGTGACTGGGCCTTTGTTTGCGTTGCAAAGAGGTTTTTAGCTTCATAAAGACTGAGGCTTAGAATCTGTCCATTCAGATCATCATTTTGGTCACGAAGTTTCTGATTCTCCTATTTAAGGATGAAAAGACATTGTTTTTTAAGTTCTTTTTACAAGGTTTCATTAAAAAAATATTTTAACATCACAGGTAGCTTGGATGACATACAGTGAGGCTGCAGCTGACAGCAACTCTCACCTCCAGTGACAAGGCCTCCCTGCCTGAGTTTTCCTGGGGCATAATTTATATCACCAGTGCAAAGAAGTCCTGCACAGATGCACTGAGGCTCTTGTGCTTGTGTGAGAAAGGGGGGGACAAAATCTAAAGGCAGAGTGCTTGGGCTTGCATTTTTCAAGGTATTCCTGTGCATTTGATGTGGATTGAGAGGCCCTTCCCTGCTCACCTGCTTCAGCCGTTTTATTTCATGCTCCATTTCCACCTCTCTGGTTTTGGCATTGAATTCACTCAGGCTGGAGGAAGAGCTTCTGCCACGTCCAGGACGCTCACATTCCAGCTTGTACAGCTGCAGGTGCTCCAGCTCCTTCCGCAGGTCTTCGATGAGCTGTGGGCAGCAAACAGGCCCTGTCTGTGCAGCCCTCCCTGCAAACAGCCCCCTCTGTACTCCAGCAAAAGCACTCCCTGAGCCTGGCTGAGGCCAGTCCTACAACACAGCCTCTTCCTCTTCCTTTGCAAGCACAGGTCCCCTAAACTGCCCCAGAGCTGGCAATGGCTGTGATTGCTAAGCTTCATGCATAATTTCCCTTACAAACAGAGGGAAATGTTAGGGCACACAGTTCTCCAAGAGCTGTAAGCCCTTTGGGTCAGGGATTGGCACTTCTTAAGTATTCTTGCAGCATTCATTGCTCTGTGGGCACCTTTCCCACAGAAACACAATCCAGCAATAGCTTCACTGGATATGGTGCTCTCAGTGCTCATCCTGCCCATTCCTTCTCCCCAGGGCTTCCATGCAGGTGATATGAGACTGCCTGGTCTTACATCCCTCTTCACACTTGCCTCCTGTGTGGCTTCCCTCTCCTTGTTGAATTCCAGCCTGTTCTGCCGCAGCTTGTCCATCATCCTCTTGTACAAATCCATCTCATCCTTCAGTCGCAGACTCGTGTCCTCCAGCCTGTCTGACATGCGCTGCCTCTCCTGGAACCAACAGGGAACTTCAGAACAGGCTGGCAAGAGCAGGACACAGCTCAGCTTCACAACAGGAACCTACAGACACAGCTGGCCATAAACTGCCTTGTGTCTCAGGATGTTCCTGCCCCTACAGGTGACCAATGTTCCAATTCCATCAATAATCTGGTTTATGGAAGGAAAATTTAAGAAGCTAGGCCAAGCAAGAGTTTGCTCTTACATAAACTGCTGTTAAATTGCTTGAGGACTCAGGAGTTTTGTTACCTCATCCAATCTCTCTGTTTGGGATTTCAGCCGTGTGACAGTGCTTTTCAGATCACCATTTTCTTCTTCCAGTTGCTGAACCCTGTGTTAATAACAAAAGTCTTACAGCAAATACCTCTTCAAGAACGTAGACATGCACAATAGTGTGCTCTAAAAGGCCATCTCACTTGAACTGATAGAAAGACCAAATAGGGAAAATCTTTCTAATCATAGCACTTTTTAACATGCATTTTTGCTTGTTCAGTTCTAAGGCCCAAAATGCTACCCTGACCCTCAGGTTCTTGTGCTCCTAACAACAGGTAGCTGAAGAAATCTAGTTTGGAAAAAACAAACGCAGGCACAAACATTTGCTAGAACTCATCACAATTCCCTCCTTGAATGTGTGCCAAATATCCAGTTAAGCTGTCTACATGGGCCACGTGGATTAAAGCATTAATGTAAAGCATCCTCCAAGCTTTTGGGCATTAGACATGTGACTGCAGAGCTACTCTACAGAGCTGCCAACCTGCCACCATCTGTGCACTGTTGCTGGTGAACAGCCTACATTTACAACCAAAGTAAAAACAAAGAAAAGAAGACCTTTTGCCCTGTTCAGGGCAGCACCAAGATGTTTGTTACCTTGTATTTAGCAGTTCAATTTCAGTGCCTTTCTCTTTTTCATACTTGCTGTAAGCTTCTCTGTGTCTCTTTATCTCTTCTTCCAGAGTCTGTTCTGCTGATGTTTCTTGGTCTTTCAATAATTCCTCTAGTTCATGAACTCTAAGGAAATCAGATCTCATTTCAGTAACAGCTTCAGAAGCAAATTCATTGCCTCTCTCTTTCCTGCCTACTCCTTGTTTCATTCTAATTCACCATCTATTTTGGCATTTAACATCTCCCAGTATCTCTCATATTTACTAATAAACACAGAATTAATTTCTGTAGCATCAGTTCATCTAGTATTCTTTCAGTCTCATGAAGCTGGGACTAAGACCCAGCCTTCTACTCTTGCTACAAGGAAGGAAAAAACCCCAACCTTCAGGGGTAACCTCTCTTACAGCAGAAGCATTTTCTCTGTACAAGTCAGTAACATCTCTGTCAAAAACACTTGTCTGCAGGCCTCTTCTTGCTGAAAATTCAGCAAGGCAGTCCTATTCCACCTGGACTTCTCAGATGAAGCCTTATTTCATCTGTCAGCATTAAGGAAGAAGACTTGATCATACTCTAGAGGTAGAAATATTCCTTCCCCACAACTGTGCTGGTTGTGGGGAAGGAATATTTGTGCTGAAGAGACCTGGCTCTGTGCTTTGTTACCTGTGAACCAGCTGGGTGTTCTCTTGTTTCAGTTTGCTCTTCAGGTCACCATTTGTCAGGCTATCGTTCTCCAGTTCTGTCACCTTCTTCTCTAGGTAGGTGACCTGGAAGGACAAGCAAAACAGACTGAGTTTGAGTCTCTCTTCAAACACTCCCTCACTGTTCTAACTGGCATTTAGCTACTCTACCATTTTAAAAGGGGACATATTTCTCTGCAAAGCCAGCAGCAAAATTAAGCGCCTCAATTCTGAGTTCTCCAGACCCTGCATGTTCCTTGAAGGTGATCACTGCAAATACACCATAAAGAAGTCCTAACACAATGCCTAGAGCTGTGCTTGCTCAGTTCTTGCATTAAGCCTGAAAAGTTGTAATAGTAATGGAACATGAAGGACATTTTGAAATAAGCTACTTCAGGTCATGGGTAATTCTGAGCAAGATCTTGATCCCCTGATGCTGGGCTGCAGCAGGATTTGGCTGGGTACATTACTCACGGGGCACAGAGATTCTCACCTTTTCAGTGATATCATTATCACAGGAGTCTATACTGTCTCTGAACAAGTCTTCTGTGCTGCCATTACTGCTGCTGAAGTTACTGTTGTGGAAGAGTTGTCTGAAAGATCAGAAGGATCATTACTTTGCTTGATGAGGAGGGAGGACAAAGAGTCTGGCTTCAGACTTTGAACACCCATGGTAAAATCTGTGCAATCTTTTCAGTTACAATTACAACTGTTTAAGCCCAAGCCTTACAAGAGACTGGTAGCTAAATGAAGTCATACTGAGCACAGTCGATGACATTAGTTCTATGGAATGAGTTCTTTGTTGCTTTTGATAGGATCTGCCACTAGCATTAACATAGTTTTAAAAATACTTAAGTCTTATTCACACTATGCACTGAATTGTATTTGCCTCATTACAAATTTAAAATAAGGTCACCACTGCACATTGGTTGGTACAGTTAAGCTAGAAAATTTCATACTTAAATGAAGTAAGTAAGAACTTAAAAAAAACAGAAAAAAAAAGAAATATCAAGCAGTTTCCACTGCAGAATAGTGTCAGAATATGTAACACAGGAGATTATCTAAAATGTCTTTGAACCTTACAGCCCTCCCCAGACCAGGGCTGGTTCACTCAGTCAAAGGAAGATGACAATTCTGTATGTCCTTTTTAAAGGGCTGCTCTTGCTTTCCTCCATATTTTAGCAACAGCAGCAAGGCCCACATTATGAGGGTTAAAGAAGCAGCAGCTGGACTGATTAAATAGCAGTACAAAGGAATACATTTGGCAGACAAGGAAGCAAAAACTATCTATATTTTTAACAGAGCTGTTTCCAGTTCAGGGGCCTGCTCCAAGAGTAACAGGGGCAACATTCATACCCAAACACAGGCCCCTTCCCTTAAAAACTTATTTTGGTACATTTTTGTTTTTCTAAAATTATTCCTACTTTTGTCTCCCACTCCCACTTATGGAATTGTTATGGCTGATTCCACAAATATTCATACAAAACTTGAAGACTCTTACCTTCCAAACGCTGTGCTTGATATTTTCCTGTTAGGGCTACATGGAAACAGAAGGAATGATATAGGAATTTAACACTTATTTGCTTCAATTTCAATTGCACAATGAAATATAATGGACTTTTTTAGCCTACTCAAAAGATGATTCTGTGAACAATATTCTTTAACAACTGAATCAAAAGCTGCAATTACTAAGAACACAAAGATGAGTGAAGCCACAAATTACTGTGATCATTAATAAGTCAATTTGCAGATACTGTTACATGTAGCAGAGATTTGTCAGTGTAAATCAGAGTGAAACTAACATTAGAAACACCACAAAGGGACACCAAGTTAGTGATGGACATTTATTCTGGATTTCCAGTTTTTAGATGATTTTATGAACAGTTAGTTTATCCTTCCCCATAATGCTTCCCAGTTCAGCACAGGAAGTGAGGTCTTTCTATTTTTACAGTTCCCTTGTGCAGCCAGAGACTGGTGCTATCTAAATGAAGACCCCTTTGCTGCAGACAGCACTGGAACTAGATCAAAAATATCCTGCTGCATCTCTTGGTAAGAGGATGTCACAGCTCTGTGTGCACAGACACAGCTCTTGGTCAGGCATATCCAGCCTCTCTCAGAAAATTCCCAAAGCCCTGGCTGGTCGTGGTCTGGATGTTGGCAGACCCTTGCAGGGCAGGAATATTGTTCATGGCAGGTTCCACACTGCTGTGCACAGTGAAGAGCAGCAGGGCAGCGCTGCGTCCCAGGGATTACACTGACAGGCAGGACTCATATCCAGTTCTAGGGGGAGCTAAAATCCCACCAAATAATTCCCTTCAAAAACTCTAGGTGATTGCTAGAAGCACTTTTTAAGTGCTCAGCACAGCTTAAGAGTGATCGAGTGGCAGAGAAAGAAATGTAAGGAAAAGGCTGAAATTGCAAAGAACTCCAAAAATAACTTCTGCCACAGGATTTATCATTTTTCCAAGTTCTGTTGACATCACAAAAAAAATCCCAGAGAAGCCAAGTACCTCTGCTGACCAGTAGCTTTAGGAGAGGTGTATGTAAGGTTATGTGCATTAGCCAAGGATCTGGAGATCCCTCCTTCCCACCTGGAGAAAGCAGGAGCTAACTGTAGATCTGCACTAAGCAGCACAGCAGATCCCACTTCCTGGGAAAAATTCCTTGAAATATCACTCTCACTCTGCAATCAAAGAGCTCATTGGTTAAAATATTTGAGTTTAGCAATGATGTCTGCACCTTAAATCAGAAAAAATATTTAAGAGCTGATGAAGAACAGCATTTTGGTTTGGGCTAAATATCCAAGTCTAAATTTCTTACTGTTTTGTAAGAACAACGCACGTGTAAGATGAAATGGGATACAGAAGGGAGAGGGCTTGCTCTCCCTCTCCTCCTGCTATAAGCCAGTCCCATGTCAAGGGGGCATTGCCAAAAGCAGTGCAATGGGCTGCTTACCTGTTTGCTTTCAAGTTTTTCAGCCTGGCTTCCAAATCGTTGAGGAGATTTATCTTTTTGCAGCACTGTGAGCAGTAAACATCCAGTAATTCGCTGTTATAAACATGTCTCATTTTTCGGGGGGTTTGGCCAGCACTGTTTGCAGGAAAGGAGAGATGTTACTGGCTGTAGTAACCAACCCACAACAGGTTTTCCTTGTGTCTGTGTGTCAGAATCACAGATGAGGGACTCGAAGAACCATCTCTAACTACAGTCATCTATGTCAGAGCTGATGATGGCCAGTGCTACTCTTAGGGCAAGTCCACCAGTCTGAGCTGAGGCCTTCCAGAGGATGTGGATGTCTCTGGGTGGCAGTGGAAAGAATCAGTTTGGGTGACCAAAAGAAAAGCAAAAGGTACATGTGGTCCACTGTGATGCACATAGCAAAGGGAGCTACATGAGTATATTCAACCTCAGCAATGTCCCCCTCTCATCTTGCCCATCTTCCCACTAGAGCCTGGCATGCAACCTGAAGAATCTTCTCTCCAAGAGAAAGGCAGGAAGATGAAAAACAGAGTGGTCTGGTAGGAAGTCACATGAACCCCCTCAGATGGTAGGATGATAGGAACCCTAGAATGAGGAGGAAGGGAGAAGTGGACCCAGGTCTATAGAGGAGATAGCAGTACCTCTTGGCATGATAAAGAGAAAATAAACTCAAATAAAAGACAGCAATCATGGCATGATGTGCACTGAGCCCCAGGAATGAGAATGGAAAGTGCTGCATAAACCTGAGGAAAGAGGGGATGAAAGACAGGAGCCATCACCATGAAGGGGCAGTGGAGAGGGGTCTGGCTCTGCATGCATGAGAGACATGGCCAGGCAGGACTGCAGAAATGCTGCACACACGGGGAGCACAGGGGGGCTGCATGCAGAACAGAAGGATGCAGTGAGCTTGTCCTGTGTCAGCAATGAAGACAAGACCTCCATGTGCTATTGATCCAAGCAGACTAATCCTACAGAATCTTCCTTCAGCTCTTCCCAGCCCTGCTCACCCATTCCCTTGCCTGGGGGAAGGACTGCACAATCTGGACCTGCCTTGGCCACAAGATGTAAGAGCTGCAGAGACTGAGGATACATGCAGGAGGCAAGGGCACTGCTGTGGATTTGTAGCACCTAACAGACAGCAGCTCCTTGCTTATGTTTCCCAAGACATTCCAAGTCAATAGGATGCTTGTTTCAAATAACCCCCTGAACATATTGCAGCAGTTCCCCTCACAGATTAGTGCTAAGGATTTGTAGTATCAGAATGCTAAACAGAAACAGCTCTCTCTTGTAAGTCTTCACTATACCAGAGTGGGTACATAATGTGAAGTTGGTTTCCTTTGCAGCAAATCCCTTCCAATACTAGCCCTGAACTGTGGAATTATTGTCTGCAATAGAAAGAAATCTCTACAAGTGAAATAGACCATTTATTTCAACAGAACCCAACAGAGGTTACCAGAAACAACATATTTGCTATAGCTCTTATTATTTCATGCAGTCTGTCAATTAAAAGGCAGGAAATGAACTCATCGTATTTTGCTTATAAGGTAAGTCTACCTAACCAGTGTAAACTCTGCTATGGTCAGAGAAGAATAAAAATGAAAAATTGTTTGTTAATGAATAAGGAGCAACCTGGAAGATACAGATGAGCCAAGGTCAGAGTAGGCGTTGGTTCTGGTCTCATCATCAGGACATGGGCTACTGGGAGTAAAATCCACATCATCTCCTTCCCCATAGTCTTCAAACTGTTCTTCATTACTGATCAGGGAGGCGGTGGAATAAGTGGAGAGGTCAGATGCTGCAGAAGGGTTGTGAGGACTTGACCTGAAACAAGAGGTCAAAACATCTCGAAGGCCGACTTTGATAGCACCTCACCTCATATGGAACCTTCCACCTTCACAGGCTGTCCCCTCTTTGAAGCTGTAACCCACTTCTGTGCTAAAGCCCTGAAGTGCTCAATGTACCTGATGTGCAGCTGACAGAGTGCCTTGAGAGACAAGAGCATGAGAATCTATGAACAAGGTCCCTATGTGACAAGTTTGGATCAACACAAACCATTTTGCTTTAAAGAGCACACTTTGATGATCCTCAGCCACCACGTCCATGTGAAGACCACATGGGGATTTCTGCTCTGAATGCAGGAACCATGCAGACAGCTCTGAAATGCATGGGATAGTGAGAGGAACATGTATAAGACAGAGGCTGTCACTCTATTCCACAATAGAGAGTTTACCAGCAATCCAGATACACCCTCTCCCACACCCCAGGAATTTCAGCCACTCTCCTCTGTGTGGTCAGAAAGAAACCTCTGCTCACCACTTACCAGAGTCACTAAAGCTACTTAAGTGACTAATGGAGGCTGGGTTCCTGCCCCTCCTTCCATCAGGACAAATTCTGTCTTGCAGAGGATATATGGACCACAAGAAAAGGCTGTCTAACTACCAGAAAAGTACCTAAAATGATGTTAAATGGGTAGGGAGTGGCAGGACCCTGTGACTTCAGAGAAAGAGAGCACATAGGTAAACAGATCAGCAGAGTCAGGCACCACAGGAAAGCAGCTGGCAGAGCAGTTTTGAGCGCATCCAATCTAATAAAACAGAGCAAGGTGGCTGCAGAGGGTGCACAGGGTTCACCTGCCCAGACTCCAGACTGCCCTGTGCAGTGCACCTGCAGAGTGCAGGTGTTTTACACAGGTTTACTCAGCTCCCACCTTGGTGAGGCAGTCAGACAAGCCAGTAAATTCACAAAAAAGTTCTAACAAACAAACTTCTCCCTCCAGAAAACGCACCTGGAAAACCTAACATGGACGCTCAATTGTGAGGCCCTGGCATTGCCCAGCTGTTCCCTCTCCAGCAGAATCCAAGGCCTCTGCAGTACAGACCAAGCACTAATGGAATCTGCTGGCACTTCATGCAGATCAGGTTAAGATTTTCTCTCCCTCTGCTTCAGTGCACGGTGCTTGTATCTCCAGCTCCACCAGCTGAGCCATGGGACAGCAGCTCCCAGGTGACATTGTTCTCCAGCAGCTCAACAATATTTCCCCCTAAACTTCTTCTGAGTCTACCTTGAGCCTCTCAACCTCTCTACAGGGAGAGTCCTCTTCCTGTAATACTCCACTTTGAGCTGTAAACAAGAGATGCACCAGTGTTCCTTTGGCGGATGGTGCAAGCGTCATTTGCATATCCCTTCCCTCCAAAAGCAATTAGTAGAAGAGGAAGCCTGCCAACATTTCAGATGTATGCTCTTTTGTTTCTCCTGTTTTGATGAGATCCATTTATAACCTGCAACTCATTTATCTAACTCACATTAACAGAAATTAGGGCAAGTCAAGCCAGGCACACTATTGAAGGATAAAGATAGGAATACTCATACAAGAAATAGATGAAACTTATCTAACAAGGCTCCTTGGCTGAGGGATTAGTGAGAAGCTCAACATATCACACTAACATTTATTCATGAAGTGTGCCACAGACATACTGTGTATTGGTAAGTTTTTGGGAGATCCTACAATCCTACTGCTCTTTGCATCTCAACTGCAGTTACACCAAGTGAGTTTGGGAAGAAGCTCCTTGTAACACTTCCTCCAGCATTAGAGGAAGTGACTGATTTTCCTCATTCTAACACTTTCTGAAGGGAACTTTCAAGTGTTTGGTGCTTTTTTTTTTTTTTGTTTGGGTTTTTTTTTGTTTGTTTTCAAAGGTAATCTGTTCTTCTCCAGAGCAAGATTTCAGAGGCCTGATACACCTGATAACAACCCACCTGCTTCTTCAGCAAGCAGCAAAGTAAATCTCTCTATTGCCCAAATAAATAGCTCTATTTCCTCTTTTAACACAAATGCATGAAGCTTCTCATGTTTTTTCTCCCCAAAAGATTTACCAAAGCTGAGGAGGTCTCAGAGGATAAATCAAGGTCTATCTGAGCACAGTAGCTCTTGGTAGCTCCTGCCTGGCCTAGAAGAAGGGTACAGGAGGCACAATGCCTTGCCCACCCCCTTCACAAGAGCCTGACTGGCAAAGCTGAGAAGGAAAACATTTCAAATACAGCATGGGAAAAAGTCAGTCACCAGAAGGATGGGGCTTTGGAGAACCGGGAATGGCAAGCAGAGGAGACAAGCTTGATAAAGAGCTGATGGAAACTGTAATTATCTTGATAAAGTCTCTGAGGTTGCTTGGGCAGATGGGAGAAGGCCAAAACTCAGCTAGCTGAGAAATTCAGGAGGAGGGCAGGAATGAGGCAGCACAGGGAGCACCCGAGGAGGCCCAGGAGAGAGAAGAAAGGCTGCCTTAGCAACAAACAAAGCTCAAGAAGCACAAATCAAGATGACAGGCCCAAAATAGGGAAGACAAGGCAGAGGCTTACAAAGCAAGCCCAGCTGAGCTCTGTCTGGTGGTGACTGCATTAATTCAATTCAAAGCAGGATTAAGCCAAATTAGGTTCTTTTCCCCCACAACCATCTTTAACCAGCACTCCCAGGTACACACCTGGGAACAGTCAAGTTAGGGTTACAGAGACACTGGTGTTAACAGCAAACTATGGTTACACACACATATGCCAGGACACCCCGTGTTAAACACAATTTACTGTTGCACAATAAAGGTTATGGAAAATTAGAAACACAGAGAATTAACTTGGTACATGAAGTAGCAAAGCAAATCAGCAGAGCCCACAATACCAGGCACACAACTAGATGTACAAAAGACTGCAGCAGTATTCCCCATACTGAACTGCTTCGCAGGAAGTATTGTTTAAATTCCAGCATATAAAGCTTATGGCAGCAGAGAAGCATCCCCCCCCTATGTTTTGGGGGATGTTATTGCAGTGATCTGTTCTGGGGATACCCAATGCTTTGACTTCAACACACAACATGCAAGTCCTGTGAGTGCTCACAGAACGTGCCAGAAGGAGCCAGGACCAAGACTATCTAAGCCATTTAGAGGACCTGGACCTCCATCCCCCTTATGTTGTAAATGGATGTTAAGTTTCTAAATCCATCAGCCATCCTCAGCCTCCCCCAGGAGGGATTAGCCACATAAAGGCTCCTTCCTCCCTGGCACCACTCACTTGTCCCCAGGCAGGAAGAGGCCACCGAGCCCGCCGTCCTTGTCCTCGCTCCGACACACGTCCGAGGCCTCGGAGCTCTGGGCGCTCTCGATGGCACTGTCCATGTCAGACTCATGGTGAACCTCCTGCTGGGCCAGAGTCATCCCCTCCTCATCAGGAAACAGCTCTGACTCGCTGTAGGTGCTTTCGCTGTCCAAGTAGGCGCAGTCCTGGATTTCACTGCCCTGGCACAAGGAAAATCAGGAGTCAGTGCAGATCAACCCTGAAGGCAGTTCAGCAGACACAGGAGAAGCAACAAGACAGTCTCTGGATGCCCTGGTAAGCAAGAGTGATACTGAATAAAAGCCATGAAACAAAAAGCTGACCTGCTTTACAAAGCCAGCTCCTGCAAGCCAATAAAGTAGCCTGTACCTTCCAGAGGGGCTCATGTACTGCCTCTGACTTCACAGGAGAGAAGGATACAACACCCAGCTCTAAAATGCAGTCAGTTTTACCCTAATTCACTACATTAAATAATATGTAATAAAATGCACTTGAAGTAATAAATATCCTCAAAGTTTTATAAAAATTTAGGCATCTTTTGAGAGATGGCAATATATTAGTCACCAAGAGTTAGTCCTCTAATTAATATTACAGATTAAACGAAAGCAAATCAGATAAGCCCTGATCTGCTTATCAGTTTACCCTGTCTTTGAGGATGGACAAAAATTTGTAAGATGAAAAAATAATTGGCAGGCATTAAATTGTTTAGAGGAGGTCTTGGTGATAATCAAAGATATATGAGAGCAGAAAAAAAAGGGCAAAATCATCTCTTCCTGCTTCCTGGAGCCACATGTCTTGATTAAGCATCAACTAAAATAAGACATCATTCTCATTACTGCAGCTCCTTGCTCTTGCTGTTTGCCCTCTCCCTCCCCTTCCTGCCCCACAAATACTAAGAATAGCCAAGACAAGCTGGGTTCTATTTGCTTGTCCCTGAGGCACAAATAAAAATTCTTAATTGAAAAAATAAAGGCTAAGATTTTACTCTATCCTTTGATAAGCAGCCACACAATGCAGCTTTGACAATTCCCATCCAGCATGACACAAATAACTCAGAGCTGCAGAGCAAGTCCTGACTCAGAGCTCTACTCCAAAGCTCATCTGGAAGCTCCACAGGCATCCTGACCATTGAGCTACTGCTAGCAAGTGAAGCTTTTAGAGCTGAGTTCATTGGCACAAGGAATGGAGCATTCCATTCATGGATATACCTCGTGTTTAGGCACAACTGTCATCCCACCCAGGAATCCCAAGGCACTGCCACTACCACCAGCACTCCCTGCCCTGCTGGTGAGCACGTTTGACACTGGCCCAGTGACACCACTCAGCTCCAAGTCCATCCTCACAGCCTTTGGACACTCTTCTGCTGGAGCCAAGGAGGCTCAAACCCACTTTTGCAGAACCAGTGATGTTCTGTGCTGATGACACCATTTGTCTTTTCCACTTCAACGGGAAAAGAGTCAGGCAGCAGCTGCAGCTTTTCAAGATTTGCAGAAACTCCTGTTAGAAATGCAGGTCTCACCATCCACCTTTTTCCTGAAATACCAATTTATATAACTCTGAAATCTCCTAGCATATGGAGGCTGAAGAAATTCCAAACAACCCCACCTGCTCAAATCTCATTAACTAATGAATACCCCAGCAGGGAAAAGGACAGCACTGCCTGCTGTGTTTGAAACTCCAGGTACACTCTCAGAGCAGACACCTGGATGCTTTTCTAGCTGAGCTTTCAACAAGCCTTCCAGATTAACAAGCACTGGCAGTGAAACACCTGGCACTATTAAAAAAGCCTTTTCCCACTTTTCTGTGTCAGGTTTATTATGCCTGAAACTTTCCTGAGGTATTGCTTCAAGAGGTGTCCCAAAGGATTTATCCTTGGTCTATACCACACAGTACTTATTGAAGCCACGCTGCCTTGTGCAATCAGATTTACAGTTCTGAGCCCCAGCCCCTCATCCCCAGCCAGCCCAGGTCTGGCAGGTCAGATACCAGCCCTGGAACCTGCCCTGCCTTAGCCCCAGGTTCCTCAGCACACCTGACCTGCACCCTCCCAAAGCCAGCAGGGACAACGCCACTGCTGCTCTTTGCAAATTACCTTGGGAGCTACAAATAGCAGTAAATCCTTTTTAGTAGGTGTTGAAAAAGCAAAGATTGCAAAGAGCAATTACAATGTTTCAGAAGTACTCAGAAGTGTTTATTTATCTAACATTTGCCCGAAGTTTCCTCCCCCACGCTGAGCCCCACAGGCACAGACATTATTTTCTTAGCAAATTTAATGCAATAAAGCCTGACTGCTATTATAGAATTGCACCAGCTGGTAAAAGTCTGATCCAGGAGGGAAAGAGAGGGGCAAGCAGTACACAGTGGATCCCTGAAGCTCCCAATAAGCACCTCTTTTTCAGAGATCTTGGAGAAGTCTCTGCTTAAGCAAGTTTTTACAGCAGGAAAATCTCTCTGGTATTAAACATATTAACACAAGAAAGTAAAGGTCAAGAAGATCACGAAAGACTCCCTTTTTGCTCCCTGTAGGTAACACCACACATTGGCTTGTTCTAATAATAGCAGCTGAGGTGCTCTCTGAAGAGTCCATTAGCAATTAAATGTGCAGTGTCATCTCTATGGGCTGAGGGCTCACTTCTCTCTGTCCCATTCTGGCAACCTTCACAGCTTACTTGTATGGGAGAGCTGATCTACACCTACAGCACACACTCCACTGTCCCCAGCCTGCTCAGTGCCACGGATTCTTTTCTAAAGTGTTATTCCTCTATTCCTGCACTTTAAAGCCTCCTGGGGAAAAAAAAATATGCATATGTGTATATATATATAAATAGATATAAATATAAATATATAAAAATATAAATATAAATATAAATATAAATATAAATATAAATATAAATATAAATATAAATATAAATATATATATATATATATTTATTTATTTATTTATATATATAAGAGAAAGAAAAAGGAAGAATAAAAGAAATGAGGCTTTGGAGGCAATGGTCCATCATAAGCCTCCACACCTGCTTTGCAGCTCCTGAAATGCCTCACTGCCAGACTTGGAACCCCTTCTGGAAGCAGGCCCTCCCTTCTGCTGATCCCACCCTCGAGCAGTGGGAGCTCAGGAACTGATGGGGACTGGATAAATGGAGAACAGGGCCCAGCCCAGCTCCTTGGAGGAGCTCCCCCTCAGCGGCTCCCCCTCAGAGGAAGAGCAGATGCCACACCCCAGGTTGCCACGGCACCTCTTCACAAACCTGGCCCGACCCACTGCCGATGCAAACAAAGTGGATGTTTAGGAAGCACATCTCAGCTGCTCCCTGAGCAACTGGCAGCCAAATCACTCACTGAAGACCTCAGTCCTTCCAAAGCCAGCAGCACCACGAATGACTCTGTCAGGAGCAGGAGGCTCAGCTGCAGTAGCTGTCAATTCCCACTTTTAGGTGCTCAAGGTCCACCTCCAGTGGGTGCTAACACAATTCCAGGTGATGCACAGCAGCCAGGATCAGCCCACCGTGCTCCAGTCTGTTCCCTGTGGGCAGAACCACACACTGTACCGCTGAGCTTTGAGAGCTCAGGGGTGTGGAATCCCTGCCCCCTGATAATACAACATTCCTGGCACATGGGGACCCCTCGTGCAGATCCTGTAAAGCATGGAACTCAGCTAACACCACTCTGGTGTCTCTTCAGCTCCCTGGGTGAAACCAGCCTCCAGTGCAACTGTCACAATCACACATTGAATTAAAGCTTTTCCTTCTGTGGCATAAATAATGAGTAGGAGAACACAGACAAAGCATCTTTAAAACAACTTATACAGGTTTAAGTAAGCTATTACAAGACAACAGAATCAGGTCTTGTCACTGGTAAACAATATACAGGCATCCACACCTTACTGAGTAAAGCTGTAAGTTATTTGAAGCTGTAATTGTTCAGTGATCATGGTTTCTCACAGAACTGTACTTCCAATGATGACATCTAGCGCAAACTGCTTACAAACCACACCTAAGGAAATTAAAGTGAAAAAAAAGGCTGATTGCACACATTAGCCTCTCAGATTATTCCTTCATAGTTTAGGTATCTACAGTATTTCATGTACCAAATTAGAGGCTGGCAAGAACAAGTGTTATTCAGGTAGCCTCAAGAGAGCTAACTTGAGATTAAGGAGAGTTTAAGAAGTTTAAAGATGAATAGACACTTCTAGCCTGAGTCATTTGTTTCCAGTGCACATGTCATTAGCAGAAACCAGCCAAGAGAATGAGGTTCTGACGACTTGAATATGAATCACTGGGGTTGTCATTCTCCTAGCAGCTCCCTTCTTTGTTGGCTGAATCAAAAGAGATAAAGCTGCTGCTGCTTATGATCTTGGAAGATTCTCATAAAAAGAAACCCAACCCTGAAAGTTAAAACACCACCAACACAACATAGCTGCGGGTATCTTTAAAAGCCCTAAGTGGTTTGCACTTTATCCCATCGGATGCTCAAGATAACTCCAAGTGCTTCACAGGCAGCCAGCCAGACGCTTGTATAGCAACTGTTGAATATTCAGCAACAGTTTGCTCTATAGGAGCACCTGCTGCCCACAGATCCAAGGCCACTTCACAGAAACTAATGAATTCCCTTCCTCGAAAGAGGCTTTGTGTGGCTGCATTGAAGGCAGATGAGTAAGCCCAGCCTGCCTTTGCAACAGCCACCCCAAACAGAAGCAGGAGCCAGAAGACAGCGATTCCCATGGATTCCTTCTGATCCTTGTGGGGCAGGAAAGCAGTGTCAGCATTAGGTGGGTATGGGAATACAGCTCTGCCTTGCCCTGCAGTGACCCGACTGGGCTTTCCCAGGTTGGAAGCAATCTCCAAAATATGCATATAAAGCAGCTGAAAGCTAGAAACTTGGCTGACAGACAGGCTACATGACATGCCTACATTAATACATTCATGCTGAAGAGCAAGCCTCGTTAAAATTCACTCCCATCACAGCCAAATCACCAGTACCCCTGACATTTAGACAGCCTCACAGTATGCCAGAGGAGACAGGGAAGAAAAGAGGATCCAAGTATCCCACCACTCTGCAATCTGATTAGGAAGAGCTGGACACATCACACATGACCAGAAACAAGAAATACCACATGCAGACGAGCCATGGCCTTTCCTTCACCAGGACCTTGTCTCTCACCCCTCTGACAAGCTGGATCTGCTGTGGGATACAAGCCTGAGCCCCCTGCACCTTCCCCACAGTCACTTTCTTCCCAGCAAAAGCACAGGAAAAGTCACCTCACCACAACTGGAAGAGGTGCCATGTGGAGGTGTGCCAGGCTTGGTCTCAGATGAAAGTTACTTACTGTTGCACTCCATCATAAGAGAAAATCCAGGCTCTCTCATCTTTATTTAAGCAGCCACTGCATTGGAAGGCAAGTATTCTCTTAATTACTGACTGACAAAGAAGGGTGTGAAGCATTTCTCCCTAATGTGTTTTAGAAACAGCCACTCCTCTACAAACATTTGCATATTTACACCAAGTGGGATACATATTTTAAAGCACAGGTTTTCCCCAGCGTATTTCCTTTCCTTTTCAGTTGTCAGGCAGAGGTGGGGAGGTGCTGATCTGCCCTTTGATCTGACGGGAACAGGAGAGACGAGGAAGAAGCAGAAGAGGAAAATGTAGGAGCGCTAAGTGAGACCACCCATGTGCCTCCGTGTCCATGACGTGAGTGACTCTCCCCCACGGCTGGCTCCCTCCTGCCCACATCTGGCTCTCGCCCACCTCCTTCTCTCTCTCTCTCACCCAGTTTGCTGTGCCTGTGCACAGGGGAGGGCAGGCTGCTCACAGGTAGGCTGATGGGGGAGGGAGGAAGTCACAGAAACCACTTCCATCTCAGGCTGCAGCACATGGAAGAACACCCAGCCTCCTCGTATAACTGGGAATATAAAATCTCTCCAAGTTCAAGATCAGCATGCAGAGCACTAATATTCTACTAAGCTGTTCAAATATGAAGTTATTTAGAGCCAAAAGTTAGTTTGGTCAACACAACAGCTTCCTGAGATTGTTTAGTTACTCAAATCTAAAATTTGAAGCTCTGTTTAAGGCAAAGCTTCACACATTGTTGTGAGTATTGGAAGGAACTTCTAGGGGCAAGATTATTCCTAAAATCCAGATCTTGGATTGAGTGCTGGACAGCATCCTGGAAAGGCAGTGAAGAGACCCCAGAGAGAGGGCAAGCCCGTGCTGCAGTGCACTGCCAGTCTCCCTCCCTCTGCAGGATAACATCTGTCTCTCGTACAATTGTGCAATTCAAGGACAACAGGTTCTGACTGGAAGACCAAGCTTCAGCTTCTGGGCTGTTCCTGCTGAACCACCCGAGGAGAGGGCACAGAGGTTCTGAAAGGCTGCTCTGTGCTCTGGCTGGGAAGTTCTAAGTGACATCGTGCCTCTTCCAAGGCAGAGGAGAAAGGCCATGTGCAGCCAGGAGAAGGAGTCAGGAGTGTTTACACTCTGCTGTCACTTTAATTGGCCATAATGGAGATGCCAGACTTCATCATATGCAGGGTCCAGATCCAAGCACTCCTTTTCACAGGTCATTGTTTATGCTCTGGAAGTTTAGCATTAAAAGGCTTTAGCAGACTGCTAATTTGATCCTCTAAAGAAAGTAAAAAAGTAAAAAGCTCTTCCTTTTACTTTGAAGTTGTGTCCCATCACTCCCTGGGCTGCTCCCCACTACTGGACTATCATGCACTCATCAGCCATCAATGGAGGGTCATCAAAGCAAGGAAAATCCCTTTGCCGATGAAAAAAACATCCTAATTTGCAGTGTTAGGAAGAAGACTGCATTACCCTCAGCATGGACGGGGCCAGCACATAAACCAGAGTTCAGATTTAAACCCACCACATCGTTTGGCACTTTGTTCCAGCATTGCTTAAGGTACTTGTACCTCTGAACTGCAAGACAGTTTCCTTTTTCTTTCACATATCTAGAAAAAGTGGTGTGAAGTGGCAACAAGCTGACACACCACAAACATGACACAGGAAACTTCCAAGTTTCCACTGCCCACTCCAGTAAGAGCAGAAACGAGATCTAACTACTTGAAAAGTCTCTGGTAACATTTCTAGAGTGAAATGCTTGTGACTGTGCAAGCTGCCAGAGCTCCTCAGAGTGGTAATACAGCTCTTCCCACAGAGTGAACTGCTGGGACAGCCCACAGCAGGTACCCCCTGCCACCCCCTCCTCCTGGACAGGGCACCCTGCTCAGGCAGCTGTATGTAAAATGAGCTGTGGGAAACTCAGCATCACCTTCGTGCTGTGTGTGGGAGTGCTGCAGACATTGGTTTATAAAAGCTGGTATACAACTTAAAAAAAAACCAACAAAACTCATATTTGCCTAAAAAGATCTGCAGAGCAGATAATACATGTGACATAATGAACCCTCTTGAGAAGCCTTTGCCTTGAGATGAGACAATCTCATTCTATTTTTAAAGTCAGAACAGCAGTATCAGGGAGGGAGGACAGAAAATGTCAAACTCTCAGCAGGGTTTGCTGCCTGGGTCTGTGGCTCAGCCCCCGCTGAACCTGCCAGCAGGGCATGAGGGCAGCTCTGGCACACTGGGGGCAGCAGCATTCACCATTCCTTTGGCAGCAACACTTGGTGGCAAAACTGTGCCCTGGGTTGTGTCCTGGGTGCCCTGGCCAGATGTCACAGCGTTCCTCACACAGCAAACACAGAGCTGCAGCTCATGGTCAAAGGCACCCCAAAGACTCCCCAGTACAGACCAGTCTTAAGACCAAGGGTCACAGGAATGGTCAGATTGTGTTACTTTGAAGCAATGGTACCAGCGAACACCTCTGCTGACAAAGAGCTGGAGACTGCTTTCAAAAAAATGTCCTTATGCCTGAGGCACAGTTCAGCACTCACTTCTCAGCTCAGACCCCTAATTATCCAGCTCCAAGTTACAAGATGCTCTTTGCCAGTGGTGGCTGCTCGGGGGACAGCTGAGCTCACACCCAACATGTTTTCCTTAACCAGCCTCAAGGTCAGCCGGCGGGGCCTCAATAAATAACAAAACCCTTGCATCACACTTGCCCGTGGGTGCTGCAGGCACATCGGGAAAGAGCTCCCTGAGCTGAGTGCTGCCCCAGCCCCTGGGTGAGGAGGAGGAGGAGGAGGAGGAGGAGGAGGAGGAGGAGGAGGAGGAGGAGCAGGCACCTCCTGGCACCTCCACAGCACCATTAGGTACAAACAGCGTGAAGAACAGGAAGAAGCTGTCCCAGGCAGGAACAGTTCTGCCTGTGTCTAAGCTAATTATTCACAGAAACACTGGTCAAACTCCCTTCCACCAAGGAATTTGGAAACTATAATTTTTGCATTTATTTTCTATACTACTGCAAGTCTGGTCTCCAGACTTGGAGCAAACACAAGGAAATAAAGCCATTTAAAGAAAAACAAAGAAAAAAAAAAGATTTTTGTCTCACAACTCATACTTCTGTCTTGCCACCCACCCGGGTTAGATTACATTGCAGTCTCCAGCAGGGAGGGATGCTTGGGAAATGGGAGCAATTTCAGACCCCAAGAAGTAGAGAAACATCTCGACTTTCTCCACCACAGTAAGAAGTCCAGCCATGCCTGATGAGGAGTAGTTTATGTTGGCAAGCAGAGGGAAAGCATTAAGGATGTGGCTTTGCTGTAGTTTATACAGAAACACTTCCCAGAGCTCATTGGTCACTCTGAATGTAGACAAGCCTAAAAGGTAATTTACTTCATGTTTAAGAAATACTGAAGTAGCTCTGAAGAGCTCCTCATTAGGAGAAGAAAGGAGCTGCAGGACCTTGGCTGCTCTTCAGCTGGTGGCTGGGCAAACCACAGGTTAAGGCATTTCTGCTGCAGGAATAACTGGAATTGCAGCCTTTACCCAGCAAAGATTGCAACTGCTGAATTTAAAAAAAAATATTAGTCTCCCCATCTATTTATAAGACATTTTATTTATTTTTAAACAAAGTCTCTCGCATACCTGCTCTTTTTTTTCAGTGAAAAAGTCCTTGTTTTCCAGGGTTTTTTCCCCTTTTTTTCAGTTTCTACAGTGAAGTTAAAGCACTTAATTGCAGAAGGGCTCCACGCACATCATCGAGCTTCACACAGGACAAACACAAACTAAGAACCCACTGATCATAGACCCTGGCTTGGTCAATAAGCTATTTTTTTTTTTTTATTTACACAGTCAATACACATAGGCAGGAGATACCTTTGAACCTGCACAGACAAAGCAGATAGGAACTAAGAAGAAATCCTTTATAAGATTAGGCTGCAAACTGAAAACACAGTTCAAAGCAGAGTCATATGCAGAGACCCCCTACTACTAACCAGCA
Source organism: Molothrus aeneus (assembly GCF_037042795.1). Lineage (NCBI taxonomy): Eukaryota > Metazoa > Chordata > Aves > Passeriformes > Icteridae > Molothrus > Molothrus aeneus. The sequence continues at coordinate 4,572,724 of NC_089671.1, forward strand.
GTATTCAGTATTAGCTGCAACACAGTGCCCAAAGCACTGTTCTGTGCTGTCAGGAAGCACTTACAGAGCCCGTCCTGTGTTTGGTGCAGCAATCAACCTAAATGACTAAAGAAAGTACAAAAGGAGTGACATTATTATGCTGCATTTCAGAATTTTAAGGGTCAGCTACATAAACATGGTGAGCATTTGAAGATATTAATATTTGGATAATGGTTAATTCAGAAACAACCTATGATTAGTTTAATAACCTAGTTATTAAATATTTAATAAATTCATACACTATTAAAATTAATAAACTACTAATAGTTTTATAAATTTATAAAATTAATAAACTATTAAATAGTTTTCCTTAAAGTGTTCCACTAAAACACTACTCTAAAGAAAAAGTTAAGATCAAGCTATGCTCGACAAATGTAACAGTACTGGTTAATCAATAACTGGAGCAAAGCAATTCCATTATCCCTGCTATTCTGGCATGGGAAGTGTTTTGTTTTGCACATGGCAAAGATTCCCCAACTACCCTGGTGGTAAGAGCCCTCTCAAGACAACCACAGCTGAGAAACATCTGCACATCAGGTGGCTTCTGGGAGATTTGCGGCTGTGTGCAGTAATTCTTCAAATAACAAACTTAAAAGAAATCCATTACAAATGGTTTTAAAACTGCTTGGACGCTGCCACATCTTGTGTTGGGTACGGCTCACACTCCTCTCAGTTTGGGCAAACAAACAGCCAATAGAAATTCCACCCTCCTTCTGTGCCCAGTTGTAAGAACAATATTCCACACTACTGGTGGAATACTACTTGGTGGTGACACCAAGTCATTCCCCACCTCCCCCAAAAACCAGAGGGATCACAGGCAGAAAAATAACTTCTGTTGGGAAAGGGCAATCCAGTCCCATCACTGGAGCAATCCCCCCATTCACATGTCATCTGAATGGAATAAAACTATTTTCAACAGAAGTAGTTATGATAACATAGCAAAAGGGATCAAGATAATCACAAATTATACTGGCATATAGGTAATAATATAATACACTGGATACAGGTACCATTGAGTTTACATTTAGGGAGTATATTCTGAACCCATTTCAGAAGTTTTCTCCCATCTGTGCCTCCTCCTTACCCACAGTAGATAAATCAGCCAAATACCATGAGAATAAATAATTCTCTATGCCCCCAAAGCCACCAACCTTAAAAATCTGCCACAAACAATGAAAATACTGCTACTACCAAAGCAGCAACATTAAAATTCCACCTCAAAATCAGCACAGCACACAGCAATGAGGGCGCCTGCCTGCCCTGGGATCTCTAACCACACGTCACTTCTGCCTAACAGAAAAGCACAATTGCCCTTCTCCATTTCAGGGACACGACGAACTCCAGGCCAGGAACTGCTCACATCTACAAGATCTCTGCTGTGAGCTGCTTTCAAATGCTGCCAAACGCACCTCGCACAGGCCCATCGGGGGCAGAACCACCTCACCCACCGCACCAGGGCAGGGCTGGTCCCACACCAGGGCTACAGGCAGCATCTGTAGTTCCAGCACAGGCTGTCGTGACAGCCACACACCAACCACAAATCATATTTTTCTGCCTATGTCACTAGCATCCCAGAGCCAGCAAATGCATTCAGAACCACATTTGGGTATTAAAAACATTCAACAATAAGTAATGGCAATCCAAACACATTGCCAGCGCCACAGAAAATAATTACAGAGCAAGCCCCCTGCTTGCATTCATCCTTAAAAAGTACTCGGTTTTCCTCCTCTTCCCCTTTTAAAGGTTTAAATCCCAGGTATTTGGGCACCTCCAGGTTACAGAGCTGAGAGCTGTAAGAGGCTCAGCTATGCAGGAAGACATCTGCTTCTTCCCCTACATCCCCATTTCACCCCACACAGCTGCTGACAGACAGACGTTTTTAGATTTTCCCGTGTAACAACATCCCCAGGACCCGCTCACTTCCATAGCGAGCCCAACCTTCTAGCACACACAACTCCGGAGCGAAAATCCCCTCCTTCAGCAAACAAGAAAAAACCCCAGCAGGTTTCGCTCCACCTGCAATTTCATGCATTTCACGAGAACGCCGATACCGCACCAAAACCCCCAGCGATGCTTTTCCCCCTCGCTTCTGGATCCCCAGCGGAGCAGAGCGGCGGCCTCATGGATCCCCCTTCCCTCACGGATCCCCCTCTCCTCACGCCGCAGCCCCGGCGCGGGTTCCCCGTAGGGGAAAGCGAGAGCCCGCGCCGGAGCTGCGGCGTGGAAAACCCCCAGAATCCCGGCGCAAACTTCCTCCTCACCCCGCAGGAGCCACCGGCCGCTTCCCGCCTTCTCCTCCTCCTCCTCCTCCTGCCGGGCTGCCCGTACCTGGCTCGGCGCCGGGAGGTCGCTGCCGTCCCCACGCCCCGTCCCCGCCCGCAGAGAGGGCGGGCGGCACTGGAGCCTCCCCGCCCCGCCGTTGCCGGGCGACGCGGAGGGGCCGGGCCGGGCCTCGGGGACCCGAGAGCCGCCACCGCCACCGCCGCGGGTCTGGCCGTGGGCGGATGGACAGCGGCGGGAAGGGCCCCGCAGCACGGGCTGTGTGCGGCTCCGTGTTGTGCTCCGCTGGGTGTGAGTGACGCGCGCCCGACCCCGCTCCTGGGTTTAGTCGTAGTCACTCGGTTTTGCTCAAAAATAATGCGGTATTGCTCAAAATTATCTGTAATTAAAATTATGCGCAATTGCTGGTGAGAGGGGAAGATGCGGAGGGTTCCTGAGGAATGAAATGTGGCTTAAAACCCGATTAAAACCCGATTAATTCTCTCTATATTATATAATGATATATTATATAACTTTGTATAACATATATAATAAAAATTGATGTAATTATATGTTTATTATTTATATATTTACATATTTATATGTAATTTATATGGGTTTATATAATTATATGTGTGTGTAAATGGCACAGGTTGCCCAGAGAAGCTGTGGATGCCCCATCCACAAGTGTTCAAGGCCAGGTTGACAGGGCCTCCCCACCCCAGGGTTATTGACAATCTTCCTGCAGGTGGTGAGTGTGCAGGAACACATCTGAGATGGAACAGAAGAATTTTTAGAGACTGATTTTGGATATCTGATACTTCATAAGTGAAAGGATTGCAGTAGCAGGCGCTGAGGGCTGTCAGGTCCCCAGGCAGGGACAATCTCTGGGGACATCAGGGTTCCCAGGGGACAGCCTCACCTGCCCGGTTACCCCCATTCCTACAACAGAGTCACAACTGAACACGCGTACGTACGTACGGCCTCCCTGCGATGGTGACAGCCTAAAGCACCCTCAGTGTGCTCAAAGCAAAACAGATCCTGTTAGGAAGTGATGTCTGTTTTGTCCTTGATTTTAATCCCATTAGTTACAAGATAATGAGAAGCAAAACAAAAAGACTGAGAACAGTCACACTGACTTTGTTATTTTATATTCACTTTACTTCTTGGAAGTTGTGTAACTTCCTTTTTTGCAACACCTCGTAAGAGCTGTTTACTGTGCTGTATGTGCTAATAAAGGAAAAGGAAAGGAAGAAAGGAAGAAAGGAGGAAAGAAAAAGAAAATCTGTTTCCATGGCTCTGCAGCATTAGACTACAAGGCAGAAAGGGGAATACAAAAAAAAAACATTTTTCCATAAAATTTCTATCTGGGAGCCAAACCCTGCCCTTATTGACTGTCACAGTTGTCACTGCTGTGTCACACATGGAAGGAAACACCATCCTGCAGATTCAGCCAGCAAACAAACACCTCCCTTCCAACTGTAATGGCACTGAAAATCTCGGAAAAGGAAAGAATCCCCAGCCATTACTCTGCCATTTGACCTGGCCATATTCCAAAGCCTGTCTTTAATGTCACCTCCAGGTATTTCTGAAGGGGCAAAGCTCTTTGGGGTGTACTTCTGAAACAGTGTTCACACATGGAATTACAAAGATGCTGGAAATGTAAATCACTGAAAGATCACTTAAGTACTTTATACTTCTAAAATATTTTGGACTTTATTGTGTCCAAAGACAAGGCACTTTCCAGAGAGGCCCAAACGTTACTTGAAGCAAGGGATAAGGAAATTCTCAGAAAACAGAGCAGAGCAGGCAGACACAGACCCATTTACCAGTGTAACATCTCATGGCCCATGTATTCCCTGAACCTACCCTCATTTTCATCACAGCCAGTGAGTCCTAAGTGTAAACACTGCTGTTCAAAAGGAAAAGAAGAGAAAGAAATTAATCAGCCCAAATTCTTATAAATATGCAATGCTTAAAGCAATTCACCGAACTTCACCCTTTTTGCAGTTCATTGAAAGAAAATGAAAAGAATTCCATCTCTGCTGAGCACAGAAGTTTTGGAAGGGTGGGGGATGCCTGAGGTTTAGTGTAACAAAGTGTAACAGCAAGAGATGAAAGCCAAGTGCAGCTTCAGCCAGCACAGACTGCCGTCCCCACGCGTGCAAGGAGGTCACTGGGACTCGCAGGGACTCGGGGCAGGTCCCTGCACATGGGGACCCTGCAGACCCTGGGCTCCCTGAGGTGGCAGTGGGACCCCAGACCCTTCCTGTTCGAGGGCTCTCCCGGGAAGCTGAGAAGCTGATCATGAACAGTGCAACAGGAATCAAAAACTCTCCCCAACATCCTCCTATTCATGGATCTAAATGAATGGCAAAGCAATTTCTACAAGACAGATTCAGGGACAGACAACTTCACTGCTTTTTAAATAGGACACTTCTAAAATCTGCTTTTCCTTTCAGTATTTAATTTGAGAGAGACAGTTGTATGTCAGGGGCTCACTGCAGAATAAACAACAATCACACATGAAATAATTACCTGCATGGTACATTTTGTAATTGTTTCCTGAAAGATGCAAGTCAGAAGTGTTAGTATTGTTACACAGATCAGGCACTACTATGCACATTATGAAACCTGACAATTACAGAACCATTACCCAACACAGATCTACTTTCAACAGCTTGTGATGAGAAAAACATAAAATAAGCATTAAACAGATAAAGCAGCAATAATTAAAATGAATATTGTAATAGAAATGTTAAGAACATATGCACAACTGCGTGGTACACCTGCTGAACACCCTACTCAGTTTGCTACCCAGGGCTTTGATATTTATTACACAGTAATAATTGAGAAGGCACAAATCTCTCATTGATAGATGCATTTCTCATAAAAGTCCTGGACAATGTATGGACCTTAGACAATCACTCCTCATTAAGGAGCGACTGTATAAAATCTTTATTAAGTAATAACCCTAGCTATGATACAGGTTTATTTCTCACTTCATTAAAGCTAAGCCTGATTAAGTAGAGATTTTTATAAGCTGCCTTTGATCTCCATTGAGACAAACCCCTTATTTTTACACATTTCATGGTAAAGTGATAATTTTCTGTTTAATTTGATTTAAGATTTGTTTCCTACAAAGGGAAAAGCAGAGCACGCTGTCATGGCTGAGGTTGGGCAGGTGACCATCACTGGCTTCTCTTGAAGGAATGAGGATTAATTTTGGGAGTGCCACAGGCCTTTAAGTGCTTCATGCCTAAGAGCAGCAGGGGTGCAGAGGAAGGGTGTCTGCGTGTCTGCTGGGACAGCAGCTTCCGCTTGGTGCAGCTGCAGCTCAACTGAGTCAGCGCCACGGAAGGAGAGCTCATGTGATGCATTTCTCCCATTTGAGACTGGAATCTATTCTCCTGTCATGATTTCAGGCAGCTGAGGAATTTGTGCAGGTTAGTGACTGCTCAGATGACCAGAGACACTGAAATACACTCCAGGATTTGTGTGTGGTTGCACGAGCAGGCTCTGCACACTGAGACCCTCCTGAGCACAGTATTTGTGACCCCATCAGCAGCAGACTTGCTGCCTTTCAGAGGAAAGCCCTTCAATGCCTACACTCATCCATAACTGCTGCACTCAGGGCATCCCTTCACACTCAGGTTCCCCCTTAATTCATCTGGTTTTTTCCTAAGTCCCACCCTCCATATGCCACTTGTATTAAGCAAAGTACCTGTGCTGAGTCCTGTCCAGGGTTTGAGCATGGTGACAAGTAGCTGTCAACGGAGAGTAAATTTTATCCTCATTACCACAGGAAAGAAAAGAGATTGGCAAAAGGATGCTTGGCTCTGTGAGATCCCACAGATCTCCCAAACCAACACTATACATCCTGAAAAAGGTGCTTGCAGAAGCAGGCCAGATAAAATCTGAGGAAAATATTCATTATTTGGGTGATTAGAAGAAGATTGCTGAATAGATAACTGAGATATATTCACTGAGAGCCTAAATCAAAATCACTGCTGTCCCCTTCCCTTTGCAGGAGGTGAGGCACGGCAGGGAGCTGGAATGAGATGATCTTTAAGGTCCCTTCCACCCCAAACCATTCTATGATTCTATGATTTCCAGTAGCACCCAGAGTGCCGGGTGAAACCAGGGGCTCCTGGCCAGGAAACACCGAGCAGGGCACATCACTGAAAGGGTTGATGGCAGGGAAACCTGCTGATCTGGTACAAAGCACTGCAGTTTCTCTGGAGCAGTTCTGAACAAAGGCTGGCACCTCCTCTGCTGTTCCAGAGGCAGAATCCTTCCTCTGCATCTCACTAAGGCATCGCTCACAGGCGAGTCACCCTAATGACAAGAAACTGGAGCTGAAATGTGAAGAACAGAGACTAATTAATAATGAAGGTAATGAGATCACCAGAATATATATACACCAAACCTGCATCTTAATTATCTCATGAAAACTGGCAACTCCAATCATGTTTCAAAAGCCTTTAATCATGCTCTCTCTGAAGAATATTGGTGGCTATTTTACAGAGACTTACATAAAAATACCTTTTGTGTAGGTTTTTCCCCTACAATAAGAGCTAGCCAAGTTACTACTGTGTGTAACTGCTCTGCTCCAAAATGAGATATCTCAGACTTGTAATTACAGCTGGTCTGACCTTCATCTCATCTACTCTCATCTTATTTTGGAGTGCTTCCTTTGAAGGAAATGCAGTAAGACTGGCATGAGTTACTGCAGTATTATTACGAATCCCTTTTATTATGACAGAACAAACCAAAAACAATCCCTAATTAAGGCAGTTTCTGCCAAAACAGAGGGAGCGTACAGTCCCTGCCCCAAAGACCTTGCAATCACAACAAAGGCAAAGACATTTGAGGTAGGGAAAAGAGGACAGAATGAACTTGCTCCCAACTACAACTTGTTCTCATGATTTAAGGGGAAGTCAGGAGGAGGCTGAGATAGGATGAACACAGGACAAGTGCAGAGCATGGGAGCTGAAGACTGCAGAGGAGGCAGAAACAGGCTGCATTTACAGCTGGCAGAGCCTTTCCAGAACTTTCTGCAGTTTCTTCCCTGCCCTCCCCATCCCTTCATCCCTGAACAGGGTAAGGAGGTCAACTCCAAACTACAGCTGCAGGGGAACACTGCTCTGGGTGCAGCAGGCATAGCTCAACCCCTGGTCCCACTCGCAAAAAACAAAACCCCAAGTGCCTGCAGAGAGGCTTATTTTAGTAATTAAGGAGGCAGCAATTGAAACTCTGCACCACAGGGGTCTGCTCTCCCCATGACCCCCAGAGCAGAGAGCTTGCTCGTGTCCTGCCCCCAGGAAGAGCCAGGCACATCAAACAGCTCTGGCTGAGCACAGGGCTCGTCTCTGTGCAAGGTGAGAGCACCAAAGGCGGGACAGGCTGAGGGCCACCAGCACCCATTCCTTGGGCCTGTAATGAACTTGGGCCCGACTCTGGGACATGCAATTACAGCATGAAGACATTTCAGGAGACTCACCCACTGCTCTCTCCAGAGATGAGCTACTTGTAACCTCTCTGCCATCAGTAGTTTATATACTTTGGCTGCTTAATGAGGCGTTTGGAGGGATTTTCTGTGTTCCTCTCCAAAACCCCTCATGAGGGACAAGTAGTCAAGAGCTGTGAGTGCAAAGGCCAGATGATGGCACAGGATATACATCCCCCTCATCAGTGCAACTGTACCATTAGGTTTTTCATGTCAAGCTCTGAAGGCATCTCAGAATTGTAGCTGTGAATCCATGATTAAAGGACCTTTGTCAAAAGCATTACAAAAATATGCCAGACACAAAATCTATTCTATTTAACCTTTGTCAAAATGATCAGTAATAAAAAAATAAAACAAAACAGGCTACATCAGCAAATTCAAGTGAAAAATATGTAGCTTGTCCTTTAGAAATGAGCTGGGAGGACTCTGGAAGGCTTGGACACATTCACTTTGCTGACAAGAGCATAGAAGGGAAAGGGAAGTGTGAGCATTCCTCAGCCACCCCAGAGCTTAAACCAAAGTGGAGGCAAGCAGCTCCATATTGTACCAGAAAGATGGAATCACATTTACTTACCTCTCTCCACTGTGGCTGTAGGGAGAGGAGGCTTCAGTGCTTTTTTCCTAGCCAAACAAGCAACTGGCCAGGGCTCAGGTGAGCCTGGGGCTGCAGATGGAGCAGGGGATTCTGACAGCCCTTCTGACACATGAATCTGCTGGATTATGCTTTGCATGATCTGTAGAAGACAGGCTGCTGCCAGAAAGAACCTTTTTGGAAGTTTCAGTTCTGAGCATGTTCTCATGACATGTTTTTAAGCTTTTAGTCCCTTCTCTGTGTAACACAACTGGTTAGCAGAGGAAAGGAAAAGAAAAAGAATCAGTTGGCCAGGATAAGACTAATTCATGCTCACCAGGGGCTAGTATTTCTCTCATGGCACACAGCAAGGCTGCAGAACAGAACATCCAAAAGCAAGAACAAACCTGCACTGAGTTCATGGGTGCATCTTCACTTTGGTCCTATTGCTCCTTTGCATCACCACATCTCTTTAATCACACAGTTACACACTACTTCCCACTGGTCTGGAAGTGTTCAGGACCCTGGCTGGCTGGTGCTTGGCTTATCAGCAACTATTCAATATCTGCTTTAGTCTCTTGATCAAAGTGCAGCTTCATGTCTTATTTATGGCTACTACTAACAGCCTGCTCTGCAGACAGAACTATTTATTTCCCCCCTAAGCTTTTCTGTGGTGTTCATCACTCTGACATCTGAGTGCTCTGCAACGATTAATTTATCTTCATAAAGTCTCTTCAAAATGAGAGAAGATGGTATTCCCATTTTACAGATCAGGAGCTGCTGCACAGACAGATTGAGGTCAAACATTTCCATTCATGATAGGTCCTAGTATGAAATGTCTCAGATCTAAATTTTTTTAGATACCTTCAAATATAATGCCAAAAAAATGAAAACAAACAAGGTTTGAGTGTTCAAATAAAACTCTGGCTTCTTAGAAAGTCAGGTACAAGAACAGGAGAGGATTAGGGACTGTAAATGTTGGTTACCAGGAAGAAGGATGAAAACTTTCTGACCACCAGTCACAGGAACACTAAAAACCAGTTCAGACAACCCATGTGAATGTAAAATGCGTTATGAGCCTTTGACGAAGCAGCAGAGTATACTTAAAAAAATAAACACATAGGGATGTCCTCAGCAGCTTAGAACACAGGACCAGATCCTGAGAGCACAGTTTAAGATAGGAGGAATTGCAGGTTCTCTCCACTTCTTGGCCCATTGAGCATGGAAAAACCAGAAAGCTTTGTAGTGTAGAAGACCACCCTGGGAAGGAAAGGTTTTGTTTTATCACTGTGTAAAAGCATCTGTGGATCAAATGTGCCAGTATCACTTTACAGCATGAAAATGCCGCCCAGGGGACTCTCAAGACTCATCTTTTTAAATGCTGATACCTCTTTGTCAGTTTTAATAAAAGACAGCTACAAAAACAAAGTGGGCCATGTGGTCTCAATGAAGCAGAGACTGTGGCAATCAATAACAGAAACAATCTGCACTTACTCTCTGGGAGAATTTGCTTTTAGCAGCAACATTTCTATAATAAGACATCATTCAAGAGCTCCCTTCAATTTTTCTTGGGACAATGAGCCCACTGTGCCCAAAGCACATCTGTGCTTATGGAAATTTGCAAACCAGGACAGTGTTTAGACTGATAACTTGACCATGTACCATATGATGATAGATCACAGCTTGCAGGATGTTTGATCCTTCCTTTTCTGCCCTCAAATGGACAGTTTTCTATCTCAAAAGAAAACTTCTCTGTCAAAATGTTGACTTTTAATGCAACATAGGCGTTAGTTTCTGCTTCACCTCATGATCTCTTTCACAGAAGGCCTCACAAGTGCTCACAGGTCTGCCCAATACAAGCTCCTGTCTCCAGCCCTGTTTTTTAGCAGATGAATAAGGTTAGGAAAGACAACAAAACCTGGGGAGAAGAGGGACATGGAAGTTAAAAGAAAATGTTTTTCATTTGCTATGCCTGAAAGACACCAAACTGTGCCACAGGAAATGCTTTTTAGTTGAGAATCCTGATACATCGCAGGCCCCAGACTGTGTCGGATTTAGATAATCTAAATTACATTGCAGATCAAAGTTTTATTTGTTTGGAAAATTGCATCTGAGACCATTAATCTTTTCTGTCTTATCAATCCAGCACTGTCTTCATGTAGCACATACCTAGTAATGGGACTCCTGAAGCAGCTGGTCAACTATCCCAGTGCCACCAGTACACCAGTGTCACCAGGGAAAAAACACTCATGGGCACGAGGTGGCCTTGGCTCAGCCCCTGGCACTGACAGCTGTGGCCTCTCCATCCAGGCTGAGTGGAGAGTTGTTTGTCAGAGGGATGAGAAGGTTGCAAAGTGCAGGAGCTGAACTGTTTGCTGTGTTTGGCCATTTCCACCAGGTCATGGTGTGGCTCTGCCTGGGCTCTGCTGTCTCACAGGGACCTGTGACTCCTGCAGGGCCCTCCCTGCCAGCTGAGCTTCATCTTCCTGTCACCTGTGGGCACGTGGTGACAGCAGTGTCACAGCCCCCAGCCCCTGCAGTCCTGGGGTCTCCATGGATACAAGAGAGACGGGAACTGCGCTGGTTCTGTGGCTCTGCACTTCAGTGACATTGTGGCACTCGGCTGCTGCACCCCTTTTCTTTCACTTTTGGCTCTTTGCTTCACCAAATAAGGAACCAGATGTTTCCAGTTCCCTCTGATGGAGAGACACTGCCACAGTGTGAGCAGGGAGCTGGACTGTCAGGCTAAACCTGTTTCAGTAAGTAATGCTCATAAAATCATTTCAGTCTGAGCTGCAACTGCAGCAAATTCATACATGCCTGGTTCAGGATTACTTTTGTGTTTAGGATCTTGGATCATGCAGAATGTCTGGAATGGGCTCAATCGCCAGTTCCATCCACAAACAGAATTCTCATTCTTGGATATGGCTAAAAAATAGCAACCACTAAAATATTAACATGCAGATGGAAAACCCCCACTACTTCCTATAAGTATTGCCTACAAAGCATTTCAGAGGCATGGTTGGATATTACCAAGGGAAGTCCAATCTCAGTAAGAAACATACAGATTCTGATTTAAAAGTTACACAGGGACAGTCTTATCATCTGGAACATGAATTCTAGCCTTAACAATTCAGTACAGACATCAAAATGATCCAATTTCCAACCTGGGCCATCCCTAGCACATTCCTTTACCTTTGTGATTTGTGGATCCTATTTACCACCCATCTCCATTCACACTGAAATCCAGCAAGCCAGGTACTTCCATGGGCTCTGCACTGCAGCAAGACACAGGAAGTCAATTTTCTGTGGCACCAGAGAATGGCAACTCAATGCTTTCCATGACATCTCATTTTGGTGGATTTTAATCTTGTCCCTGAGAGACAAGAGCTGTTGTGGCCACTGCTGGTTTGAGGCTCTTTTTTGCAACTCATGGATATATAATAGGCAGAAGTTCAGTGGGGAGAGAGAAAGGAAACAAGATTTTTGCATGGTGAAAGTGGTGCTTTGGCAAAAGCTTCCACAACTCCAGTGAGACAAAAACACAGAATAAAAGAGAAAAGTTAAATTTGTATCAAATCTTGCAACCAGAAGAACACCCTCTTCCTCCACGCCACCCTTGCCCAGCCAGATCCAGTCAGATCACTCAGTATTTTGCTCTGGTCTGAGCCAAGACCCAGATTTGAGGCTCTCAGGGGCACAGCCCTGTACAGAGATAAGCCAGCTGTGTAAAAACATGGAGTTAAGTCAACAGAGCTCAATGAGCATTGAGAGAGTGAGCAGCAGAGGGGATTTACCTAGAAATGGAACATCTGTGAACCACCAGTTGTTTATAGGGACTAATGGACTTGCCTTGCTCCCCAGGTATTTTTACTTCAAAGGTACATAATAATGCTTAGAAAACTCTGCCTTGATACTACAGCAAACAGTCCTACAATGACTTTGACAAACTAACACCTAATGCAGATGAGAAAGCAACAAGGATTTTTCTTGTACAGTCACTCCATGTTCTGCCCTTTGCTCTGGCCCAGCCAGCTGGAGCCTCTCAGGGCACAAAAACCCCCAAGATCCCAGACCATAAGACATAAAAACATTTCTGTGCACTGATTGCCTCCTCACAATAACCTCATTATCACAGCTGTCAGTCACCAGGACAAACCAGTCACTAGCATGGGAACCACTGATAAGGGATGCTCACCCTGAAATGCACTTGCTGCCTGGAACAACACAAGGGATGGCAGCTTTAGCACCACACGAGGCTCCTCCAGGCCAACGTTGCAGGAGGTGTCCCCCTGCAAGGCACTGGAGGGGTCACATGAAGAGATTCCCTCTGGCTCAGTGTGGAACTGTTCAGCCCCTTCATTTCCACACTGAGCCAGCACTCACATGGAGATAATTGTTTATATCTTCTAGATTTATATCCCACAACGGTGATGTCCTGTATCAGGCTGGAAAATGTAAGGGCCTTTTTTCTTACAGATTTCCCAGCACGTAAATCTTGTATCCATGTGCTATCCTGTCTTAAGTGGCTACCCAAAACCACCATCACTAATCATTCACCTGGTGCATGATCTTTATTTTATCCAAGTCCTTGATGTACTGATAAGGGGTGGCTACAGTCCTGACCATGCCAACATAAGGCTGGATCACTCATATCCAGTTCTGACCTCAATACTCCTCAGCCACTGCTCAATACAGTGGTGCTATAGTGAGAATTTGATCATGATTTATAAACCTGAGTAAGTAAAACATTTTTATCAAATTTCAGAAAAATGCTGTTAACATTTTAAAGTCAGCAAAAAATCTTTCCCAAGGCAGGAATTTTCAAAAACTTACCCTGAACATACATTGCCTGAGCCAGACACTTTAACAGATGGACTCAGAAAGCTTTTTTAATATTGGCTATTAATAAGTGCAAATGTTCACAATGACAAATGCAATGTATTTTTAGTCTGTACTGGGACAGGAGCCTGGTCTTCATCAGCACTTTTTGTCAAACTTTCCTCTTTCACACAAACCCCACCTGTAAGCCTGAATATACAGCACACAATCATGAGCTCTTTCCAGCCTCACCTCCCTGTTTCACAGTAAGGTCTGTAAACACTCACACTGCTCTGACTGCCTGCCAGGTGTGCCTGTGCTTCCTTCTTGTCTTATTTCTCTCCCAGCACTCAAGAATGTTCTTATAACTGGGATTGCTCAGTGACTGTAGCTTAGTTAACCTGGAATTATCCAGTGTAAATCAACTCAGCATCAGGCTTTGCAGCTGAAATGAATGGATTAACTCATGATACAGTTAAGTAAGAGGAACAGGCTCTGTACTATAAACATCACAAATGCAAATGTCTTTCATAAAGTCGTTTTGTTGTTATTTGTCAGAGTATAAACTGAGCAGCAGTGAGGAGGGAAGGGGTGGCTGTGAGCCATCTGTCCTCAGCAGCACATGTACAGAGTCCCAGTCACCTTCTGCCCTTGTTGTGTCTTTAATTCCCAGCTCAATACCTGGGGCACAGCTACACCAACACCTCCAAAATCCAGCACCATGAACTGCCCTTGCCACGCTGTGAAGCCTGGCTGCAAGCAATGCAAATATTTTGAGTTGGATTCCTGTGGCCTTTTCCCTGGGTGACACACACAGTCTTAATGGTTCCCAAAAGAACACTGTGGTAACCATAAACTGATAAGTTTGACAAATGCCAGCTGACGTAAAATGGACCCATTGTGTGTGTTTAACTGGAAGCAGTCAGAAACTCTCATCTCGAGTTTGTGGTTTCTTCTGGGATCATTGCAATAGTTTCTACATGTCACAAGTTAATTCCAATAGAGAGTCATTTTTAGATAGAGAGCACCAGAAAGAACATGAGGAAACCTGGGGTTATTGCAGAGGGAGCCTGCACAGGTGGCTCAATGCTGCTCACCTGCAATGCTGCTGTTTTGTGAACAAACAGCTGCACTCATTTCCCCAGATGGCCCAGGAGAAGCTTTTCTCACTCACTGGCCTTTTGGAGGTGATGTTGTGTGCTGCAGGGCAGACATGGAACAAGGAAGAAAGTTCCAGGCAACACAGCTGGGATACCACCAGAGTAATTTCCTAACACCTGCATGAAAAGAAAGAGTGGTTGCTGCCATTTCACTGCAATCTGACAGAGACAGGCTGTGCCTTTAAAGGTGGTCAGACACCTACTTCCCACCCTTTAATTGCTTCTCTTCCATATTTGTGTGATAAAAGCTCAAAGAAATACAGGCTTTGCTGAACAGCAGAATACAGCCTAGATGGTCTCCAGCCCTAAAACTATTCTCAAGTGACTTCTCCAAGCTCAGACAAGAAAAGTGATAAAGTCAGGACTTAGATGCTTCTTTCCCCATTCTTGCAATGCCACCCCCAGGACTCAGTGCAGTGCCCTGCTAGGATGGATACTGCACAGGACTGGAACTACCCTCATCCTGGAAACATTTTCCTGAAATATTTGGCTCCACTCCTTCCCTCCTCCCTGAGTAATGGGCAAGGGTGGGGCGAGAATATTTCACAATTAATTTTCTGCTGTGGAAGAGAGGATGCATTTCCTTCTTCATCTCTGCTTTTGTTCACTGGTGCTCAGACAAATGGCTGAGCCCTGGGCAGCAACCTGGAGCAACAGCAGTGCTCTGGCTCCCCAGCAGTCTGGACACAGCTGTTTGTGAGGCTGCCTCACTGGATCAATTGTCTCTCCTTCCCAAGTCATGCTGCCATTTTATCATTAAATCACTATTAATATCAAAACTGGAAGTCTCCCCAAGCCCTGAATGAAGTCCATCGCAGAGTTCTCCAGCTGAAACCAATATTCCAGCTGCTGCTCCTGGGAAAAGCAATGTGTTTTTTTGACATCCAACTATGCTAAAAGAAGCTGGCCACCAGATAAAGGCAGCCCACAATGACTCAGTGAGCACCAGCACTTTTGCCCAAGCCTGGTCTGAAAGCCACTGACATCAGTAGCAAACCTTTATTTCAACAGAGATACATTTGGCATTAGCCCTCAAAACCCTCATTCAGGGTCCCAGCTACACTTCATGAACATCTCTGCTGCTTTCATCTCCCTGTTAGGTGCTGTTGTGCCCTGCCTGGGGACAATGTTGATCCCCTGAGTGCCTCTAGGCAGGCCAAGGCTTCCCAGGGCCAGGACACAATATGGAAATTTCTGGTGCCCTTCATCCACCAAGCTTAAAAGGGGACAAGACAGGAAGTGTGTCCTACCAGACTGCTCTGCTCCTATACCTTCCCAAATGCTGCCAGCCCCTCCTTGCCAGGAAAAAGTTCTATCTTCCAGGCTCACAGAGAATAAATTCTGCATTTTGGCACTTTCATGCACTTGTAGGTAGCAACTGATACGAAGTAAATGCTTCAGATACATGGCTGAGTGGCAGCTCTGCCAGGAGTTTGCATTTGTACCTGTCCTGCAGACACAACTGCTCTGCCTGCAAACAGCATGGATGCTGCAGGTGTGGTTTAAAGCTTCATGCAAGTCTTGGGGGAAAAGTGCCCTTCACCCCAGAGATAAACCTGCCCTCCTTCTCTTCCACCCCCTTTGCAGAGCTGGCTCTGAACAGATCCAGATCCATCTTCCAGGTCTTTTCACTTCTCCCATGTTTTAATTGCTTCTGTTTTACATCTGGGTGACCAAAGCTCAAGAGAAACAAGTTCAAAGGCTTTCTCAAATCACAGTACAACAGTAGGTGGTCACCCCTATGGCAATCACACATCTTAAAACCAGGAAAAAAGAAAATGAAGGAAATAATTGCAGTGTCTGCACAGGCCCCATGCTGTCAGTTATCCCTGATGGGGAGTGTCTGCTCCCTGTTTCCTTCCTGCTGGCTCAGCCCCAGGCAGGCAGAGGCAGCACTGACAGCCCAGGGATGGATCAGCACCATCAGTAACTCCTACCTGGTGTCCAGAGTGACTGAATATTGCCTTCAGCTGCCTGAATACAGACATTTAATGCCACTTCAAAACCTCAAAGTATTCAAGGCATTCACATGGATGTGACACAGCCTCTCCAGGAGCCCACACCACAAAGGGTAGGCAGAGGCACCCAGGAGAGAGGGTGAGAAGAGCCACAGCCTCCATGGGGCCTGGCTCCTCATCTCATGTGTTGAGCTGTGAACACCAATTCACTACCCAGCTGCAGTTTGCTGGGCTTCTTAGGCTGCCTGTGTGGCTGGAGCTAAAGATACCCCAGGCAGAGCCATCAGCCTTTCTATCACCTGAGCAGCCCTGAGCTGTGTGAGCCTTCCTTCCCTCAATCCCTTCTGCAAAGTGCAAACGCCCACACTCAGAGGAATGCACAAGACCCAGGGGATTGTCCTTTGAGGCTGCAGACACTGCAGGGACTCACCTGGGAACACCCCAAAGGCTACACAGGCTCCTCTCAGGACAGTTATTGGATTACTGCTTCAATGCTTTGTGCTTTAGGCTCTGCCAGACGGCTTTAATCAGCTGGTAATGTGACACTTCCTTCTATAAAGACCTGAGACCTACTTCCCTGGCAGCATGCCTTTTCCTCCAGGAGGTCAGTCTGCATCCCTGATTTCTCAGGTGTTGCAACAGACAGATGAAGGAGAAAAATAAAATTATCAAGGCAGTTGTAATTTCGATGTAAACCTGACAGGACATCCTGCTCAAAAAGGATATCTCAAGGAGCTCTTGAGGCTGGCTCATTTCAGCTTCAGACAGCAGGAGAGACTCAGCTCAAAACTCTTGACTTACTCCAAACTCCCACTGGGTTTAAGTGCTTGACGTGATTAAGGAATGAGAAGTGAATCTCAAAAGAAATCAGAGGTGACACAACAAACCATGGATACAAATTTGAGCAGAAGTGCACTGCCAAAGAGATGTTATCTACTAGTCCAGAAAGTTTACTGAATAACCTACCTTATGAGATTTCTGGAGACAGGAGTGGAGCTCAGACCTGGTGCTCAGATCCTAACTGCCCCAAATCTGCCCTCTAGTTCTTACTTCCTTTACTTTATATGTAGTTTTCTTGTCCAACTCCCATCTTTCATCACTCTCCACTCTTTTGCTAAGCCACATTTAGCAAGCAATGTCAAAAAATATCACAGGAAAAAAAGCCAGCCAAGGTGGTGCCTCTACAGCCATATGTGATCTTCACTTTGAAAAGTGTTACAAAACATCCTGAGTGAAACACTTAGGACTCAGGCTAAAAACTTGGACACCCCCATCTCACCTGGATGCACGGGTACCTTGCTTGGAGAAGGAGTTGGAAGCACTCCTGCCCCTCTTTTCACCCAGCAGACAACAGGATGAAAATTTCTGGACAGTCTCTTAGGCCACATGTGACCAGGCAAAGCCAGTCTTGTTACTGCTAGCATGCAAACTTTGTTGTCACTGCTTGCTATAAAAAAGCTTTAGTTGGGCATGAATGAAAGCCAATGACTAAAACATTGTATGAAATTGATTTAATAAGGTTCAATGATTGAAACAGGAAAGATTTTCCTTGACAAATTGTTACAGGCCAGATTCAGCCTTCTGTGACCAGCTCTGCTGTCAGCCTAATTGAAATTTGTGCAGTAAAGGGGCAACAGCCTTTGCTCTCAATTAACTCAGAAGAAAAGTAGAAATCTTTTCAATCCTTCTAAGTTATCAGCCCTTCTTTCATCTGTTTGGGTTGTTGGTTTTTGGTTGTTTTTTTTTTTTTTCCCCTGAGTATTAATACAGCTATTAAGAATATTTGGGGATACCATAATTCACAACCATAATTTAGGACCATTAAAAAAAAGCTTTAAAATCTAGGATTAGAGAACAGGAGAAAAATGGTATTTTGTTTTGAGGAAGGAGGTAGCAATTTGCTACAAATACCACTTATAAGGGCTGCATCTGGTCACAGCTCATTCTGTCCCAGACTTCTGGCTGCAGATTGATTTGGATGTATCGAGTGTTTCCTAGATTTTGGTTACAGATATAAAAAATCCAATTCTGCCACTCTTGATTATACTGACCAGCACATCCTTTGGAATTACTCCTTAAGGCTTAACTGAACTTTGTTTGTGGGGAAAAGTAACATCTCATGGTAAATGAGTCCTTGAATCTGGATACGAGAAAATTTGGGGCCAGCCCCACCTTGGATTAGGTCTGTTTCACACGAGCTAAAGGCCACACTCCCAGGAATGTCTCGACATGCTGCTGACCCCTGCTTGCCCTGAAAGCAGCAACGCGTGTGTTGTTACCCTGATGGGGATCCTGACATCTTGAGCAAGCAGGAGGCATTATCTGGGCTCCAGGGAGGAGCAGCCACCGAAGCTGCAGGCAACTTTCTGTGAGAATCTCCTTCTCAGGAAAATATCCTTATTAATAAAACAGTAGGGAATGCGGAAAAGCAGACTGATCTCAGAGTAAAATGTTTCTTGGGGAGTTCCCTGAGGAGTCAGTAGCAGCTTGTTATGGAACTAACAAGGCTTTTACTGCTGCAGCCATGTGAATGAGAAATATTTCAGCGTTAGGAGCAGCTAATAGAGGCACAAAGCAGGAAAGCTGGGCAAGCAGAACCAGTGCCTTGAATAACAAAACTCACAGCTACTGGAAAACCTCCTGAAAGCTTCTGAGTATGAAACAATCCATGACCTAATTAGGTGGCACTGTTGCTGAAAAATAGAGGAAGGAACAGAAAGAAAGCAGAGGGAAGATTAAAGTGAGAGAGACAGAGAGTCCTTAATACTCAGGAGATGAGTCCAAGCTGGAGCTGACCAAGCCTGATGCTTTATTTAACACACACAAACACTCCATGAGGGAGGAGGGAGGCAGAGATGAAAGAGACTTGCTCCTCGCTCATGGAAAGTCTCCTCACATTTTACACACTGAGATGAATGAGGGAAACAGACAGGAAACACAACAATATGTTGGGATCTGGAATTAACTAATATCCATGCTGGTTTCTGCTACGAAAAGACCACATTTTTCTCCAAAGGGAAAAAATGGGTTAGGTATCCCTAAGCAGCCTTGTAGGGAACAAGTATTACAGTGAACTGGGCCACAACATGATAAGGATGTGATCTATTCTGCATCTTTCCCACAATAATTCCCCATCAGCCATGGCAGAAGCACAGTTCAGAGGCAAACTGGCACCTCTGAGCCAGACAGAGCACAGCTCATGTGCACAGGTTACTTGGGTGACACAGAGGAGTTCTCTGCAGGAACAGGCTCAGCCAAAGCTACACTAAACCCTTGAGGCCATCACATGAGGCTGCAGGGGAGTAATCAGAAATATCCATATGGATACTGCTGTGGAGTGCTCGGCCTTTTCCAAGGCAAGAGGAAACCCCAAACCATCTAATCAACAGCAGACTACACCCAAGGAGACTACACACCACCCCAAGCACCAAGGGAGCACAGGACACACTTCTCACTCAGCAGGGCTGTCAGATTCTTTCTGAAGAAATGATAGGCCAGACTGTTAATTAGGGTGCACAGTCCCAGTGCTGATTTCAGTGAGCTCTGCTGATTTAAATGGCAAGGTTCTGGTATCTCCCATGTGCTACTAGAAGTGGAGAAGAGCGGGGCCAGCCAAATCCTTGTCACCTCTCAGCCCAAGAGCTCCCTGGCTCTGTTGCAGCTGGCTTCCCACAGACACTGCTGTGAGCAGCTCTGGGCCAAGGAGAGCTGATGAGGTGCAGCAGCCTCATCTGGCTGCCAGTCAAGTATGACAGCCTGCATTTGAACTACACACTCATTCCAACAGGGAACCAAAGCTACAGGGATTTGGCCTGAGCATCAGATGTGTGAAGTCTTTGAACTAAGTTCCTTTAAACTCAGTCCTCCCCAAAGAAAGCATTTGTACAACTGCCTGATCAAAAAGCATCGATAAATCGAGTCATGACTCCCCTTCCTCTCACTGCAGTGTTCACTATTCCCAAAGGATCAGGTCTGAGTCCTTCACTCACTGCACTCTGTGACTGATCTGCTTCATCTCCACACCAGGAGCTGCTGCAAAGTGCTGCTGTTTTGGGGTGGGTGGCACAGAGGGTCCCTGTCCCTGGCTGAAGGACAAGCAGACACACCCAGCTCCTGGCAGCAGCCTGAGTTACCACCCAGCACTGATGGGAGCTGTGCTCCTCATGATCCAGCTTTAGGCAGCTGAGCTGTGAGAGAACTGCCTATGAGGAGCTGTGCCACTGCCCTGGCCTTTCCCCAGAGCAGTACAGGTACCACTGCAGGGAGCTGGGCCAGCCCAGCCCTGTGCTGTGCTGTGAGTGCCACAGCTCTACCCTACATGTACCTCATAGGAACGAGCAACCTCACAGGATGTGCCACTGTCTGTGCACAGCTGTGCCCCAAAATGCTTCAACCAGGAGTGCAGACATCCCTGAGCCACTGCTGTTTGCATCACAGGCACAGGGAGAGGTTGCCATGAGCACCAGCAGCAGTCATGCCCACCCACGCCAGTGCAGCCCACGCAGGGACATCACATGCCAGGGAGAAAGGCTCTGTGTGGGCTCACTCAGTGCTCAGGGAGAGCAGCTCCTTCCCTGAGGCCACACTGAGCCTGTGACAGAGGCCAGAGATGGATGCAGACACCCCTATCCTAAACCAGCCATACAACCACAATCATATCCTCTCCTCTGATTTGGGATAAATCTCCAGGTTTTCTACAATCAGTTCATACTCCACTAAAAGCAAACACAGACATTTCAGAAAGCAGAAAAGCTTGGTGAGAATGAAACCTCACAATACATTCCAGTTCTGCCTAAGAAAATAGACACCTTAGAAACCAGGGAACAGCTCAGCTCAGTCTTTCTCTTCCAGCCTCTTCATCACAGTCTCTGCCTCCAGTGCCCAAGGATGGGAATGGCTCCTGTGCACTGCAGGGCTCCTGTTGCATCAGCCGTGCAGGGGGAGATGAGCAGAGCCCGGGGCTGTCCCTGCTCTGCTGTAGGTACCACTGCGCACACAATGCCACGGGCTCACCCTGAAAACAACAGGCTGACAAAGGGGGAAGGGTCAGGCTCTGCTTTCCCACTCTCTAAGGTTTTCTAAGACCCGGCTCCTTCAGTCCCACAGCACTCAGTGAATGACTGGTTAAAGCAGTTCCACACTAACTGAAAGGAGGCTGCTGTATATTTTAACTGCGGGTTTTAGCCTGATTTTTATCCCTGAACTACAGCACGCTTAACAAAGATGACTTCAGAGGGAAAAAACCATCCCTTAATTTAAAATTGTACTTACTGAGAGTGCCTGTGAAAGTCTCTACGGGAAGTGCAGTGTCTCTGAAGCCCGTCTCGGCAGCAGCAAAGTTTCTCTCCCGCCTTGCACACGCGGGATGTGAAGGCAGAGCCGGGACACGCTCTGTGCTGAGCTGTGCTGCTGCGGGCTCTCCTGTGTATCGTTGCCAAGGCTCCCGGGGCAGACTCCAAAGCTCCCAGATTGGCCCTGGCCGAGGCATTCCTAATCAAATGCTCCTTTCAGCGCGGCCACGGGCATCACACAGGGCTGGGAACAGCAGCGTTTGCTTTAACTCAGGTAAAGATAAACTTCCATTAAGCGCTCTCGTCAGTTTGAAATATGGCTTATTAGCGAAACATTTTCTATCTGGAATTGTAACATGTTAAAAACGATGTTACTTTTTTTTTGAAATAAATAAACTTTCTGCCTCACCCCCCTGCTTTGAGCTGCTCCAAGATCTCGGAAACAATGTCAGGATTGAAGTCTGCCCCCAGGTTTGATGCTAAAATCTGCAGTTGAATCAGCTATTTCTGAACAACTGTAAAAATCTGCTATGCCAAAATGTCATGATCTGCAGGTAAATGATTCTTGATGGAAACATGGAATTCATAAAATCAACTGCTGCAGAAACACAGAATTAAACTTTTGCATTATGGCAACAGGTCCTGGACACTCGGCTCTTGTGGTGCCAAGGTTTTTCTCAAAGATATCACAGTCCAAAATACAAGATGTGTGAAGTTTCAGAGAGCAAGAAATAGTCAGATAAGAGGAAGACAGAAGTCTCAAGTGCAGCAGAAACCAAACTTGTCTATCTGAAGAAAATATGACCTCTCTGCTACCTCTCAAATCAGTATTACAGGTGGTCTGTAATACCCAGAGTATTACAGGAGTATTTTGGGCTCTCATCCTTTTGAATTTGTTGTCCCTTCATAATGTGTTAATTGTGTTAATGGCTATTCCGTGCTTAGTGGTGGCTAAGATGGAAAAGGTTCACAGAGCTCATGGAAGCCTGTGCAAAACCAGAAGAGGTGAACAGACATTTAAAAATCTAATTTTCCAGTGTTACAGCTGATCCTAAATGCACTCCAGCTTCCTTGTTCAACATTAATATGTGTTTCTACTGGTGAGTCAACTACAATAAGAATGTTTACATTATGGAAGTCAGATCAAAGCATTTTATAATTATCAGTATGACTGATCTGACATGTTTTTTTCTTTTTTTCCCTATTGCTCACAAACAGGCCTGAAAATTACTTCTTGAGTTAGGGTAGGCAACATTTTTCAGTATCTTTCAAATTTTAATGGTATAGAAAACACACTTCCTGCCCTTTTCTATAATTTAATCATAAACTAGACCAACATCTATAATTCAGATTTCTGCAACAATGGAAATTTTTGAATGGTGAATTTTGCTGACAGGGGTTGCTCAAAGTGGAAAATATCAAATATTCCCAATATTTAAGTTTTCAGGGAGGATATACTTTAATCCTCTTCTTTCTTCCTACAGTTACCATTATGGGTGTGTAAGTAACTTAAAATGAACTCCTTGTACAAGACCACGTGTAGTATGGTTGGATCAAACCGGTTGAATGTCCCCTCCCAGAAGGCCTCAGTTCCTGACTTCAAATAATAGGGTTGAAAAGGAGAGTGGTCAAGAAAGTACCACGGGAAGGTAACTCTGGTTTTGCATCTGAGTTTTTACACTTCACTGTACGCCCAGACACATTCTGGAAGAAGAATAAACTGCTCTTCTGCCAGCTCCTGGCACTGCATTTACACTGAGCCCTGGAGTGCTCTGCCTCCAACCAGCTTCATCACTCAGCCCAAAAGAGATTAAGCGTGAATAGTTCTGCCAAAAGGATGATCATCTGTTAATGGAGCTACTTCTGGACACCCCAGGGAGCGAGGCACCTGAGACAGCTCATGCTCTTTGCACACAGATGCTGAAGGCACATCACTCTCAGGCAGGCAAGGCTCTGTTTCTAGGTCAAACCACTGCACAGCTGGGCCTGATGCCTGGAACATTTAAGAATACAGAGCCAAGGGTTCAGGGCAGAGGGTGAAGACAGTTTTCCAGCAGTTAGGATGTCCTAGGATATGAACTGAGAGGGAAGGGCTCCACACATCACAGCAAAGACTGGCAAATATTACACTTAAATAAACCAAGCATGTTTAAAAATGTATCTCTCCCATTCACAATTTCCATGAATTTTTCAGAAGGTCTATAAGAAGGTCTAATTCTGAAAGGGTAAATTAACTCCTTATCTCTTCATACTTAAAGCTTTTTAAAAAGCAGGCCTGAAGTCTGGAATAAATTCAGCAGGCAGCAATGTCTTGACCTTACATAGGAATATTTGCTTAATAAAACTATGGCTTTATCAGACCGTTTCCTTCTGTTTCCTTTCTGGTGGATAATGGAAGGTACACCCACCACTTCACTTTGACGGGTGTAACCCAGAAAAGCCTCAGCTCGCTGTAAAAACGCCAAGTGATACGTTTCTTTGTTAGAAGATGCCTCGGGGCTCTTGTCGCATTCTTCTAAACACGTCAGGAAAAACGAAATGCATTGTTAACAGCTAGTAGAAAAGCACTACACATTAGTCATTCTTCTCCTGAATGGAAAAGAACAATTTCTCATGAAATATCGTTCCCATTATATTCCTAGATTGCTTTGTTGGGTAGCTGCCCTGTCTTTCACAAGCCTCAGGCTGAAAATAGGAATTCTGAAAGAGAAATTTTGATACTCCTGAAAAGAATTAAAGGAAAATATGAAAGTTCTCACTAGAAGAATTTTGTAAAGACTAGTGCCAATCAGTTTCTTGAAGTATTCTTAAGGATTAAACAAATAAAAATCAAGTTAAAATGAAAAACTGAAGCTTCTACTCTTGAAAGACATCAAAATGAGAAACTCTGAAATTCACAAATAATTTCCTTTTTCCCGAGCCAAAATGTTGTCAAAATCAGCATTTTATGGACATTTCAACTTTGAGAGGAAACAGCTTTACCATTGAATTTGACACATCCAGCATCTCAGCCAGAAATGCCAATGCAAAAAGAGAAGTTGCAAGACACACAGAGAAGAAACACACCCAGCTGGCAGAGCAGAGGTGCAGGTGTGTTAAAAATAGGTTAGAAACTGCTGTAAAATAGTTGATAGATCATTAAGCATGTACTGTTAGTTTGGTTATTATATTGTAAAAGGTACTCAATGTACCATATTACACCTCAGTAAAGTGCACCAAGCGAAACGAGCCAGCCGGGACACAACTGTAATGGGCCAATCAAGCGCCTTCAATCTTCATGCACATGAAGGATCCAAAAAGAAACCAATCCAAAGGGACAAAAAAACAGGATAAAAAGAGGCTTCTGACCCACTGAATTTGTGCTGCTCCATCTGGGACATCGCTGCTGAGCAGCCCCAGCGCCGGCGCTGCAGCATCCTCGACAGGAACGCTCCTGCTCGGCCCGGGCCCCCTTGCTTTAGGCCTTTCTTTTTCTTATAATAAATGATGAAATCACTTTAGTACCGGGGGTCTGCTCTCGTTTTTAACAGGTGCAGTGTCTGTGTGTCCAGGGCTCCTCCACTGCCCTGTGCCAGCTCAGTGCCCGCTCCTGGCACAGCAGCGTGGCCATGGCAGCGCTGTCCTGTCCCAGGGGCTCTGCTGGGGATCCCTCTGCAATCAGCTTTTCCTGCCTGGCCAGGGCTGCTGGCCCCAATGCTGCTGGCCCCAATGCTGCAGGCCCCAATGCTGCAGGCCCCAATGCTGCTGGCCCTACTGCAGCTGGCCCCAATGCTGCAGGCCCCAATGCTGCAGGCCCCAATGCTGCTGGCCCTACTGCTGCTGGCCCCAATGCTGCAGGCCCCAATGCTGCTGGCCCTACTGCTGCTGGCCCCAATGCTGCTGGCCCTACTGCTGCTGGCCCCAATGCTGCAGGCCCCAATGCTGCAGGCCCCAGTGCTGCTGGCCCTACTGCTGCTGGCCCCAATGCTGCAGGCCCCAATGCTGCAGGCCCCAATGCTGCAGGCCCCAATGCTGCTGGCCCTACTGCTGCTGGCCCCAATGCTGCAGGCCCCAATGCTGCAGGCCCCAATGCTGCTGGCCCCAATGCTGCTGGCCCTAATGCTGCTGGCCCCAATGCTGCAGGCCCCAGTGCTGCAGGCCCCAGTGCTGCTGGCCCTAATGCTGCTGGCCCCAATGCTGCAGGCCCCAATGCTGCAGGCCCTACTGCTGCAGGCCCCAATGCTGCTGGCCCCAATGCTGCTGGCCCCAATGCTGCTGGCCCTACTGCTGCTGGCCCTACTGCTGCAGGCCCCAATGCTGCAGGCCCTACTGCTGCTGGCCCCAATGCTGCTGGCCCTACTGCTGCTGGCCCCAATGCTGCTGGCCCTACTGCTGCTGGCCCTACTGCTGCTGGCCCCACTGCTGCTTTTGTGGCCCAGCATTGTCCTGCAGAAAGGCTTCAGCCGCTCCTCAATGCCTGTCAGAGCACACCAGGGCTGCTCTATGGCTGAGCTTTCTCCTGGTGCCACAGCAGAACCGCGGCTATTTATGGCTACTTATCCTCTGCCTTATTTCCAGTTCCGAGCAGGGCACACAAAGACATGGATAAATGGCAATTAAATCAGCCACAATGGGTTGTGTTAACTAATGGTAACTAAGAAGCCACCTTGATCCCTCTCTGCATCTAAGATATTCACCACACGACACTGAGGCCCCAGCGCACAAAGACTTTTCAATTTCGGATTAAAGGCGTTGCGTTGGAAATAGCTCTGGTAAAGCCCAGCAGCAGATTACAACAGGCAAAGAGGGACAAATGAATGGCTGAGAGAAGCCAGTGGGGATAAGCATTTGCACTGGAAGAAGGGGTGCAACCAAACCCACTATTTTTTAAGAAGTTTTACCACCTTCCCATGGTTCTGGCACCTGCAAACTGCCTGGAGGAGAGAGAAATTCTGTGGACTGGCTGTTGTAAAAAAGCCTGATTCCACTTGCTGGAGTTCTGGTTCTTTAGGATCAAAATCTGGGAAAAAAATATGCCAGTCCTTGGGAGACTTAACCAAAAGCTGCACCAGTAAGAATGAGACTGAGCCCCAGCACAACTGGAGAAGCCAGACCCAGGGCAGGGTGTGAGCTGTCTCCAAGAGCACATGTTGGAAGTTGCAGTTTTTCATAGGAAGACTTTATTTGTTTCCAGCTTGCATGATTGCTTCTGAAAGCATGGCTTCCTCCTTTCAGGATTTTCCTGCAGAAAATTTTGTGAGTTGCTCTCCAGATGATTCACATTTAGTCCTAGAGACTATTTTTAGCTGCTTTTATTTCAGCACACGTTCTTGGAGAGCCCCTGCTATTTATGTGGTCGACATTTCCCTCCTCTTGGCTCCTCTGGGGAGAAGCTCCACGAGGCAGTTTTTGGGAGCACAGCCTGCAGATCATTCCTCCTTTTGTGTGTTCCACACAGCAGAGCTGGAGCACTCCTGAGGTTGGCAGCAGCACTTTTTATCGCCATGAAGACACATAATGGAAAGCAAATAAGCCAAGGAAAATCAAACACACTCCAGCTCCTCAGAATGTTTGCAAGGCCATTCTCAGGCTGGTTTGGGCAAAGGTCTGATGATCTGGACATTGAAGGCGTAACCATGCAGCAAATACAGAGACAGTTGTGTACAACTGAGCAATAAAAAACATGAGAAAATTGCTGCAATATGACTGGGGTAAACCTGACACCAGGACATGAAGTCACCTCTTTGTTAGGGTCACAGAGCTTTGAAAAAATGGGAGATATTAAATTATCAGTGGGTCCACAGCCAACATCAAGGTAGGCGTACATATGCTGTTCAAGCTGGACGCTGATGTCTTAGGGATTAGTTTTATAGTGTTGACACAGATATAATGGGATATAGCTAGCAACAGCCCAAATCACACACACCTAAATAATGTTTCCAGCCCAAGAGGCAGCTCTGCAATTTGGAAACTGCCTTGCATCAGCTTTCACTGATTTCTTTCACATATGGGAATAGTGCTGAAGTATGAAACCATTTTTGCACTGGAAAAGTCCCACGGATGAAGGTCTGTCTTGCTTTAATGAAACCCATAAAAAAGGCTCTTTTTATGACACACCAAAGATTAATATTGTAAAGTTTCTGCTGCTCTTCCAAGTGTGGTTAAATTTTTTGAATGAGTCTAAATTTTTGGCTGGATAGAATTTGGATTCATGCATGCACACACAGAGTCAGGACACATCACAAACACTGGGAAACCCAACTAAACCAGAAAGGAATGAGCTGGAGGCAAAGACAAAAAGCAATTTCAAGCTATACATGTTAAGCAATTGTAATTTTTATCTTTGCTGTCTTCCCTGGTTTACAAGTAAATCTCTATCATGGTGACATTCAGCACACTCTAATATACAACCCCATCTTTGAAGAGCATCCTGTATATTGATCCCCAAAGTATGGCTCAAGCTCATTATCTTATAATCTGCTAGGTTAGGAAGAGCTCCTGGGGAGCCAACATATGGATGCACTGTGAGCACATTATCAGCAGCTCAGCCCATTGCACTGAGCAGTGGAGCTGGGCACACTCTTTCCTTGTGGCCAATATGGTAACAATTAGGGCTGCTCTGTGGTTCAGTAGACTAAAAGATTTGACAGACCAAATTTATCCCAGGAGTATTTCAAAGAAGATGGAGGAGTTACACCAGGAGTCATGGCCCACTGTACTCCTCTCCTTGAAACCCCTGCTTGAAAATATGAGTTATTTGCACAGTGAAGTCTGGGCTACTAAACAGTAATTAGACAGCTACATGGGAAAGAATTACCTGATTGTGAGATGATTAATTAGTATGCTGTCAGATATGATTATCCTGGATCTAGGGAATGCAGCACATTTGTTCTTTGCTCCTTACAAGATGATGATGGCAACATGAAGCACTTCTGCCCTAAATCCCTGAATGCACAGCACAAGAGCACAGGCAGTAACACTCAGCACCCAGGGCTTTAATAAAGGTAGGAATAATCAGGACAGACTGACACAGCTCTGTCCTGTGATAGGAGGTCAAAAACAGACAAGGAAACAGCTTCACAAAGACCATACCATACTTCACCTGCACCATACCTCAAATGCACTCAATGCACCACTCCTGACATCAAGTGCAGCCTTCCAGCAGGAGAGAAGCAATTTCTGACCACCTCTGTTTGGCAGTGTAGGCACCATGCTTCAAGACCATCAGCTCCAAATTTTAGCATTGCAAATTTTTTTCAGCCTTGTAAATTTTAAAAATGCCTGTAGGGACTGGAGGATAAACAGCACACTCACCTGTGGCTCCTGAGACACCAGGGAAAGGCAGGAAGGCTGATGTGGTAGGGAGAAGCAAGATTTCCAAAACTGGCTGCTTCCAGCAAAACACAGCCTGACCTAATCAACTGAACATGCCTTTTGTACAACGGTGCAGCAAACTTATAATGCCACCCTTGTGCAGTTTTTTAAAGTAGATTTGACACCTAGCAATCTCCCTGGACCAGCAGCTTCATAGACTAGTGCAGGTAAGCAAGACAGGCATGTGCCTTCAGCACCATCCTGGGCTTTGATCCTTTCCCTGGCTGAGGCAAAGGAGCCCTGCTTTGCTCTGCCTTTCATTTGGGAAGGTTCTGCAGACAGAGGAACAAGGAAAAGCACTCTGGAAAATTATTAGCCTTTGAAATTCAGTATCAAATTCCACCTACATGCACAGAAGTACTGCTGTTATAGATGCTCAGATAGAAAAGCAGACAGGGCACTAGCTGAGCCCCAGGTACCTGTCCTCACTCATGATGGAATCTTCTGTGACCTCAGTGGTATGCAGGCACCTGGCTTATCTGGAAACCAATCTGACTCTGCCACCAACCGGGGCCTTATCCCTGAACAGCTCAATTTATCTTCAGACTTGGATGAATAACAATTTTCTAGCTCCCAGAGAAGCTGCAACAGGAATTTATTAGAGCCTGTGAAGCACTTTGATAGTATAATAATGGAATAAGTATTGTAAATAGTTTTTATGCTAATTCCTTCATCTACATAAATCTGGCCTCAGCCTCCAGGAATTTAACTGATATATGGGAGGTGGAATAAATCTCTCTGAAGTTACAAGCCTCTGTACCAAGCTTGCAGATCATTTCCACATCTCTCCACCCGTGTAGGGCCACCCCACAGTTGTCTCTGCAGGATAAGGGAAAGCAGCTGCTGTGAGATGATAATGAGTGATAGCCCCAGTGCATTGGGAATTGTGCTGCTTCCCTCAGCTTTGGCAGCGGCCTTCAGGGGAAACAAGAAGGATGGCAACCCCTTTAAAATCCCCCAATGACTAAGGCCATGCCCACCCAGCTCTCTGGGATGGAGGTGTGTGGGCAGCTTTTCCTGGCTGTTCCATTGTTCCAGCTGGGGTCTCCCCACTCCTGTAAGTAAATGTCATTAGCACTTCTCACATTCCAACTCTCCTGTTGGGGCAGCTCCTGGCAAATTCTTAATTCCAGATAAAGCAAAGCACCAAGGTGCTTCAGAACCAGCCCCTTCGGAAGCATCAGGAATAATGTCCCTGTGCACACTGGTGACACAAGGCCTCCCAGCCACCACCTCCCTGGGAGCCCTCAGCATCACCACCAGGGTGCTGAGCACACCGTGCTGAACTTGGCCTCTGTGTCACCCCTCAGCTAGACAGTCCCAATTAACAACCTTGTGTGGGCCCAACCAGCTCTAGACAATATTTTCAAATGTGACCACTGTGAAAGGAAAAAAAAAATAGGTCAAGGGGATTATGCAGGGTGACTAATGATTGCTGCATGCTGGGCTGAGATGTGAAGTCTGGCTGTGTTTTCAAAGGTGAATAATAATATGTCCTTGTCTGACCTGTGTTGCTGTTGACATTTTTTCTGAGTTGATGCCTCCAAAAATCCCCATTAGGCTGGAAGCTTGAACACCCACCATGAATGATGGCAGTGGAAGGACTGCCAAAATGGAAGGACTATCAAACTTTGCAGAACTCCCGTTTAAGTTTCACTTAATTTCTTAAAAGCCAGGCAGCAGAGGCAATTATTTAACTGTCAAGCCCTTTTGGAGTTGTTTGCTGAGGGATGTGGCTGCTGTTCCCAGACTTGGGGCAGCACATGTTAATTCCATGACAGTTCTCTGGAGCTGGACAAGAGATAAGAGGAGGGGGCTACTCTGCTCAGTACAGCTGGCAACTACAGTCATGTGAATGTGCCCTGCCAGCCAGCTTGCCATCCAGACAGTCAGAACTTATAGTTTTATCCTTATTTTACTGATAGGGAGGACAGCATGGTATATGGAGGGCATGGTTCAGCTGCTCGTCCCAAAAATCATGGGAGGTTTGTAGTAATAAGAAAATGAATTCAGCTGTTTTCTCTCCTGGTCCTGTGTTTAGCATTAGAGTCCCTCCAAATACACCTTTCATTAGCAGTGAAGGTAGAATTAATTTTTCTTGGCTGACAAATGTTCATTAGCCAAGTATTTGTATCAACTTCTCTGCCCTGGTCACAGAAATACTCCCTTTTCTAGCTACAGAAATTGGAAGAAAAAGCAACCCAGCTATAGCTCAGCCAAACCTCCAGCTCCCCACAGGAACTCTGGGCAACAAGTGCTGCAGCAGCCTGAGAGAATGACAGAACAGCCTTTTGTTTCTGTTATGGTCCCTTCACAGGCACTAAGACTATAAATATCAGCAGAACGAAGTTTCCTCGACAAACACAGACATCCCAGGAAAAACATAACCCCTGTTCAGTCTCACTGTGAACAGGAACTGGGAGACATTTGGTGTCAGACAGCAAGGCCTTCACATGGCTGCTGGCAGCCTGGCAAGAGCAGGGTGTGATGATGCCAGACTGGGTGTGCTGGGCTGAGCCTGGAGCAGGGAACAGCAGGTGCAGATCTGCTGTAGGAAGCAAGACACCTTCAATTCATACATTTATTTCAGGATGCCTCAGGGAAAACTCCCAGCTTCAGCAGAAATGTACAGCTGCCCAACAAAGCTCACGAGTGTGGGCAAGGCTGTAACAATATTAACACTATCCAGACCTTTCAGACTGATTTGCACCTTTTGGGTGGTATTTGCATTTTTACAAGGCATGAGGAAGGGCAGCACCTAGGTACTTCCCCTAGCTGCCTTTAGATTAGATCAGTTTTAACTCCCAGGTGATTCTACACTGACCAAAGGACAGAAATTCCTTGCTATAGCAACAGCAGAGCTCTGTGACTGAACAGGTATGGCCCAGGCAAGGTCTTTCAATGGGGTCCCACTGAGGCATTGCTAAGTCCAGGCTTGAGTTCCTCACTCCTGAGGTACAGTACAGAATGCAGCAGAGGATCCACTTCTGCCCCATTGTTGGGTCTCTGCAATCACAGGCTGAGAAGAATAATTTTGTACAAATTCCCTGATTTAAATCAATCCCAAAGTGACTTTTTTAAAGAAAAGTCTGCTGGAGCTAACAGTCTGATTGTTCCATAAATCAATTTCTTTCCCAAGTGTAAAATCTCCGCTTGCTCATTCCATGTCTTTCATCCTAATTAAATAGTGATGTGAAGTAATCAGCAGTATTGTCAATGGCCTGGTGCTGCACAGATACTTCTGAATATACAATATTAGAGGGAAATGAAGCTAATGAAGAAGATTCCCAGCCAGCACCTGCACCATGACCTACAGTGCAGACTGGAATCATCCACTGAAAACCAAGATACCCCATGGCTGTGGGCTGAGTCCAGCCAAGGGCCTGCAGTGCCCCATGTGCTGTAAAGAACAGGTCATGGAAAGGGCCCTCCCTGTGCTAAATATGACCTTTCTTTACCATTTCAGCGGGGAGCAAAATATCTCTAGTTACTTTTCACATTCTATTTCCATAATCTGCTCAAATTAAAACACTGAACTGCTCTTAAACACTGATCCCTGCCCTTGACACTCACCTCTCCCTTCTAATTAATCATGTAAAGTGTGGAAGTGTTGGGATGCCATGAGAATTGAGGCAGTGAGCTGTCAGCACAGGGGAAACTCTGAGAGCCCCTGAGTCATCCAAGAAGCAGTTACAGATGTGAAGTGCCTCAGGAAGCAGGAAGGTGTGTGCTCCACGTGGTTCTTGTTATCCAGGGGCTCTCATGGAAGCCTCAGGGGTGCCAGGGCAGCTCCAGCCCCAGGGCAGCCCCAGCCTCCTGGAAGTGGGACGTGGTGCCTCCCCAGGCAGACCTGCCATGCCAGCCCCAGGGAGCCATGCTAACAGAGGTGAGAGGGGATGTC
This sequence comes from Molothrus aeneus, assembly GCF_037042795.1. Lineage (NCBI taxonomy): Eukaryota > Metazoa > Chordata > Aves > Passeriformes > Icteridae > Molothrus > Molothrus aeneus. Next base: position 4,605,586 of record NC_089671.1, read on the forward strand.
CTTACCCAGTCTGAACCCCTGGGAGCTTATTCAGGAGAGTCCCTCCTCTCTTGGGTATCAGTTCCCCCACAGGAAAGAAGACCTTGCATAGGAAGGCGAGTCCATGCACAATGCAAGTATCTAAGTCAAACTAAATATGACCACTCAGTAAATCTTGAAATACTCCTACTAGTGCTGCTTTCTTCCCTTTCCAATGTCTTCCTTCTAAAACGAAGTGATCCTGTTCTCCCAGGAGAGAGGCAAAGGAACATAAGACAGGCACTATAAAAATACAATCAAGAGAGTCTGTCTCTTCCTGTGAAGGTTTTTGATTTAGTAAGACTAGACACAAGCTAGAGGAAAAGCATGGCCCTCAACAGTACAGCAAGTAATGCCCTGGCTCTAAGTCAGGAAGCATCTGATGATTTTGTTTATGGGGGAAATTTAGTGACCTTCAATAACTGCAGAGAAAGTGCTCCAGGACATTCCCCAGCCCTAGGACCTTGCCCCACAAAGCACATGGGGCTGTGTTATTCAGTACATTTCACTGCTAAAACTTTTCTTTGTAAACCAGCAGGGTATCAGTCACTCTTGGCAGGGCACCTTCTGCAGTATCTGAGCACAAACTCCTTCCCCTTTGATATGAGAACCACACCATGACACAGGATGTCTCCTGATGGCAGTATTTTCTCAGGGTGCAGTAATCTGAGAAGGCTTCCTCAGAGTTCTTTTATAGGCAAGGAATTGTAGTAGAGAACAGTTGAACTCTGAATTTACTGCACAAAACTCCCTTTTATAATTCCCCATAATATCTCACTATTGCTTGGCAGTGAGACAAACAGAAACATTTAAGTGCAGTTTCAAAACACAGTGTAAGGAGAAAGCTGATGATTTACTCTGCCACTTGACTAACAACTTCCCAGGTGACAAACCTGTGGCAGCTCTCACAGGCAGATAACCCTGCAAAGTGTGATTCATAGTGGGATGGTTGTTGATCCTCGTGCTGAACAGTTCAGAGGAAAACAAATATCTGTGAAAGGCAATATTTATCTATTAGTCTCATAAAATATTCTGCATTACTGATTTCCATAAAAATCAGATCTCAGAGGTGCAGTGAAATACTGACTTCATTCATTATTCAGGTCTCCTCACTTTTTCACAATAATAACTAGTTTGTGAAATATTCTGAGGAGTGACAAGCCATTTAAATTCTGAAACTCTGAAAACCCAAAGAGAACCCTGCCAAAGGTGGAGCTGTAAGAGTTGGAAGGAGGGATATATATGGGTAAAGCTCCTACTGTAACAGTCTCCAAAGCTTACAAGGTGGGAAAAAAACTCCCAACCAGCTCAGCAGGAACACAGACTTGTTTCTCTTATGTTCTTAAATTGATTTTTATCATCTAAGAATCTGACAAACAATTCTTCATGGCTCCCCTCTCCATTCTGGACAGGTTCCCACCTTGCATGCACTAGACCTTTCCATGATTGTGCCTCGGGGCATTGTAACCATATGTCCATCACCTGATGAAAGACACATGCCCCAGTTACCCACAGAAATGTTCCCCAATGGCATTAGACTTCAAGGACACAATGATTAAGAACTCACTGAAGCAACAAACACCAATACTTTTTTCAACATGCATATGGCAGTAATAAATGCAGAACAGTTACAGATATAGGAAACTTCTTGCGGAGAATATACAAAAATACACAAGGTTCTGTCTGTTATTCTGTCACCAAAATAAGACAAACATCCTCTCTGTCAGTTGAAGAAGGTGGCAGCACAGCCAAGTCAGTTGAGAAGCTCTCCCCGTTTTAAATGAGGTCAGGCTTTGTTAGAGTGCTATGAATAAATTTCTACTGTGGGCAAGACAATTTACCTAAATATTGCACTATTCTATACAAATGGGTAGCCAAAACTCTATGATGTATTTATACCATATTTATGTATTTGCTGTACCTATTAAAGGGTGCAGAGCCTGCAAACTTTCTCTCCTCCAGTCATGATCCTGCTTGGCTCTAGTGGTATTGCACAAACACACTCTGAGAAAGCCTCTTCCCCAGACAATCTGTGGAGTGACCAGAGACTGATGCCCAGAGGTAACAAAGGAGCAGGATTCACACCAGGGCTGTCTCCTCACCGACTCTCAGGCTCCACAGCTCAGGACAAATCAAAACCTCTTGCAAAGTCAAACACTTTGTTATCCCAGGCTGGCACAAGCTCCAAGGAATCACCCTTTTTGATATGCCTTTTCTGAGTTGTGCATTCCCTTTCCAAACCCTTCCTAGCCCTGGTGGTCCAGACTGAGCCACCAGATTTACACTGTCAGCCCAAAATACTCATCAGCATTTGCGTCAGCTCTGTGTCAACACTGCCATGGTTATATTATTGTTATTATTCCAACTTACACTTTCCAGCAGCTTATCATAACCCAGTTCCAAAACAAGCCTGGGATCAGGGTACACATCCACCCCAACAGGCTGCTCTGCCTCAGGGTCTGTTCCCCAGCTGATGCTGGAGTCAGCTGGGCATTTACACTAACAGCCTGGGTAAAAAGGTGAGCCAAATAGCAAGTTTGGCAAATTAAATCCTAATTAACACAGCCTCTCAGGGGCCTAATTAATCCTGCCTAGCTTTCTGTAAACTCAGAAAATGTAACAATTGACAGTTTCTTTCCTATTTCTCACCTGTAGCTGTTGGAGCAAGGACAGTTTCTCTCCACTTTAACCAGCGCTGAAACTGGTTCTGCAAGGAAAGAAATGATCTCCCTGTTCCATGGAGCTTAGGATGAACCTCAGCAGCCTCTTGCTGGCACATAATTGCTCAACAGAAGCTGCATTTCAGTGATTCCCATCCTAGCAAGGCCTCTGTGTCCCTGACTGAAAGAAGGTCAAATAGCCCGTATCTCTTCTTAATTTTTAATCGCAATTTCATGCTGTTATTTCAGCTGCTGGAGGCAGTGTAGCACAAATCCCTCAGGAGTAATTCCTAGATACTCTCTTGTAGGCTGGCCTACTTTTTCTTCCTGTTCAGTCACAAATTGCTTCTCTGAGCCCAGATGTGTGACAGTGCTGGCAAAGCTGCCTCCACCCAGACAAAGACATTCTACACTGCAGCATGTAAAAAAAAAAAAATTAAAAAAAAAATTACCTTTTGATTCTTCTCCAGTTTCTAAAAACAGATAGGATAATCAAGATCTCATTTTCGCTCCATCAGCCCAGCTGAGTACTGGTTTAATTGTAAACAGTTCTGCTGCCTCTGATGCAGGACATTGCCATGGTGGCACTTGTGTGACACTTTGCTGTGGCAGATCCCACAGCAGGACCAGGTAACAGCCATGCCTGGAGAACCTGGGGGACACCTGAGAGAGCAGGACAAAGACCATGTGCTTTTGTGGGGACTTTGGATGTGGCAAGAGCTGGGACTGACGTGAAAGACAAAGGACGTGGGAAAGGTGTCCTGGAGCTTTCCTAACTGGGAAAAGAATTGGGCAATTTCATGAACTGTCTGGGTCACTTTGGTGGCAATTCTTGAGGCAACTGGAATAATGAACCCTGAAACACTGTCTCAGCACAGCAACAGCTGTGTGACAGAAATGACTCCTGTAAGATTTCACCCATGGAAGAATGTTTTTATTTTAGTGGGAAAGTTTCTAGCAGTATGTGCAGCTATTGTTTTGAAAAATGAAAGAAGCTACTTTCAAAAAATGACACTGCTCTCAGGTTTGTCAGAGAAATTCAAAGGGAGAAAAGAAGCAGTCAGATCCTTTTTGTTTGCTTGTGCAATGAGGTATTTTGCTGGTTTTATCAGCTAGAACATCCCTCTGTGGTTGACTTTCTCTTTACAGTTTCATAGTAACCTGGAATCTTGGTTTTATCATCCAGCTTTTACACATTTACATAGAAATTTCTTGTTCTGAAAAAAAACAATAACCAAACCCACAAACAAATAAAAAAATACAACTAATTTAAACCAATGTTATTTACTAAAAAAAACCTCCTATACTTCAATTTCACAGCCTTATCACTGTAAATATTCCAAGAAGAAGACAACTGTGCATTGTCCCACAATCTTCCATAAATGAAGCAGAAATTTCCCCAAGCAGCAAGGAGAAATGATACAAAGTAGAATAAGAAATTAAAAAAAAACCCAACAAAACAAGTAAACAAGTAAGAAAGAACCAGTGTCAATTTATAGAGTGGAGGACAAAGGTTTCCCTGTCAAGCAAGTGTCAAGAAAGCCAGTGAATGCTCTGTGCCCTGCCCTCATAGAGCTACTTTTATTACAGATATTTTGTATTTGCGTATCAGGCAGGAGTTGCTCACCACCCTCTGACCAAGCAGTTGCATTTCTTTCACAGGAACACAAAGCAAGGCAAGTGCTGCCATAATATTTCTTTGCTTTTGTGGCTAAGAATGCTGTACTCAGGACACACCACAAATTGGACAGATTTTCAGCGCATCAAACAAAAGGAAAAAGGCACAAAACCACAAAGCCATATTTACCTGAAGGACTAAATCAATAGGGATGAGACCTCCTCAATAAAAGAGACCAACTTTTAGCTTTCAGTCATTTCACAGCTTCTACCTAAAGACTGTGCCACAGCCTAAATTGGTTTATCCAAGGATGGGAGGAATATTTTGCCATGGCAACTGACAATTTCAGAAAAAACACCCCCAAAACTGTGCTCTGTCAGAAAATCAGCAGATTAAAAGGTTGAAGATAATGACTCAGAAAGAAAATTCAGGTTGATACAGAAAATGTCTATTAAGTGGTTCTGCCAAAGAGAGGTGTGACAGGCTTCAAAATGATAAAGCTCTGAATGCTATACAAAACTCTACCTGGGTCACAGAAAAGAAATACTCAAAAAAAAAAAAAAAAAAGAGAGATCTATAGATAACAATAAGTGTACAAAATGGCTTTGCTATGGATGCCTGGAAGGATGCTCCAGTTGGAGCCGAGTCACAGCTGTGACGTCTGAACCAGGCAGTCACACTTCCCCCTGTCTCAAACCACCCAGCCAAATTTAGCCCTAAAAACCAGTAAAATTTAACTCAGACACAACCCTGTGGGGAAGCAAACAATCTTTGGCCCCTCACTGATTTATGCTTCTATTACAGTGGCTCACCTGCAAGAGCAGGTGCTTAAAATTTAAACCAGCTAACTGGCAGAATTTGTACAAAAGCACTGTCACAGATTCAGCCCAGATGCTGGATTCTCACAGGGCCCTACCTGAATCAACACTTTGCACTGAGACACTCCATTCTGAGGGCTGTGCCTTCTCTGCCCAGCCCTGCTGGCCTCAGACACTGGGGCTGCATTTGGGGTGCTGTGCCAAGAACTTCACAGGAAAAGATTTCTCCAGCCTACAGGCTCTAAGATCTCAGAGTATTTTTGTTGACCTAGCCCAGGATGAGAAAGTCAAAAACTCAGATTTCTCTCTAAAGAAAACCCAAAATACATTTTGAGAAAGAGAATAATTATTTTTGACCAGACCAGAGTGTGTTATTTCTTTTGAGTTATTTTATGTGTATTTTATACCACAACTGAGCAAAAATGAGTCAGGGGCGAAGTAATTTCCCCTTTAAAAATGTCAGTGTGTGATGTTCCACCAAATCAAAAATTCAAGCTGGTTTTAAAAAAAGAAAATAATCTTCAATCTCGTTTATGGCTGTGTTTGGAGGAGTTGGCATTTATTTTGTTGAAAGGTGCCTGCCTTGCCCCAAGTGCAGAACTGCTCATTCTCAGTACAGCAGTTCTTCAGGGCAACATTTCAGAATCAGCTTGAGCAGCCAGAGAGGCAGGTTATTTTTATGCAGGTGTTTTGACCAAGGACAGTTATTTTTGCATGTATGCACAAACCTAAAAAATAAAATTCAGAATATCACCAGGTGAAAGCAGGCAATTTCCCTGTAAATGAATGCCAAATGGTGGCACACCATGCTCTTCACTGCTCTGGGTAATTGCTCACTGGGGGTTTCTCAGCAGCTGTAGTTAATGTTGCTTTTTGATGCTCAAAAAAAAAAAGGATAAATGAATTGCTTAGAGTACTGCCTGCAGAGGTTACAATAAACTTCTCACTGGTGCAGACAGTGCACACTGCCTGTGTCAAATCCTGCCCAGGAACAGGCACTTCTTTCTCTCTATAACTGTATGGCTGTACTTAGCAAGCTTTTCTCCCACCTTACCCCTCCAGAAAGGATTCAGACAACGACCTTGGGAACAAGCCCAGAGGTTGATCTAACACCTGCCAGGGTCTAAGAAGCGTTTCTACCAATTTCAGCTGGGGCTGGGATCAATCCTGAGGCTGGGCCTCTCAAAAGGCCATCTCTGGAGATGCTGAACATATTTATTTCCCAGGGGATGCAGCAGGAGCTAAGGGGAAGGAGAACCTGGCAGACTTAGGAGCACTAGATCTAACACAGACCTCTGGATGTGCCAGGTCCCATAGGGGCAGCAGGACACAGGAGCCCCCCAGCAGCTTGGCAAGGGGAGCAACTTGCAAACATGCACTGTGTGATCCCAGGGGGGCAGAAACACCCCAGGTCCTGAGCACAGGGAGGGGAATCCTCACACACAGACACTGAGCATCTGCAGGGCTGAAAACGCAATGGGAGCCAACAGGGACTGAGAGCGTGTGGGTGGTGCAGAAAACTGGAGGATGATAAGAAAGAGGGGAAAAAAGCTTCAGTTTGATGTGTTTAATACTGCTTGTCCTTACCACGCTGACCGGCTTCTTCTCTTGGCCATTGCTTGAAAAGGCATTTCCACCTTGACCCTTGTGTGCTTTTTGTTAAGATAGGAAGGAGTGTCTCCACTATTGCTGCCACAGAAGGTGGAAGGAAAGGTGGATTTCACATTAAGATTGGAAACATTTGTGTTTGATGTTAGGAAAAACATTATCAAGAAAAACCTTCTAACAAATGAGGTCAGTTATTCTCTCCAAAAACACTGGCAACTTGATGGTCATGGTGGAGTCATTGTTTCTAAACACAGAATATATGAGATTGAAATTCAAAATACTCTGGTTTCAGGCCCTCCTGCTACCTTCTTCCACAGCCTAGTGAAAAACCCATTTGTATCACAGTGTCTTCATAAGGTCCCCTCTGCTCTGACACAGGTGTCTGGAGATATCCTCAAGCAGCTAGTGGGGGAAAAAACTTTATTCAGAAGCTGGTGAGGGACTCCTAATTGCTACTGAAAATATTTTCAAAGCAGCAGATCAGCCAGCAGTCCCAGCTCCATCCCAGAGGCAAACACAATTTATTTGTCATGTTTCAACAATTTTTCTGCTGTTCATACAGTGTAATTAATCACTTGGCAGGCAGGGGAACACACAGAGGACTGAAAAGACAGCTCATCCTTTGATATGCAGCGATCATCCTGTACTTTGGGAAGAGACAAACTCACTCTTATTTACAGATGGGAACAGAAAAAAAAAAAAGGTATGTGGCAACTCAATACAGCAACAAATAATAAGAAACAAACAGCTTTGATTGAAACAAGGACCCTGCCATTATTGTTCCTTACAACATGCTCTTCCACTGGGTTTGCACATATGGCTTCTGGCCATTGATTCCAGATGAAAAGGCAACAACTGACATGTAAAAAGAGCCTGTCCCTTCACAAGGAGCACTCAGAAGTGCCCTGCTAGCTGATGGTGAGAGGCTCCAAGATCTGTCAGTCAGCCCCTCTTCTGTCACCTGTTGGGGTGGTCTAGATTCAGGCTCCCTTCAAATCTGAACAGCCAAAATCCACCAGGTGAAGAGCTGACAAAGGAGCTCCTGTTCTGATTTCCATTTCCCTAAACTTAGGTGTTTAGACAGAAGAGCACCTAGACCCACACCAGTGCTTCTCAGGGCCTGCAGTGCAAACCTTGGCCAGAGAGCTGCAGATGCAGCCAGCCCAGCTCCCTGTGAGTCCTGTGGCCAGTGCTCCCAGCTGGCTGCGTGCCCGGGAAGGCTCCGAGCCAGCCATTTGGAAATTTGAGACACAGGCACTCTGCTTTGTTTGAGCTGGCTCAATCTGGGCCTGCCTTTTCACACACAAGCTTCAGCTGTGGATTTTGTGTTGGTTACCATCTCCAAAAGGCTATCCAAGGGCTCTGAAGTGCTACTAGATGCCTGCCACAAAGCAAACTGGACTAGGGAGACTTTTGTCTCACTTCAAACTGAAGCCACAACAAGAGTTGAGGCCATAGCAGCAAACACTGGGAAAGGAATTTGGGATTGACAAATTGGCTTCTGGCAAATTCTGAATATTTCTATTACCTCTCTAAAGGCTGTGAGAGACAGAAATTATACTAATGAACAGCACTTGACTGAAGCAGTGCCTCAAATGGAGCACAATTCAGACTTTAACCAAATCAACAGACTCAACTCACAGACAGAGAGAAAAGGTTTATTTCTATGTCCCAAAGCTGAAGGGCTCTAGAACTGCCATCTCCTAACTGCAATCCCATCCTCCTAAGTTTCTTTGGACCAGCTGTCTCTGGTCCAAAGAGAAAACACAGTCTGCAGCCTGAATCAATGCTGATGGAAGTCAGTGGGACATCCTCTAGTAACCCATAAAAGTTCCACTCTTTATGTTCTGCCTGTCACACCTTAACAGCCTTGAACTCAACAGCAGAGCTCACCATTTGCCTGTGGTATCACTCACACAGCCTCCCAATGCAGGCCATTAAAAAACTTCCATGGAATGGCCCTTACATTTTGAAATGCATACACAATAGGATTTTTTCCCTGCCTTTTTTTTTTTTTTTGACAAAGTTTTCAGACATTAAAAGCTTGTTGGCTTTTGCTCTTTGTTTACACTGAAGAAAAACAAAAAGTAAAATCAGACCATTTAAAAAATGTCAAATGAAATGCCCCAAGCTCCTGTTATCAAGGGGTTTTATGTATCCCTTTAAATTAATTGCACTCAGTTGATTTTAATTAAAGGCTGGAGGCTTGGCAGTTTCTTCTTCCCCATTTGACTCAACATATGCAAACAGCTGGACCAGTTCAGCACTTCACAGTGGCTCCTGTCACTTCATCCCACCTCTTGGAATTACCTTTACCTCCTCAGTTTGCTGCCTTTGGGCTTCAGAAAGCTACAGTACAGGGAGGGGGCTCTTGGGAGGGGAAGTAAAAGTGAAAGCAGAGGACAGGGGAAACTTCCTTTCAAGTGATCAGTGCAGAGACAGCATAACAATGAACCAGCTCAGTATTTGCCTTTGTGTAACTACCTGCCTTTTTATTCCAGCCCCTTGGATGGAATAAAAAAGATGCATTCCCTTTTAAAGTATCTATTTGTACCATCATAGCAGTTGTGTCCTTCTCCGGCCTGGGAATTTGAGGGCACCTGAGAATTAGAGACATGCAAAGGGCATACTGGGCTGAAAATGAGATTAGACAGGCCACTACATTTGTGCCAATGGGAGCTGCCCACAAACTTGATTACAGCACCAAGAATTCACACTCATGAAGGTCTGGGAGATGCAAGGACAGTGTATGTGTTTGCCATATGTTCTTCTTTGGGAACGGGGAACAAACACCATGAACGGTGACAGCCTCAAATCTGCTGACCCTCAGTTCTCCTCTGCTTCATCAGCTGGAAAATTCCAACTTCCTGCCACAGCAGAGGATCCTCGAGGCGGGAGCCGAGGCTGCTCACGCCCTTTCCCAGTCTTTAGCTGACATCTAGCGAACAGTTTCCAAACTGCACCTGGAGGACCTGGAGATGGGAGATGGAACCAGCCCCTCTGGAGAGCAGTGTGCAGAAGAGCTGTGGGATAAGTGTGGGATGTACAACAGTGCACACCATTCCCTGTTCTCTCCCCACCGCGACAGCTCACCTGGCCTGGGCAGGTGTGGAAGGACCTGGTTCTGCTCTCAGGCTGCACAAATCCCACACTGTGTCTATTATAGTGGACAAACACTGTGCAGGACCCCACTGCAGTGATGCCACCCCCTGCAGGGACCATCCAGGGGGCTGGTGGACATCAGGAGTGACCAGCAAGGCTTCCAGCACAGCAGGGTCAGATCAGCTCTTTCTGAACAGGGAGGGCCACCCTCTGCCCCCTCCCTCTCCAGAGGCACAAATTCAGCACTCAAATGGGAAACTCAGCAGCTGTTACCAGGATTAGCAACTGCAATTCCAACCCTAAGGCTCTCCTGGAGGATGGATGGCAGAAGAGGTGCAGTTTGCAGAGTTCTGCAGTTTGTCTTCAAAAGCTCCCCCCAGCACATCTTTGCATGACAGCAGATGTGAAATCTCTAAGGAATACAGACCCAACTGTCACCTGCATTCTAAGAGTGTCAGAACCAGCCTGACACATCTGCGTAGCAACAGGGGAACACTGACTGTGCAGATCCTGTTTGCATTTTGTAGCCTCTATCAGCTACTGCAAACCAAGGAGTTTGGTTTATGGCATCTATTAAGGTAACCAAGCAACAGCATGGTGGGTATCTGTGTCATCAGGTACAAAAACCAGGGGTTTAGAAACAAGGAGAGTGGTGATGGGCACTGAGGTGCAGGAAACGTCTCTGTATTTTTTGTATGGACAGTGAAACCAACTGCAGCTCACCAGCACACTTATCACATCCTTCATCAACACATGAGAATTGTCCTCACACTTCACTACCTGTGAAGGCAAAATGCTTTTCCTGTTGATTTCTGTATCATTTGCAGTCTGTAAGACCACTGACACACAATCCTTCTCTGAATGCATGATGCTCACTGCACCTTTAATCTTTACATGGGTGGAGGTGATTAAAACCAAAGTGAAGAAGGGACAAAGAGATGCTAAAAGGAAAATTTAGCAGTGCTCTACTTCTTAGACCAAAGACACTGGCAAATTCAGGATAAAAATGAGGACCTTTAATGGTTTAAAAATATGCTATACCCACCAGCCAAAATACTAGCAAAGATTTCCAATGGTATATTGTTTCTGCTTCCCAACAGCTGCTGACGCCCTGTTTATTATCTGCAGAAGGTCCCTAAGGACTTGTTCACCTACAAAGTTTGACTGATTAAATTAGATACAAACCAGTGTTTTCCACTTGTGAGGTGCCAGGGAGCTTGTACAGGGATCTCCCTTCACAGCCAGGTGAATACTGAGGCTTGTAAGAGGAACATTACCTAAATGCTAAATACTTTCCCACCAGTTAACCCGTGTTAAATGCAGTTAAACAGTATGGATGGCTTGCTGACAGCCATGAACCTAGGAAGGAAGAGTCAATAGGCCAAGTAAAACAGCAACATTTGCAATGATCCAGCTACACATCACTCCAGAGGCTTCCTCAGCCCACTAACATGAGACAGAAACAGTGCTTCTCTTACCTGGTAATAGTAATCAACATATTGTGGCTGGTAGTGCTGGGGCTCTGAGTTTTCAGGAGACAGGACATCTTTTAGTAATTCTTCACAGCCTGGCAAAGAGAAACAAGACAAAATGGTCAGGCCAAGAGCTTATCTTCTGTTACATGGACAATGGAGGAAGAAACACTGGTTTCTAGCCAGTCTGTATGCACAAAACCTTGGAAGGCAGCTTTGGGATTTATTTAAATAGATGTAACACAACTCTGACTTCAGAGTTCTGCCCAGCACACATTTAACGTGTGGAACTTGAAAAGTGCAATTATCTCAGCATGGATACACTAGCCTGCAATGAAACTGAAAGCTGAGCATGGCTTGGCTCAGTAAACTACCCTGTGGGGTACCAACCCACCTCTAACCAAACCCAGGCTCTGGAGTCAAACACTGGATTTGCAGGCTTGGCATGAGCTACCAACTACTGCACATCAGTGTCAGATGGAGCTGCTTCTAATTTTCTCTGGTCAAAATAACAAAGGGACAATGCCTAAGTGTCACAAATCCCCCTTCAAAAAAAACTTCTGTCACAGAGTGTTTCACAAGCAAGTATCTATGCACTGCAACCAGAGACTTGAAGCTTGTGTGTTTGCTTTTGTTAACAACCACATTAAGAGCTGGAAAAATCAATGTCTGTATTTCCCTCAGTCTTTCTCTCATCTGAAAACCTGAGACAAATATAGAAACACTGAAATCACCAGATGCCTTGTTCCTCATTGATTTCCAGTGACCCCACTTGGCAGGGTGAGCTGCAGAAGGCAGTGATGTCAGGCCAGGTTATTTCAGAGCACCCAGCTCACAGCCTTGGGCCCAGGCTGTGTGAAACCTTCTCAGCATTGCTGTGCACTATCCTACTTGGAAGCTGCAATTGCCCAGCAGTTATTCCTCCCTTCCATCCCAGCACTAATACAATATATTTGGCTGTGATATTACACATGGATCCCAAAGCAGGTGAGCCAGAGGAAACAGGGGGATGGAAGGAAGTGTGAACTGAACAGGTTTATACCATTAGCTGACCTTTTCTCCTGGTTTTGCATGAAGGAATAACATCTGTAGGGATGAAGACATGTTGTGGTTATGGAGAGGAGTCCCTTGCAAAGGAAAGGAGTACTTTAGAAACCAGAAAAAATTACCAGATGGAAAAGCCTAACAGGGGGATCACTGTGCTGTCCCTGTCTGCCACACACAGGTACATGTTGAGGCAGCACCTGCTGGATGGAGACATCACTAGGACTTCAGAAATGTCACATGGACAAAGGCAGCAAGACTTGTTTCCCTTTTTCAGCTTCTGCGGCAAAGTGAGAGTCTCAGGTGGTACTGGCAGTTAAATGAGGATAAATGAAGCTGTTAAATACCCACTTTGCTGGAGAAGTGAGTGGGCAAGAATGTGTGGTAGGGTCACCTCCCAAAGAGGAGTTTATCTGGGATTAACAATCAAAAACATAATCTACTGACTGACAGAGGAAAGATGTTAAACTTGTTTGCCTGGAGAGAGCATCTTTCTATACAACTTGCCCTACCTGTAACTGTCACATTTCCCACCCAGCCATAATCCTTTTCTTCCTCTTGGTTTTAACTTAAAGTGCTCTGTGCTTGCCTAAGGTTATTTGCTAGTCCTCTCACAGAGGAAAATTCCATTTATTTTTTCTACCTTTTGACATTAACAATTAAAGCTTATTGCTCATCAAACTGCCTCGTGCCAGCACCCACTGTGAGACTCATCACACGTATGAACTGCTTTGCTAAAAGGTCTCTGCATGAGATGGAGCAACCACTCCTTAAAGTGAATTACCTCCAGCCAAAAAGGAAATAAATACCCAAGTGCTACACAGTAATGGATGCAGGTTAGTGTAATGAACAGAGCATGTTTACAGTGTTCTAAAATTTCTCAACAACAATAGTTTACACCATAATTCCAAGCTTTACTTTCCTAATACAGTTGTGCTCACAACAGTGCTCTTCCAATTTTCTTTTTTTTTTTTTTTTGTGGGGAAAAGTCACAAAAGTTGTGGATCTTCAAATAAGGATTTAACTGCCCAAAACAAGGGTGTGAGAAATGTTTCTACCTTGCCTCCTTTCAAAAGGCCAGCCAGACTGGTCTGTTAGAGCTAGAGTCACAAACAGCTCCCAGATCTCCAGGGTCTGAAATGTAGAATCTTCTGTGTCTCCTCTCCTGAACACATTCTTTGATTTCCCTTGTCCATTAGGGAGAACCACTTCATGATAGCTCTTGGCCTGTCATTTATTCAGTAAAAACACTGGGGAGAAAAGCATTGCCTCCTTTGCATCCAACTGACTCAGTGCAGCCCTCACCACTTCTTCACCAGAGCACCTGACCCAGGCTTTTACAGCCTGATCCAGAACCTGGCCAAGCCCCAAATCCATTTCCAGAACATCAGCAGCCATTTGATCCAATTTGATTACCAAACTCCATAGCTTAAAATGGAAAACAAAGCCAAATCTTGCTTTTATTGTAGTCACAGGCCAAGTTTCCATTGGTGCTGGCAGATTCAGGGTGTAAGTTCATCTGAGCCAGTCTCCTTCTGCCAAGGTGAGTTGTTAGTGGGGAGGTGTCTGGGTGTGCAGCAGGCAGTATCCCCTGTGCCCTGCTCTGCATGCAAGCTGGCCTCACAGCCTGCCTCTCTTCATCCTCCTGGAATATCTGCATGTCATTCTATTCCATTAAAAAGGGAAGAAGAGAAGGAAATGCTGAGAGACCATTTTCCTCTGAGATTCCTAAACCACATCACCACTACCTTGCAGACATCTGAACCTGTTCCAACATCCAGCAAATCAATGAAAAAATATCCAGTGGTTTCAAGAATCTCAAGATTGTGCCACTTTTTTATCCCTGTTAAGAACTGAGTTTTAATAGTAAGTTCTCTGTTTTCCTCTTCCCTGTGGGGACTCAAATTGGAATCTCTTCCCTCTGGAAGAGGACTGATGCTGAAGGTCTTTTCCTTGTACCACCCCTTCTCACCAGGAAGGTGATGCACAGTCATGTGATGAATCAGCTTTCTTATTCAGTGTTTTTCTGCAACAGTGCCAATACAATCTCACCTTTTGCTCCCCTCATCTAAATATAATTTGAAATTTTCAGGTAGTCCAGAGGGTTACACAAAGGTGTAACATAAAGAGAGAACACTGGAGTGGCTCCAATGCTGTGCCATGTGTGCTCTTATCACCTAGGACATGTTCTTACTGGAACACAGCCTGGGAAGTGCAGTGAGCTAAATTAGTGTGTCACAGTCCAGACAGAAAAAACCAACAAATCAAGGTTTGTCCTGGCAAATCTCAATATGGAAATAGGAAGGTACTGGACAAAGATTTGTTCTTTGCTAGCAGAACCACTCCTGAGCAGAACCCCACGTGCTGAGGTCTGCAGAACTGCCATGGTGGATTTTTCAAGCTGTGCAGCAGTGTGCACCCAAGGCTAGAATCTGTCCAAAAATAACCCATTGCAATGAAGCAAAGGAATAATTCCTGGCTACTTTAAGGGCCTCTTGCACTAGAGATGTCCTATTATTGCTATAAATTCATTTTCCTGGAAAAGGTAGAACTGAAAGCCACTCACATGGCTGATTAGAGATATTTCATTTGGATGTCTACTTGTATCTTAAGATATTAATGTGCTCAATGTTCTCTTTCCTTTGCTGCAGTTGGGAAAATTTCATCTACATTTCTGGGCAGCACTTGGCAAGAAGATCTATCTGCACTGCAATAACAGTGAGGAAGCAAAGAGAGGAAAGAGTAAGGCAGGAATAGCTCCAGGTCCTTGTGCAGCCACTGCTGCAGCTCCACTGAAGGCTGCCCTTTATGGAGAAACAGTGTGAAAGGCTGTGCTCAGAGTAAATCACTGTGACACAGACTGGCAGCAAGCTTGTGTCTGAAAAAAGGACTAAACAATCAGATCACAAAATGGGAGTGGCCAGAAGCTGCTGAAATTTCTTTCCTGGCTAAAACCACCTGATAAGCCAGCACAGAAGCAGCTTCTCTGTCCACTCAAGAGACTCTTTGAAACATGGATGTGTATGAGTTCTAGTTTAACAAAGCACTGAGTCACTCTCTAGCCTGGTCTGACAAAATTATCTGAGTTTAAAATATTTATCCTAATACTACAAATGAAAAAGCAAACACAATTCATTTGGCCAGAACAGGGTCATCTCCATTCCTAAGCAAAGAGGATGAAAGTAATTTACAAGTCACTGAAGGGGAAGACATGAACTTTTAACTTTTTCAGTTCACTCAGGTACTAGACATGATATCCCTTATGAGATAATTTTAAGAATTTACAACCAGTTTTATTTATAAATGGTTTTCCCACCCTAACAAAAATTCAATTTGCAAACAGACATTCTGGCCACAAATAAACTCAATTTTAGCAAAGCTCTTTCCTGCAAATGCTCCAAGAAGGAGATTTAACCCATAACACATCAGACAATTTTCACAGGCAATTAAGCAATTTTAATGCTATAGGAAATCAAATCTGGTTACCTAATTGAATGTAGTTGGTCTCTGGCATTTTTCCTAACAGCAAGAGCTTTTCACTTTATCTGCCCTTGGATCTTTAGTGGTGTATTAGACTAATTTATGGTTTCAGAGTGTATTTAGTGAAGTCTTCGAAAACTCTCAAGTTCTTTCAGGAGTAGCCAATTTCAGTTCATTGAGCAGCCATGAGTAATTAATTCCAGGAGAGCTCAGCTCTTCACATTCACTGACAGTCCTTGTCCCTGGAGCCATCCCAAGCACCACCCCTGTCAGTAAGTTATTCTTACCAGAACAGATAGATCCATCAGATCAGCTCCAGTTACAGCCTCATTGAAGTTTGAGATCTACAGCTACAAACCTAAATGGGTTCATGTAGACTTTGGGCTTTTCTGATGTGCTTTACTGAAATTCCCATGCTGGTGCAACTGTCCTGGTCCTAGATATTATAGGCAAATAAACTCCCTTTTACATGACTGCAACACACCCATCTCTTAGTCCGTGCTGGATCTTCAGGGCACAGCTGGCACAACACTTTTCTCAGCTATGGGACTGCAAATTAGATTTTATAATTAGTTGAAGGAGATGGCCAAAACTTGACACTGGTTTTGTGAGAAATATGTTTGCTTGGAGCATCTGAATGAGACTCTAAAAGCCATTAAGGAAAAAAAAAATAATCTCCAGTGAAACAGAAGGCCACAAATATTCTGCTTTGGAAAACTTTGTTATGAAAAAACACCATCAAATTTCATACTCTATTATTTTCATATTATTTCACAGTCCAAATAACCTGTCATAGTCTGAGCTAGCAGAACAGCCAACATCCCTTTTGGAACATTTCTTTGAAACATTGGGTAAATTTGTACTCTTGAAATTTTCATTAAACAGTGCTAGGAACTCATAGAGAAACATATCTCCTTTTTAACTTTTAGGTGCTTACATATAAGCTTGCTTCTAGAAGCTTTCCAACCAACTGCAGTAATTAGATGCTTCAGGATCTAGGGAAGCACTGAGATGGATTTTTGAAGGCACATAATGGTCTGTGTTACTTTTTTGAAGATTCAAAGGTTGCTATTGCTGCAGGTGGGGAAGTGTATAAATTCGCAGCTGTGCTTCTTCCATGCTGTTAATGAATATGAAGGAGATCCTACAACTCTCCATTTTCAAATTCCATAACCAAGCATAACTAAAATGTCCTTAAAACTTCTACAACATGAAGGAAAGACTCCCTTGCTCCAGGAGACAACAGGCTGTATGATTTCATCTGAACAAAACAGTGATTCTGCTAAAGCACAGAGATTCAGAAATGCAGAAATGCTCTGTGCTGACGTGGCTCAGTCTCTCCCGTTTATAAAAGCCATGACCCTCCAAACACTGCACAGCAGTCAGCACTGTTTTCATGGTTAAAATAAGCTATAAAGTCAGAATACATCTGCCTTTGTATTTTAATTCTGTATTAATCCGTGTTCATACAGTACCCTCTTATCACGGTGAGCTGTAACACCGAGGGCAGTAGGGGGAGCTCCCCCTTTATTAGTCGGGGTTTGGGTACTTTTAACCAGAATATCAAAGTAAAGAGACTATTGGAAAGACAACAGAAATCTTAGAATACAAGGAACAGGTCAGACTCAATTAGAGCCTGGTCCTGCAAACATATCTGACTGTGGAACCCACCAGCCTGCAGAGCACAGGGAATTAACAGCTCCACTCAAGCTTTTAAGTATTACAAGTGGCAGAAAATATTTACTGGATCAGTACAATATAAATTCAGAGCAGCAAAAACACTCATTGGCTCTGCTGAGCAAACAGTAATGGTTCTCATGCTGACCCTGCTGAAATTAATGGGAATTCAGCCTTTGAGTGATATTCTGGCTGCTCTCAGTGTCTCTGAGCAGTGCCACAAAGCACTTAGGTAAGAGGCTACAGGTGTTATTTCATGGCAATTGCTCTACAGGCAGACAGTTATTAAAGCCCTGCAGGCAGCAGATAGAGAGGGCAGCTTGAGCACAAGTAAAACCTTCATACTCTGGCATTCCAATGAAATTGCTGCAAAGCTTTAAATTTGATGGCAAGCCTATCCCTGGCTCTGGCAAAGCCTAATTGCATGGGGAAAGCAGCCTGGACAGCAGGGACTCAGCACAGATGCTGAGGCAAAGTCCTTTAATCCACAAAAGACCAGCAGAAAAAGCAAAGCTTTCTATAAATAGCAAGCACCATACCTGTCCAGTATTCCACCCCAGAGACAAAGTGGGAAGGAGCTCCTTCAGCACCTTCAGCCCTCCAGAATACTCACCTCCATTTACACAAATCTTCTCCACCACTTCCCAAGGTCCTACTGTCAGTGAGATTTCTCATCCTTACCCACAGCTCCTGCTACTCACCAGCTGGAGGAAATGAACTGTTTTCCACCTGATAGTCCCAGCAGCTGCTGCAGAGATACATGACCCATGTGTCATGAGGTTTATGCAGCTCCAGGAGGAAACAAGTCCAACAATGGACTTGATGTCCATTTGTAGAGGAACACAACACTTCTCATGTGTACCATGCAAGACTAAACAATGCCCTGGTTTATGGAGGAGAGAGGCCAAGCTGCAGATTTTAGATCCAGGGATAGGAGTTTCTCTATCAACCAGTTACAGAGCATTAAAGACTTAGATGTTTGGGATTTTTTCAAGTTCCAGTATTTAGCTTTTCACAGAAATCCAACCCTGGATATGAAATACTCAAACCAACATCATCAGAGGTCAACTCTGATTTGAATCTGTTGCTCTTAGATGTCTGAAACCTCATGATTTAAATAAATTCAAGGCACTGAACCACTAAAAAACCTTGACACTATATCACCTATGTGCAGCAAACAATTTCATCACCATACTATAAAGGCAAGCATCTTTAAGACAAATTAATTTGAAATCTCATAAATAAGAAATATAGTAAGGCATTAGGATTGTAAAGCTTGAATTTAAACATTTGGCTTCCATTGCTAAGAATAGCATAACTTCATACTCTATTACTGAAAACCCCAGTGGATTTATAGTAGCATCTCATTTTGCTCTATTAATCTGACTGCCCCAAGCAATTGTAATAGGCTGAGATGTCAAAGAATCATATTTATAATCTGTTGCTGCCAAGACAAATTGCTTTTGTTAGATAATAAGCCTGCTACTCCCCTTGGGATGTGGCTGCACTAAAACAACATGGTGGAGGCTTTCCATTCTGAAAGGCAGACATGCCCTTTCTGAACTTTAACATAACCAATTTAATTTTTAAGGAAAATATGGCAGGTAGCCAAAGATGAATAAAATTTCCATGCTGTGAGGTGAGCAATAGAAGCAGTTTTTCTAAAGAAATGCTGTGAAAACATGCAGCACAGTGTCTTATCAGAAATAGATACAGCTGCTGCTGCTTAAATGATAAACACTTAGCACTGAGTCTGTGTAAGTGTTGAAATGCTAATGATGTGCTAAGGCAGCTCTAGGTGATGCTGCAGAACTGGGTGATTTCTCTGCATCTGTTCACAGCTACATCCTAACAACCATCACACAAATGATCTGGACCCTACATGCTCCACACCTGGGCTTTAAGCTGCTCATAAACTTGGAGTGCAAGGTACACCAGTTTGTCCTGGTCACATCTTTGCAGGATTAAACCTTAGGATATGAACACAAGAATTAGTTCCCATAAGGTGAGCAGGGATGAAAACCCCCAAGACCTCATGCCTGATAACTCAATATTCTCATGCTGTCCCCACAGTAAAGGAGATGCAGCTGCCCACTCCATCACTGAGGGTACATGGACAAGGGGACAGTTACCACGGAAGAGATGTTCTGGGTCATTTCTATCCCTTCCTGATCATATTTTGTGCATTTGTGGAATCTTTAGACTGTGAATTACGGAAGACACCAGATGATTTACAGAGCTTGTGTCTTAAACTAGAACTGAAGTTTGCTACAGCATTTTCTGCTCAAGGAAAACCCCAAGGAGAGACTTTAGGGTCTGGGCACAAATGGAATAGCTTTCTTCCTGGGCTTTCTCTTGCCTTCTCTTCACACATTGGTGTCACCTTGGATGGTGTCTCCAAAAATATTGATGAGAGCAGCTTCTCACTATAATTTTACCTAATTATACACTGTCTTTGGCTGCCACAAACTTTAATTAAAAGTACGGTGGTTTTACGTTTTTGCATCGTTGTATCTTCAAAATAATCTCATCATAGCAGACTCCCCAGCTTCTCCTGGAACCACACCACGATCACTGTGACATTCACCCTGTCCCTGAAGTGAAGCCTCTGGGCTGTGACATCACTGCAACACTTTAGAAAGAACACACCACGTGTCCAGAAAAGATGGATTATTTCACTATGGGAAGTTAGAAAAGCAATCAGCAGCAAATCAACTGAAGTCCCTCCTCACTGTTTTTTATTTGTTGCCTTTAGGCTAAGCTCTAAAGCATAACAATGTCAAGGACTGTTTCCTTGGAAAGAAGGTGGTTGGATCCACCTGATCTTAATCTTCAAGGTTTGCATCACCAACCTGTAATTAACTTATTTCCTTCCAATACATGACCCCAAGTACCCTAACAACTTGAATTAATTATACCTTTCAGATATCTCAAGAGGAATTTAACAGTCTTAAATTTCCTAGCAGAGAACTGAAAGCCCAAGGGCTCCCTAACTCCCTGAGGTAAATCAGTGGCAGCACCAGATCAGAATCTGGAAGTATCAAACCTGGGCCCTGTCGGTTAACTACAAAGCTACTCTTTATTCTGCTGTATTTGTCTTTAAACCACAACACATTTATTCTGATAAAAATTAGCAGTAAACCAATGTCCAAGCGCCTATGGATGCAGAAACTCTAGCATTGCTCACCATTAATGCATGATGAGATGCACAAAAAGGAAAAATATCCTGGCTCTGTTCCCAGAGCTGCTCTACTGTCACTACGAATAACCAGAGTTAAAAGAGAGGATGTCTTTGATCATTACATTTTCTGCAACCAGAGAAACATTAGTGGAACTGAACAGGATTATTTTTAAGAAATATGCACATACCTTTGATAGCAAAAACTCCGTGACAGAAGTCCTTAAAATTGATTCTTCCCAAATCATTCGGGTCCAAGTACTTTGCCAGTTTTTCCACCTAAAATAAAAGATGATAAAATAAAATATGTGTTGAGCTTGGTGTATTGTCTGTTGCTCTGATACAGTCTGTATCTTCTACTGAAGACTTCAAGTTGAAGAATACTCATACTGTTCACTTGAACCAGCCAATAAATGGTTCTGCAAGGAGAACTCATGTCTTATACGACCTTGGTGTTGACCAAAACTTTTTCAGCTGGGACACATCAATCCTGTCCTATGGGGATCTCAAGAGCTTAATAAGGAGAGAATCTGTGACTTATCCTCTCACCATAGAGGAGGGTGGTAACAGAATCTCTTCTCTGGGAGCTCTTGCCATGCATTCAGCTCAGAGGAATTTAAAACCTTAGTGATTCTCCACCCCTCTATCACAAGTTCTCAGGGACAGGGAAAGGACAGACCAAGATGTGCACAGCCCATAGCAGTCTCATTTCCTAAATAATCTGGATAATAGGAGAGAAAACCCATTGGGCACTTGGAATGAAACCAAACTTCCTTGACATGGCAGAGAATAAAATTTTTGTACAGGAAAATTAACAGTATGAAAATATATTAATGTGATGAGAGGATGGTTGTGCCTAGTACACTGTCACAGAGACATTTTATGAAAAATCCTTTCCTTAGGATTTTTTTTCTCCTGAGAAGCTGAAAAGCCTCAGGAACAAAATGTAAACAATGGTTATCTGCTGCTGTGGAAAGCAACAGGTGCATCTGTGATTGGTCTCATGTGGTTGTTTCTAATTAATGGCCAATCACAGTCAGCTGGCTCAGATTCTCTGAGACACAAGCCTTTGTTATTCATTCCTTCTTTTTCTATTCTTAGCTAGCCTTCAGATGAAATCCTTTCTTCTATTCTTTTAGTATAGTTTTAATATAAAATATATCATAAAATAATAAATCAAGCCTTCTGAAACATGGAGTCAGATCCTCATCTCTTCCCTCATCCTAAGACCCCTGTGAACACCATCACAGTACCCTGTGCAAAAAAGCAATGTACTTACTTCTTACAATCTCAGCTTCACAGTTTAGTCTTTCTGATCATTATTCACCAATAGAATGAGATTATACTGAATTTAAACACAGTCACCAAATTAGTACTTGCCCCAAAAATGATCTGGCAAATTTTTCGGGAAGGTTTTGGGATAGAGGAAGAAAAGCAGCCTAGACTGGAGAGGCTCTTGTGCTGTCTTGAAAAAAAAAGGAATGGAGGAACAAGCAGCCAAAGAAGAATAAAGTGAGCAGCAGACCAGTCCAGGGAGGTGAGTGCACACCTGGACCCACAGCTGGCTGCTCTTTTTGACAACCACTCTGCTGGAGCTTGTGTACATCCCCTTGTGTGCCAGTGCCTTTCCCTGTAGCACCTTGCAGGGACCCTCACTGAGGCAGAGGCAGCCTCTTACTGCTCCTAAGAGCTCACAGGCAGCTCCACAAAGCCCTGCCCTTGGCTGGGCCCTCTAGACACTGAGGAGTTTGAACAAGCTGAGTGCAGGGACAGCAGGCGTGGAGGAGGGCACAGAATCCTGCTGCAGCACAGTCTGTGTGAGCTCAGATATGTCAGCCTGAGCAGCAACAAAAGCCCAGCTGCAAAGACGCAGCAAATGAATCCAGATGACCTAGTTTCTCAATTTTCTGGTGTGGCTTTTTCCCACGTGCTAGCAAAACCCCAGCAGCTTCCCAAAGCCCTGCAGATAATTCACTCATGTGTGCCCATGACACTTCTTCTTACAGGCACTTCTCAGAGCCTATAAATTCCCACTGTACCAATAACTGCCATGATAAGCCAAAGGGCTCATTTAGAACATGCAAATCTGGATGAAAAAAATGAAAAAAATTTTACTCATTTGCAAAATTCTATACTGAATGAGAAATGCACAATTTGATCCTTACATTAAATCCTTTCCCCTCTCATTTTCCTAGGGAAAATAAAAAACGAGCTTGTATAGGCAGGGCAAGTAAGGAGCTATATGATGAGTTCAGAGCCCATGACAAGTTAGACATTTTCTGAAAACTTTCATATTGCAGAAGGCTTCCAGAGCTCCAGTCCTGCCAGCTGGGCAGCAGAGCCCAAATGTCAACTATGGTGTGACTCATGATCAAATTTCCACCCTGGCATCACAAGGAATTACTGTAACCCCACTAATTTAGAGCATCAGAACACACATCTGTGTTTCAAAAAAAAAAAAAAAAAGCTGCTTCACCAGAAACCAGAGTGTGTGGTTAATGCACCCCAGACTAGCTGAAAATCCTGACTGAAACCAATTAAGTAGAGACATGCTTGATATGGAAAATCCGGGTTGGTGTTATCCCTGTCACCTTCACAAACAACAATTGTGTTTTAAATTTTAATGCACAGATTCCTGCAGCCAGCTGGGAAGCCTCTAGTCTATTTAATATTGTGCTATAACAAGTGGTGTCACTGGGTGTTCCCAGTGAATCTGGCCCTTTATTTCTCAAAGTTGATCCAATAATTTTTGTCCACCAGCTGCTCAGACATTTAAAATTACACTTTTAAAACAAATTAAATGAGATGTTACATGCCTGGGAGTGTGTATTATGGAGGAACAGAGGATATGTTCACATTTAGGTCTAAGCAATGTCTTAAGAGTAAATGAAATTATCACCTGAGCAAAGTGCTTCAGTGTCCAGTTTCCCCTAAATCTAATTTGCAGGTTTTCAGTTGGGTATTACAATGCAAATAACTGACATCAGTGCAGGAGATGACAAAGAATTTACAGAACAGCCTGATGGAATTAATGCCAGCAGTGCTCACATCTTCAGCCAGGAATAAACACAGCTCCCATCGCAGGTCAGGGGATAAAAGGATTTTGATCACCAGGGACTCTGTTTGGGTGGATACTTGCACAGGGTTTGTGCATTAATATACACACATATTTGGTACATAAATTCCTCCATATTTGCACACAGTTTTCAAGAGCCTGCAGTGCATTGGTCATGCTTTTTTACCAATAGCTTTCTGGAATAAGGCAAGAAGCTCTTCCTCATTAATTCCAGACTGAAGGCATTGCTTTAAGTTAAATTTCAATCTGTGGCCAAATAAACTACAGCTAGCCCTAAATCTTCTCTGGTGTCCACACTGCATAAACCACCCTTCTGCCTCACTTTGTAAAGAAATAAAGTCCTTTCCTCCTTCTCAGAAAGGGTTGGCTCCCCACAGTGAATCAAAAGTTGTTTTATTTATTCATTGCCTTGGGAACCTCATGGATTTGTCAGCCTACCTGGCAGGCTGGGGGACACTGAAACACTTTTTGCAATCAAAAACCCCCTGGACTGGGGGAGTGCACAGCCCCTGCCAGGGAATGAGGGACAGCAGCTCTGTCCTTGGTAATGGAACAGGTGGCACAGCCCAGGTGCACACGGGGGACACGCAGCATGGGCCAGTCCTGGGCACATTCAGACTCCTGGGCCCCACATCTCTGGGCTCTGCTGGGCTCTGCTGATCCTCTGGCAAGGGACACAGGACCACAAAACCAACTGCTGCCAAAATTCAGTGTGAAATTAGTGTGTGATTGTTGTGGGACCTACAGGCAGCACAGGGAGCAAGGTGTGCTCCAGAGTTTAACATCAGAAGTCATCACAATGAGATGGGGCAGTGTTTTGGGCTGGGGACAGACACTCTCTGCACAGAGCAGTCCCCCACCATGTGGGATAGACAGCACAAACAAGGATTGCAAACTAGTTCTTCACTGTAGGAAGTGAACAAAGGCAGAAAAAATGAGCTGCAGGCTCAATAATCCAGCTGGTTCTTTTGGCAGCTGCAAGGGTGTCTCTAATGAACTCTTCAGCAGACATCCAATAGTCAGAGAGAAGACATAAATATAAGAGAGAAGAAATAAATCATTTTTCTTTGGGAAACAACTGGAGAAAAGCAAACCTCTGTCCCTATTGTTTAACTGGCCTGGATGAATGGGTGATTACCCTTTCAATGCAAACATGTTTCTCCACTGTAACAAACAAGGTGCTGCCTCCTGTCCCTTGGGTGTCCCAGCCATCCTGACTGCCCTGCAAGGGGATGTTTGCCCTGTGCTGCTTTCTGACACACAATAAGAGGCTGGGAACACTTGAAGAAGCAGAATGGAAAGGAGGTTTATAGCAGAGAGAGTGGATGAAGGGGAGAAAAGAGAACAAATTACTGACAGTCATCAGAAGATATTTCTTGAAACTGATCTTTTCTTGCAAGTGAGTTCAATACAGGGGCACCTGCACAGAATAGCCAAGAACCCTCTCCAGAGCCCTGGCCAGCTCTTGTACTGAAGCTGCCAAGACAGCATCAGTACTTTTTCCAGCAAAGATTTTCTGTCTGGAACTGAATCCTGCTTCCATTTGCAGGCAAGAAGAAACTCGTACCTCTATTGACCTCACTTAATTTTCTTCAAAAAGGAAGATATTTTGTTAACACAAAAAACATTTGTAAGATTTAGAAGTAATTGAGTTCAGAGGGACCCCACACCAGCTCTATCCACAGAAATCTTGCAGCAGGATCCAAATCACAGCCAGAAGATGCCATTTGATATAAACAACTTGTCTCAGTAATTTGCCTTCATACTGCAGGAGTCTGTGAGCATGTCTCACCCTGAAGTGCAAGCAGGGAGCACCTGGGAGCTGTGACAAAGGCAACACAAGCATTTGCAGGAAAAGGTCAGGCTGTGCTGTGGCAGTGACATTTGGGCAACATCTCCTGAGGCAGCAGCATTTGTGAGAAACCTCAAAAAAAAACAGCTAAAGGAGATTAAACATGTAAATGCCGCAGGGTGGAATTAGAGAGCTTCCCACATGACTTATAAAAGGAGCAGCAGAACTGCACTTGCCCTGGTTTCAACAGACTGGCCTTTCCCATATTGGAAAGGGTATGAGTTTACACTGGACAGTTGGAAATGCTGCTCTGGCTGCAGGGCTGGGCAATGAGACCACCCCATGTGTGAGAGCCACCCCTGTTCTTTTCACCAGCCCCTGGGTTCAGGTGTTCTTGGCACTGATGTGGTCCCAGATGTTGGAGCTCTTCAGTCAGAAGGGCTGTCTTTGATGAGATGGGATTTATAGATGGAGGGGAAAGTAATGAGATTTTTGTCTCTGATATTGTGGCATTTCAGGGAAGCAACACAAGAAGAGGGAAATTATTTTACATTGCATTGGAGAAAATAGCACTCACACAATTGTGGTACCCACTGCCATATGAGATGCTGAATACACAGACGTGTTGCAGAGAACTGACATACAATTAAAACATCTCATGCAACCAAAAAAAGGTAATTTTCTTCTGTTTAATTTGGCAAAAGGGAAATCAAGTGATGATTTGTTACTATGTATAAAGATTTCTGCAAGCAGGGAACTACAGGTTCAAAAAGATTGTAGCAGAGGGAAGACACAAAGAACCATAATCTGCAAAATAAAACTGAACAGACTCCAGTTAAAAGCAAAGCACAATTGTTTTATCAGCACCATTGTTTACCCACCAGAACTATAAATTAGGAACGGTCTGGAACTATAAAAAGCAACCAGAGTCCCTCATCTGAGGCCTTTTGAGAAGGTGAGACACGCCTAGAAAATTTACCTAGGCTAGAATAAGTGGGTTACAATCTGAGCTGTCATCATTTCAGGATGTCACATGAGCTGGTGCTCTCCCTGAGCCTGACCCTACAGCACACAGGACCATGTTCCCAGTCACACATGGAAGGAGTGGAGGGACAGCATTTCAGAGTCATGAGTCCAACAAAGTGCCAGCCCACTCAGTCCTGGCAGACTGTGCATTGTAAATAATTCATGCCACTGCAAACAGCATCATGAATTTCCATCAGCTGCTGTCTGATCCCAAAGCATGCAGG
The DNA here is from genome assembly GCF_037042795.1 of Molothrus aeneus. Classification (NCBI taxonomy): domain Eukaryota; kingdom Metazoa; phylum Chordata; class Aves; order Passeriformes; family Icteridae; genus Molothrus; species Molothrus aeneus. Next base: position 4,632,379 of record NC_089671.1, read on the forward strand.
GACATACATCACTGCTGGAAACAATGGCTTTGAATTTGCTTTGAATTTTGATTTCAAGCATCACTCATTGCCCCTTTATCTGCGGGCTTCAAGCCTGAAAGTTGGCTTCTCTGTGAGCTGTCTGTAAATAGAAAGGATTGTTTCAGTTTCTGCTTTAACTGTGCACACCCAATTTACCAGCTAGAAGGCAGATCTTGGGACTGTGTCCTAAATGACATAAGCAAATCTGTTGAGTAATCATGGCCTCAACTTTGAGCAAATTCCTAAATCTGTCAAATCCATCATTTACTAATGGCTGCAATGCAAAAAGTCTAATCAAATCCAAGGGAGCCCATTCACTTGTCTTCCCTGGGTTTAGCATAACACATGGAATTGCATCTTCTTTCAAATAAGATCTGAGTCCATGGGGCCTCAGTCCAAGGGGAGAAAAATATCCACCAGTTATCCAGATGGAGAAAACATCCACCGTGTGGAGGATGTGAAATGTATCCATGAATCACAAAGGCACAGAAAGAAAGAGGTGGCTCCAGAAGCACTGCAGGTGGCTGAGTGCATTCAGAGGCAAAGGAAGCTTCCAGTGCTGATGTGTTATGAATGCTCTGTGCAAGCACAAGCACCTGGGCTCAGGTGGGTGACAGATGGCGAGCACAGCAGAGCCACTGAGGCGGGAGTGGCTGCGGAGCTGCGGCACACACACGGCAGGGCAGCTGCTGCCCTTCCCCAAGGCAGGGACACACAGCTCCAACCTGCTGAGCGCTGCACACAGGGACAGGGAGCAGAGCAGGGCAGGAACAGCCTCCTCTCATCTTCTGGAGGAGCTGTAGGATCCATACCACAGCCCCCGGGGCAGGCGGATTTATCCTGACTGGGAGATCCCTCTTGTGGGGAAGGACACCGCACCCAGTGGCCATGGGGCTGGCACCCAGTGGCCATGGGGCTGGCAGCCAGTGGCATTGGGGCTGGCATCCAGTGGCCATGGGCCCGGCATCCAGTGGCCATGGGGCTGGCATCCAGGGGCATTGGGGCTGGCATCCAGGGGCATTGGGGCTGGCATCCAGTGGCTGTGGGCCCAGCATCCAGTGGCTGTGGGGCTGGCATCCAGTGGCCATGGGGCTGGCATCCAGTGGCATTGGGGCTGGCATCCAGTGGCATTGGGGCTGGCATCCAGGGGCATTGGGACTGGCATCCAGGGGCATTGGGGCTGGCATCCAGGGGCATTGGGGCTGGCATCCAGTGGCTGTGGGCCCAGCATCCAGTGGCATTGGGGCTGGCATCCAGTGGCTGTGAGGCTGGCATCCAGTGGCATTGGGGCTGGCATCCAGTGGCATTGGGGCTGGCATCCAGTGGCCATGGGGCTGTGGCACACAGGGCAGAACAGCAAATCTTCCAGTAGCATGATGCTACCAGCAAAGTATTTCATCTGCCTTGGCTTTCCCTTCTTTAAAGTGGTGATGGCAATACTGACCCCACACTCAGAGTGCCCCATAAAGGCAGTGATGCTGCAGGCAGCAGTGGAAGCTGCCTGGAGCTGGGCCATGCTGTAGCTTGTGGGGTTTCTTACCCTGTCTCACTTGCTCAGGGGCTGGTGTCTGTCATCTCTGAATACACCTCCTCAACTGGACAATGGAGCAGCAGGCATGCTGGTGATCTGACACAACACACAGGTATTTCTAAACTGTGCTCTGCTGCAATGAAGTCTGCCCCACTGGGCAGACCCTTGTCATCATCTCGTTTTCAGCATTTTGTTATGCTAATAGCATTTTTTAATCTTCTGATGGGAAAAGAGTAGCCACACAGTACTGCTGAGAGAAGATATTAGGGATGGACTTGTTCAAAACATTCTAATATGCAAATGAGCTATTAAGAGAACATAATACTCCATGAACTCAATAAATGTGTATAACAGAAATACAGGCAGTGTTAGGAAAATTGATGCTCTGATTTCTGTTCCAGAATGAGAAACTACTTGCAGTCTTTAACACACGATGACACAAATCTAATTTAGGATAACAACAAATACAATTCTTGCCATACATACCACAATTTTCTAGGTATCATCCTTACAGTTAGAATGTCTAACCATAGCTGAGATCCAAAAGTCATTACTCTTATGGAACCCCTTCTCTCACACCATACATCTACCTGGTTAACCTCTCTACTTACAACAAAACGTTTTACAGCCACAAAGAATCACCAATGAAGTTTGAAACAAGAGTGCATGTGAATAGCTCTGAATCTTACCTCACCTGAGAAAGGATCATTGCCTCAAATTAAGAAGTTTCAGAACTTCCTCAGAGTACACATCCTAAAGAGACAGTTCACAGCTACAAAAACTACCCTCCCCCATTTTATCTTCAAGACAGAAACCAGCAAAATCCTGGTGAGCTTTTCCTCTGCCAATCTATACCTCTGGATGTATCAATTTTTTATACACACAACAGCCCTAGAAAAATAATTCACGTTTATTTGATCCCTCTTAATGCAATGTAGCAGCTGACAATGAGCAAGTGCCAGAATCGTAAGACCATCCTCTCTCTCCAGTCTCCCCCACAATCTATGGATATGTGAGAACTGAGAACCTTTCATTTAGTTATTTAAACAGCTGATTTAAACGGGATTCCGTTTCCCTCCTTCCCTCTGATGCTGTGTTGCAAAACAAGATATTTGGCTGGGCCCACCAATCTTACAACAGTCTATGGGGAATCCCACACAGTCTGGAATACCATGGGAACAGAGAGCAAGGCTAAAAATATGCCGAGCCATCTGTTCACTCCACAGTGATTTTTTTGTATTGTTCTGGAAACAAAGGGTTAATGTGTTGAACTGTTTTCCTAAAACCACTGATTCACTCACTTGCTAAAATAAGCAGAGCTACATTAACACCTTCTCCTCCACAGTTATCAGAACTGAAGCCAAGGCTGCCTGGGAAAACAAGGCTGCTAGCAAAAGCTGTGACAAGCTGAAACGAGGCGCAGCCCATTATCGTCCCCATTAGCATAAGTCAAATACAGCAGAAAATAGTCAGATCACAAGAGATACATGAGGCAATTGGTCATGTGGGTGCAGCATATTTTCCTTTAAACAAGGAGCAGGAAAATGTTTCCATATCATCAGGGCTTATCTACAAGTGCTGCAGCATGGATTGATTTTCAGTGAAAATATTCTTCCTCTCTGCAGCTTGTAGTGTGTGTGTGATCGTTCTCATCAGTACATAAAGGGAACTTACATAGAATAATGTTTTTCATGGCTTTCAGTTGTGAGACATCAGCCAAGCAGGATCTACTCTCAGAATAATGATCGTGTTTTGTAGTAGTAAAACTGGGGAGAGAGGTGGGGCCCGTAGTGCCAGAAAACACTTTCTTGGTGCCTTCCTTGCTGACACATCTGCAATTTAATTGAGGTGTTATGGTTTGCAAAGAACAAATTAAATACCAAAGGCTAGCAGGAAGGAGCTGGAGAGGGTGGGGAGAGCAGAGCAAGTCAGGTAGGTTGTTACAGGGAGCAGTTCAGACATCAGGGCCAGGGATACACAGCGTTCAGAGTCAAGCAGGAGCTTCAGAAAATTCATCAAACCAGAGCCAAAAGCCAGTGCTGAAATCCAGGCAGTGGCTCCAGACTTCATGGCTGACACAAATCAGAACAAGGCACTTTTGTGCCAGCCCTGCGATGGCACTTCACTCGTTCATCTCTGATTCCCAGGTCAAGAACAGGGCTAAGTGCAACAGCACTCACAAGATATTGTATCACCCAGTTTAGTCAGCAAATTCTCACGAGGCTGGATTTCTAGCCTCAAAGTTACAAAGCAAGTGTTACACTTCAGACAGCCACTTCTCTTGACTGTGTGCTTTATTGTTATATTCTCTCCTTAACACACAAAGCTAACCCAACAATATATGTAGTATATGGTAGAGATAATTCATGCTATTTATGTATAAAATATTGTAAAATCCAAGCTATGTCTCTGACCACCCCCGCCGGGAGCAGAGCCTTATTTTTATTCAATTAGTTCCCGGACAACGTTAAGAAAATATCAAGCCTGTTAACGTATGAATGGAACCTCCCTGGGCCATGATCACTGACTTCCCTGGAACGCCCGGGCCACTCAAGAGTGCTCTGCTCATCGGAGATTGCATCCACTACCAGCGCCACCCTGTTACCTGTGAATACTGACTTCTCCTGAGCGCTCTGACATCATCGGGACACCCGGAACCGGACTTTTGTCTACCCCTGCACGTGTAAGGCCTCGGTTCTGCATGTGAAGGGACACAAAGGAACATTCGGCCATCCCTGCCTCAGGCAGAATAAACTGGATATAAGCTCGCTGCGAGAAGCAGTCGGGATGAACCCGGGGGAAACCCCGACACTTTGTCGGGTCGGATCCGGGTTCACCCAGCGCCGATCCCGGGTTCGACGCTGCCCGAGGCTGTGGTGGTTTTGTTTGGGTTTTTTTTTTTTTTTTTCTCTGATCGAAACTCTGTTTTGCTGAAAATCTAACAAATCATTGCTAAATTTTCTTATAAATTTGGCTCTCGATTTGATCATTTATAACAACATACAACCAGCACACAGAGCTATGCTTCACACACATCTGCTTGCAGAAAGAATTTAGATTTTGGTCTGAGAGCCAGCCAGAAGCCCACTCAGAGCAGCATAATTTGGGCATCCTCAGGTGTCTCAGCCTGGTCTCCTGAAATCAGTTTTGAACTGTTTAAAGGGAATGTGGCTGGCTTTTGGCATGCTCACAGATATAGAGCACAAAATGTAGGCCTTGAGATCTGATCTCAAATGAAAAAGCCTGAGCAGCAGTCATGAGATTAAACTGAATGAAAGAAATTTCATGGCAAATGAATGCTTTGACACAAAAATGAGTATGGGAGGAATGAGGATGGGATGAATCCAGCTCAGGGAGACACATTAGTTAAGATGACAAACATCAGGTAGAAAGGTATGATTAAAGGAACAATATTCCACTTAGCTGAAGGGAAAGATCTTAACCTTTAGAAAAGTGTGGCTGGGAGATAATGTCCTTCCCGTCCTTCCCCGAGGACCAGAGAAGGAAATGAGCAGTGCCACTCATTGTGGTGGGATAATTACCAAGTCTGGAATTGGTTTGAACAGGTTTGAGCAGCAGCTGTGACGTTAAGACCAGGGAAGCAGGATGAGCAGGCAGTGACAGCCAGGGATGAGCACAGTCCGCACTGTCAGCGTTGACAGGGGGTAGCAAGGAACCCCCCAGCCAACAGCAAAACTACCCGGGGCTGAGGGGAGCAGGGAGCCCTTCCTGCCCAGCTCGCACAAGCAGCCAGAGCCCTGAGCAGAGCACTCACACCCTGTTAATCTTTCCTAATTCCCCCGTGCCTTGCTGCAGGCTCCAGGCAATGCAACAGCCCAGGAGCCACCGCAGCCCTCACGTTCCCATGCCATGAGCAATCCCCCTGTGGAGAAATGTGTCACTCAAACTGCAGTGGAGGAAACTTTGTATAAAATCACACAAAGAAATCCACACTGCTCTTTGATCTACACCGGGGAAAGCCATTAGAGGGAATGATAATCAGCCAGCATTTCTGTGTGGAAACGGTCAGAAATACAAAGCCTGAATGCACAGAAAAGGAATGCTCCTTACAGCCTTAGAAGCTGTACAAGGGTGCCTCATGTTACAGGACTGCCTGCACTGTGCATCCTCATTAGCCATCACAGCCTGGTCAACATTACTACTTCTAAATGATTACAAGGCTGAATGGAAGAAAGATCCAAAATGCAATAGAAAAATCCCAAAAAGAGATGAAGGTGAACAGCTACAATGGGATTGTACTTTTGTGTTTCAGCAGTGTGCCCAATGAATCTGCTATCAGTTAGTCTTGGTATTGTAAGAAGCTCCATGAGGGACTGGACCCAGCATTCCTGGCTCACTGCACACACTATTGGAAAGATAGTATCTGACACAAAGGTAATTTTCTCAACTGACACGTGATTTCACCTTTTCTTCTTATCCAGAAACAGATGGACTGCAAAGTGTGCTGGGCCTGGGGACTAAGTAGGAAAAGGCAGATTTTGAAAAAGTGATTTAGGTAATGATGTGGTGACTTCCATCAGCTGGAAAATCACATCTCTCAGGCTCAGGTAAGCAGGTCACTGTTCCCAGTCCAGCTGTCACTCAGGATAAGAGTCACTGGAGAGGCATTTCTGTGCAGGTGTGTGGCACTGGACTGTTCATGCCCGTATGTACAGCACAGAGGTTCACAGGGCTGTTCCTGTTCTGTGAAATTGTTTCCTTCTAAAGCCTTTTAAGAAGTTACTGTTTTGATCTAGCTCATTTCTACAGGTGCCTTTTCCAACTGCCTTTTAGTAGGGATGTAGCTTGCCTTCTCTGTCAACATGTGTATATTTATCATCTCCCAGTGGTATATGCTAATTTATTTTTGATATCTGTTGATGCTTTGTGTATCAGTATGTGAATTCATTTTTTCCTACATTAAAATCAAACCAAACAGCCTGACCAAAAAATTGTCATTTTGATTTTTCCAGCAAATGTAAGTTCCCTGTAGTTATTATGACAACATGTCACCACAGGGTCACAGACAGTGAAAATGAATTGCTTGGAAAGCAAAACCAACCAACCTTTCAGTGTAAAAACAAACAGGCACTGTTTAAGGAGAGCTTCTCCTAGATGGACCCTAGAAATAAGGTAACAAATGGTCACTGGACCTCAAATTATTATCTCTGGTGAAGAACATCCCCTACAAACACCAATCAGATTATGTGCAGCTCTGCTTTGGAACACCTGTACAAGAGGTGAGTGGACTGGTTTATCCTTCCCATTGCACCTCACCACAATTCCAGGTACAACATATAGAGTAAAATACTATTTCTATACTAGCTGAGTCCCTTTAAAAGTCAGAGAAGGAACTTTGACCCCAGTCTTGTTCTTTCAGTTCACAGGCTCTCCTTCATTTCAGTTACCAGTTTAAACACCCTTCACAATTTATTGATTGCCTGTGAAATCCCTAAATAGGTAAAAACTGATCACTGTGTGTTTGCCAGACCTTCCACAGTGCAACTTCTCCCAGCCTGCCAAAACTGTGCTTGCATCTATTTTCCTCCAACATAAAGGTGCCTTGTAGGAGTTACAATCAAGAGGTGAGAGCATGCAGAAATCACAATAGATCTATGCTGCAAGGCCCTCACCCAGCTGCATTTCACTGCAGTGCTGGATAGGAGAAGCCAGTTCACTGCTAATAGCTGAACATGTACCAGCCCCCCCAAAAACACAGGTTTTTGTGCTGTCCCAGTCTCTGCTGTGTGTTACCTGCTCAGAACATACCTGGTACAGTAACAAGGATGTAGTTTACCCTTCAGTGATAAGGCTCAGCAAACCTCTGTAGCAAAGGCACATGTATGAAACATGATGTGGAATGCTGAGAGCTTACATCAAAAGGAGCCTTCTGAGAGCACCTTTCACTGGACCAGTTCAACAAAGGAATTCTCACTGGGCATGGTGAGGTTTCCTCACCATGGACTAAAGCAGTTTCATGGTTTGTAACCATCTTCAGTTGAAGTGACATTTTTACATCTGTCTCTCTGCCACTGCTGACTGTGGTCTCAGCCTGGAGGGCTCCCCACAGAGAGGGCTGATGGACTGAGTCTGCCTAATGTGCTCATGGACCAGGTGCCTTTTTGTCCATGTTTTCTTAAAATCTCTCTATGAAGAGTCTGCCTGCGGGAGGAGGTGAACCTCAGGGCTGCAGCTCGGTCAGTGCATAGGGGGAAATGCTGAGGAAAAATGAGCTGGTGCCAAACAAAATGCAGGAGCCTCAGCAGCAGCAGAGATGTTCCCTCCCCACTGCAAACCACACCCTGCTCACCCTGAAGAGCCAACAGCTCCCATATCTCTTAATCCTCCTGGTTTGGACAGGATCCATGCAATTCCTGTACAATTAGGAATAACAACCTCGTGGGCAAGGTTACAGCTATTGTGGAGATGGGCACCCTGCCAGCAGCGACTCTGGGATGGACCAGAGACAAACACAATGTCCTAGCTGGATGGCACCATGTCCCCCTCAGCTGGACAGCTCTCTGCAGGTCCCTGTGTGACTGCAGTGGGCTGGAGCTGCACAGCCTGCCAAGGATGGAGAAGGTGGAAGTGGTCCTGAAGATGCTTTGTCATGCTATGTGAGCCACCTGGATGAATGTGACTGGAACAGGGCACTTGCCATTCCAATACACACACCTAAGCTGAGTTACAGTGAAATGTTACACCTGATGGCAGCTCGTCCTTGCTGCTCCTTCCAGGTGTGCATTCACATTTCTCACAAATAAAGGTTGATGCATTTTTATTAAATGACCAAGCCCTGCCCACACAGAGAGGCAGTGAGGTGGGTATCGAGGTAGTGAGGCAGCCAAAGAACCATCACATCATCAAAAGTTCACAGGACAGGGCTCACAAGGCGGGGGAATCGACAGGAGAGGGAAACAATTCCCTTAGCACCATTCTAAACCTGACCTTGAGCAAAGCCAGAAGCAAGAACCTGACGCAGGAACCACTTGTACTGTATTATACAATGAAAGTCATGCTAGAAGAACTTAATGGCCATAAAATCTGGCCATAAATCACCAAAACCACTGGCAGATTTTTAACTCTAAAAAGTGCTTTTGCAATAAATTTCTAAACCTTGGCAAACAACACTTACCCCCTTATTGAAGAGATGCTGGAAGGCATCATTATGATGTGGACTTAAATCAGATTTGTCTCAGACCAATACTTTGACTTTATCCAGGTGGATGTCACTTCCCAGCAGGCACCATAACTCAGAAATGGTCCAGCAGTCAGGACTCCCTATAGCACAGCACATCCTCCACCTTCACTGGTCCAGAACAAATCTCTTCATAGCCAGGTCTGTAAAGCCTCATTTGGCAGGATCAGTGCAAATGTGAAGTCTTGAGGATTACAAACAAGGAGAGCTTTGAATTTACACACCTGCTGGTCTCAGCAGCTGTGGGTTTTTGGCCAGTGCACTCTTGGGCTGTCTATCATGATATAGTTCAGAAATGCTGGTACAGACTCTTGTTCCAAACCTGCCTACAAAGGGTCACTTTCCACATGTCTCATGTGGGGAATTCATCACAGGAATTCATCACTTCCATTGCTTTGCAGACTCTGATGTGGTGAAGAGCCACAGAACAGAATACATTGCTTCTTGCCCAGAGTTTACAAAATGTTTTTTCTCTTCACTGTAACAGGAAATAGGAATAGGTGGTCCCTTTCAAGACCACCAGATCCACCTGCCTTGCAAATGCCTCTCAAGACACTGCAACCAAACCAGAGCCTGCCCAACTCTGTGAAGATATCCTTGGTCTCTTATTGAATGGAGCCTACAGGGGGGTTCCATGTCTCTCTGAAGAGCACAGAACAGCTCTTTCATGTAGTTTGCATCCAGCAGTGAGATCAGGGAAAGCACCAAGCCTCCACAAAAAGGAATATTTTGTCAGTGAAAAAAAAAAGGGCATCGTGTATTTGGCCAACAGTCAGGCTGTGAGCTGGCAGAGGAGGCAATTTCCCTGCTCCAGGGTGCTTTGCCTCTTGATGATAAACTCTTGTGGTTAAATTGCTTCTGGCTCTCACCATGTGTCTCTCTGCTCACTGTGTATTTATGCTGCTGCACTGGTGAGAATTAGGGAAAGGTACAATAACTGAATTACTGCTGCCCTTGCAGATAACAATGGCAAGGCCTTATAAAGGCTGCACATGCTTTGTCTGGGATGAAAATGAATAAATAATAATAGTTAAACAAAAGAATCTAAGAGCATAGTACCCATTGAATGGTGCACCAGGGAATGGCAGCATCAGCTCCAGCCAGAGGTCAGTCTGCCAAGGAAACAGAAGGCAACACTCATACAAAGGGATGAAATATCAGGAGGTGATGTTTCTGTCCTTGTTGCTGTCAATTTTATGGAATGTGGGTGTACAAAGGACACGGGAAGATGAACAGCAAGTGCTGAACTCAGGGGAAGCTGCAGAGTTTTACTCTGACAGCCTTCAACAACAGACCTCAGCCTAAAGCTGCACAGGAGCTCACTGGGGAGGTTGGCATTGGCTGAAACAAAGCAGGTGCTGCCCACCTCACCAGTGTTTTGGTGTTTTGGTGTCAGGTGGCCAAACCTCCTGTGGGCTGAGATCCCCACTGAGCCTTGCCCACCTTGCTGAGGGGTTCCACAGCAGACAGGACATGCTTCAGGGACAGCCCTGAGTCCTGAGACATGATGAGAGGCCAACAGCCAGGACAGTCACTGGAACACAGGTGTAACCCTGACCCAACTGTGGTGCGGGGCCAAAGCTCAGAGAAGTGCCCAGGATCCTTTCCACTGACCCCAACACCTCCTGGTTCGGGTGCAGAACTGGCAGCGAGGAGAAGACAATGACCAGCAAGGCTTCTCATCCCTGGTCAAACTTCTCACAAGCAGCAGCACTCAGCAAGAGAAGTGAAACTTGCCACGGGATTTGACAGAGATCAGCAGCTTTTTGGAGCTCTGTCAGAAGTGTATGCAGGGAAAAGCTGCAAACTGCAAGTGTCAGACTCCTGGAAAATCTTTTCTCTGTTCACCATTTTCTGTTGTTTCTCTTGGCAGTGGAAAAAACTTTACATATAACATGGAATATTCTTTCTCTAGGACATTTCCTTTCTGCACTACATCTCTAAGTAATTTTTCATTCTTGATCTTTCAGAGTTATCTCTAGCCTTTCTCATCTGGTTCTGAAGCATTTTCCTGTGCTTGTATTCCAGGATCAACTTCTTGCCTGATTCAAACAGGAAACCCTCCACTTGCTCCAAAAGACATTTGCTATGCAGGCTATTAATATCCTGCTGAACATTTAATAAAGATATAAACTCAGTGCTAATACAGAGTGCTGAATTAAAGCTTTGCAGACCAAAGCCTTTAAGAGGACCTGTGAATCAGGTGCAGCCAAAGGCTTTTCAAGGTTTCTCACCCTGGCCAATCCAACTTAAGACAGAACCTGAGCTGTGGTCTGATGGCTCATTTTATGCTTGGATACACTGCATATTGACAGCAAAGAGAATCTGTGGAAACCACAGCTAAATCTGGGTTGCAGGCTAGTGCCTCAGACAGACAAGACAATCTGTCACCCCTTGAATAAATTATCTGCTCAAAGAAGAATGTAATACAATGCTATTCTCAAAAAAATCACTATTTTTCTGTTGTACTTGGTACTTTAAGCTGCATCCACTGACTGCTCACCTGTGGAATTTTGCAAACACAGCTGAGGCATTTACTACCCCAGGGTCCTTCTTTATCATTCAAACACCAGCACCTTCTCACACCAGAGACAAGAAGCATGACTCAAGCCCATAATGCCACAAAGCTGCCTCTGGAGAGAAGGTGAGACTCTGAAGCTTTAAGAGCAAATGGATGGAAAATAAAAGTGGGAAGAGGAGAGGGATTTCCTGTTCTAATAACACAGTGACACAAAGTGCAGTGAGATCTCATCTGCACTCTGCACCAAGCAAGTGTCCATGCAGCAGAGTGCTCCAAGATTATTCAGTCTGTGACACTGGAAAAATATCTCCAGACAGTAAGTGTTTTCTGTACAGTTTTTATGTGGTTTTCTCTAGTCCCTGCTGAACTTACAACAAACTTCCATCTTTTACAAAACCAGATCTTTTATTGGATTCTGCTCTTGTCCTCACTGAAAGCAAAACTCTCCAGGTGCTTTTAAAGCATCTAATGGCAAGTATGAAAAAAAACTGTGCCTTGTCTGAAAGGCCCTGGTTTAGCCCGAGCAGGAGCTGCTGGCCCTGTTCCAGAGTGAGCATAACTGGTATAAAGATAATTCTGCCGGAATAAAGTGCTGAGGACTGAACTCCTTGGGAAAGTCATTTCAGACTGTTTGAGTATGTTAAAAGGGGTCAGATATTAAGTAAATACTCAATTAAGGAAGGAGGGCAAGTAATTAGTAAGGCTAATTCTCTGCTGAAATGGTCTGGATGGTATGCAAAACTCACCCCAGCACCACCTTCCATACAAAATAAGTCTCAGCTCTTGAAAGAGTAGCTCAGCTTTGAGCAGACCTGGGTTAAATTACCAACTCAGGCACAGATTCAGTTTTGGACATGGACAGGTCATCAGTTTCTTTTTGTGTCCACTCCCAAATCCCAGAACAGTGACAGTAAGTACACCCTGAGACACTCAGACACACAGCGATGACCCCAAACCTGTGTGCATACACAGCTTTGGACACATTAAAGCAAGTACTTGTGCCAATTACAGCACTCCAACAACTCTGAGACCAAGTGAATGCTTCTGTATCCATAGATTTCTTCTTGAAATAAGTCTTATGTGAAGGAATCTCATTTCTGAAAAACAGAATGTTATTCCACTTCAGGCACTGGAGCAATGCTCCAGTGGGGAGCTGGCATATAGCATGGACATATGAAAAGAAGCAAACATCTATATAAAAACCATGTATACAACCAGTGTTATATAAAAACCATTAGAAACACCAAGCCTGGCTGGTTTGAACTTACTTGGCCTCTGCTCTAATCTACTGCAACACAGCTCCACAACTGACATGCAGAGGTGGAGAGATTCTAAAAATAACCAATGCAGGGAGAGGGACAGAAGCATGAGGAGGAAAATGTTTCTTTGGCCTGGCTGACAGATTGGGCAGCAGCTCCCAGTGCCCAAGGAACACCTGGTTCAATTTCTGCTCTGTGAGCAGCCCTGCACACCATTTCTAGAATCTAAACATGGCCCAAATTCATACATAAGACATGCAAGAAGGGATTTTTTAAGTCTGAGGATAAGCCAGAAATTGTCAAATTCTCAAATCAGCCAAAAGAGAGCTCTGATGTACGACAAAATTTAGTTGTCAGTGAACTGATGTAGGACATCACCCTAATGCTAAATCAAACACACAGAGCTCTAATTCAGTAATAGGGATTTAATCTCCAGCCTGGGTGGTTTGAGCTCTCTTATATGAGGTGTAAAATTGGAACAATTAAACCCAAAAAATCCTCTGGTTCCCCAGAACAGACCACCAAGCCAATCCAAAATCCTGTTCTTGTATGTAAGGTTTCCTCCTCTGCAGGACTATTCCAGGGCTCAGATTTGAGTCACAGCATCCCATCACAAGTTTATGGCAAGCTGGAAGAAATATTGTTCTTCCCCCCTTCCCAATCCCATTCTCATTTGACTACAGCATGTTCCAATTCTTGCACAACTGGTGCTGCATAGCTGGTGCTGGGAAAAGCAGTGAAAGCACTGCAATTGTTTGTGCAGGTTTATGTCCCAGCACACACAGCCCATTTCATTCAGTCACAGAGCTATGCTTATCCAGTACCTGGGAACAATTTGCAAGGAGACATAACACCCAGATTTCATCTAACACTTTCAACAACTTTTATTTTATCATTGACATTGGCTTTGGGTTACTGCTGAGAGATGGGCAGATATGGTGAGAGTAGGAGATTAGGCATGAGATCCCACTAAAGCTGGCACATTTGGGATGTGCTGCATCCCAAATTCTGCTCTTGCAAACTGGAAGTGTGTCCTGAGAGCTAAAACCAGAGACAGAAGTCTGCCTAGATGTGCAGATCTTCCCCAGCCACCCACTAGAGTAAGATCTGAAACACAACAGCAACACGCCCAACACTGTGCAACTATCCAGCTGTAAGATTTAACATTGGCTGGAGATGATAGGAGCAAGCAACAACAAGAACAAATCCTACTTCCTTCTGTATAATCAAAGGTTTTCTTGCATTCCTTGTGCTGCTTTCCCCTACTGAAAGTAAGAGAGGACAGACAGCCTGTAGCTCTCATATAATTATCAGTTGTCAACTCATCTGAAAGACACCCAGTCAGCTCCTGCTGTGTCAGATGTACAATTAACTTGTTCTGCTCTAGCAAGGGCACTGAATGAGTGAGAGGGCTTGGAGGCTCCTCTTTCTCCCAGCAAACACACGACAAAACTCTGCTCTCAGTTCAAGCCTGGCTCCAGCCATTTTTACCTCAGTACTAGTCTCAGTCCTTCACTGCACTGTCATTGATTTGGATGGAAAAAATCAGTTGTTATCCCACAGCCTCAGACTGTGGTTAGTGCTGCAGCTCTGCGTCCTGCTCTGTGGATGCCATTTGCACACACTTCAGCCCAAGCCTTGCAGGTAAACTGCTTCTCCCATATCCAACATGTGCATGGTCCAGTCAGGCTTACAGCTTTGCAGCACCCCATTCACAAGAGACACTTTCAAGGACACAGAAAAGCTTGGAATCCTGCAGCAGACATGCTGGCATTACAGAATTTCATTTAACCTCACCTCACTATGGTGTACAATGAGCATAATCTGTCTTATTTGATATAACAAACACAATCTCTGCTGCTTCAGCTGATCAGATCTATGCTGTCATTTCATGGGCTCCTAAAAAGTCCCCTTGGGCTTAGATGTCACTTAGTGCTCTCCAGAGTATCACACCGCATGGCAGACTAATGCTCCATATTCATCCAAAACATTAGACCAACATCCATAGGCAGTGTCAGGACTGCTCAATGCAAGCCCTGAATATGGGCTCAGCACTGAGCCCATATGTGTGGATTTTGTCCTTTACAGCTTTTGGAATTAAGGGAGGGAAGCAGAGGCACAGGATATTGCAAACTCATGGCCTGTTTAGAGCAAGTAATGAGGGGTGCAGTGTAAGAAACCGAGGAGAATGGAGGATTCAGAGTGCTGAATGTGTGTGAATATTCACATGCTGTCATGTGGCAGCAATAAAACATCACATTCTCCATTACTATTGAACAGAACACTTTACCAGATACTCTCAGTAAACTGCAACAGTGGTTCCACCTGCCCACCCCAGAAATAAGCTTGTGTCACACACCAATTGCTGAGCAGAGAGGTGTCTGCAGCCAGGGCCAAAACCATCATACATCAACTGCTCCTGGTCTCAAAAGGGCAAGATTTACACACTAGACAATGTCAAGATAAAGCACTAATTAAATAAAAGTGAAAGTCACTGGAAATTCTGCTTGGCGTTGTTCACTTCATAAAGATAATGGAATAAACTTAGGACCTGCCAAAAGAAGAAAGGAAATATGCCAAAGAAATCACCATCCAGCACACAACACACAGCCAGTGAGCTCAAATTCCAACAGCAGAAAAAAGGCAGCAGCAAACCCTGTGCAAATAACTCACCAATAAAGATTTGGAATGAGGGAAAACACTTTAAGGATGAGCTGCTGAAGTCAATCACAAACAGGGATCAGTGACACTAAAATCATGGAACTAATCTAAAGTATTTACTCTCAGAAGTGGAAAAATCTTACAAATAGAGCTTTGAAAGTGCTGTGTATTTCTAAAGCACTGGATTGCTGATGCAGTCTGAATACTGAGAGAGCACTGAACACCTGCCACTGTCCCTTATTGAGATGTTTCTGCTCCTGCTCATCCACCACTAGAGCTGATCCCACCAGCATCCCCACTCCCCACTGCAGGGCTGAGAAGCATACCATAATACTCAAGTCTAGAAGCCTGTGAGCAGCCAGGGAGCTGCAATGTGCATGGGAAAGGTCTGTCAGAAGTGATGGGAGTCCATCAGCCTCCCACCCCTGGCACAGAGCCCTAACCCCTGGGTAGTAGCAAGGGATGGAGATCACAAACAATGGCAGGAACCACTCTGCCCATACCTGGGAAGAAATCCCCAGGAGCTGCTGTTTTCATGTGCAGCCAGAAAAGCCAGAGTGTGAGTGAAGTAAAGCTCCCAGTTAGGGAGGAGGCAGGCCAGGATGTGACCAAGACAAAAGGGATCACTGCAGGCCTCCAAAGGATGACTGACACAGACACAGCTTTACCCTGTGCAGGGCTGTGGGGCTGGAGCTGGATGGGTAAGGAATCCTGCACAGCACTGCAGTCAGGCATCTACCCCTGTGACTGCATCCTGTGCACAAAAATAGGGAAAATCCCAGTCAGGCAGAGAGACTGGGCAGTTTTTCCACAACAGCTGTTCATACCTCATCTCTAAGAAGCAAGACAGACCTGTAAATATTTAAAATAGCATTTATTAATCACTTCCTTGTTTCTTCTGCATAAATGCTACTTAACTGCTTTGGGAATAGGGCTCCTGATTTTAAAGTATAGACTGGAACAGCTGCTGTTTCTGTAGGAGAACCATTACAGGTCTGTTCCATCAATCAGCATTTGATTAATGCTCAGTTATACCAATGCTGAAGTAATGGAGAACAGAGTTAGACCCTTGAAATGTTCTTCAATCAAAGGAATAAAATTCCTAAAGAGAATTCACTCATTTATTCACAGGAAAGAAGAAATTCTTTTTTTTTTCTAGGTGGTTTTCCACTAGCTCACTAAAGCCTCTGTTTTCTTTTGTTCATGTTCCAGTGTTTTTAAGAGTGACAGAGGACACATAGGTTCTCCCTCTTGTTATCTCTTTCATGCCAGTAAAAAACAGAGTATGAGACTTCTGGGGTTTCCAGCAGCAAAGACCAAAGATAGTCAGTCTAAGATGAAACACCTTTGTTTTTGTTTGAAAAGATCAATCTTACCACAAGGACAAAGACATGGAAAACACTTAAACAAGTGCTCTGCTTGCATTGAAAACTTTTAATTCAAAGGTCCAGGTTTGGCTAAGCCCAGTTCAGGCAAAATTATGAATCTTGGATACAATCAGAACTGTACTACCTTCCTTCACTGCCACAGACACAGCAACCCTGTCTGTAAAGATGCAGACTTGAACTAGGTATAAGTTTTTGTTCTTCCTGAGCAAGAACAAGATCTGTCTTTAAGCAGTCAGTAGAGGTTCCAGATCACAGCTGTCACTGGTAAGAAAAAGTAAACACTGCAGAAGGATGTACAGTAAGTGCAGTGGTCACAGTGTTCAGCCACTGCTCTTTAGTCTTTTGCATTTAGCAATGCAGAGAAATCTGCTGATATCCTTTGAGACTATTTCCATCCTTCTCCCTTCTGCATTCACTACAGCTCATCCATTAACATTTCTGCTGAGTGCCCTTTAGTTGATTTGAAAGTGCCAGGACTGATTGTTTGCTGAGTCTGTCCCGTAATTTTAAAATCCAAGCACAATTTAAACACACTGAACACGCACCAGGAGAGGTACCTTATTCTCTTCCACTCTATCTCAATGATTCTGACACTTATTAATTTTCCTTGCATCTATTTTTAGCTCTGTCCTAACCATGGTCCTTGGTAAAGGATGCTCTTCTAAATACATAGCTGACCCTCTTCCCACTCTCTTCAAGGTATTTGTGACAAATAGATTCATCTCTGCTCTGGCCATCCTCTGTGGACACAGGGAACCCTCCTAAAGTCAGAGGAGCTCCACCTAGACTTTGGCAGATGACCACAGCATCTTTCTCTAACTTTACAGATTGGTTTCCAGGCAGTTGGTCAAGCTCTGGTCATGAACACTCATGGCAGAGAATGAAATGGAAAAGCAACTTATGTCAACTTCATCAATGCACATTCAGTCTTTTTACACCAGGAGAAAGTGAGATGCCACATTTCAGGTGTTAGCTTCTGACAACACCCCACCTTTGATTTAGGAAGAAGATGGGATGGGGAAAATTCACATAAGGAAAAAGCCATTTAGAGACAACAAGAGCCCTGAAAATTATGAGTAATTTGGCCAATTTCCTGACAGATGTGACACTTTCACATGAGGTCTGCTGTGCTCACTAATGCACCAAACTGTCACAATGTGTCGACAGACCTTCCCTAGTGAGGAGGAACCTGTTTATTTATTGTTAATCCTCCTACTGTAAATCGGCTTCATGGACTGGCATAAATCCTTTTGTTCCCAATGCACAGCTTACCCAAGATGCAGACTGTACTGCATAGGTAGTGCACACAATCTGTACACCTGGAGATTTTCCTGCATATCATTTCCTGTTTCTCAGTTACTCTGACTAACCTGATTGCTCTTCACTGCAAACAGCAGGGCTCTCTGGAAGCCAGGAAGTGTACTTGAAGATCACCTTAGGTGTGATGTATTCCAGCATGTTTTCTGCACCTGGGTTATTTTAAAAGGTCAGATACAATTGCAAAGTATAGATGGAGGGCACCTATATCAAAAACCTTCTCTTTAACATTTTATTTTGTGGCATGTGTATGTGAGCTTTCTCACTGCTGTCTGTGCCTCAGGTAGAGCTCAGAGAGCTTTAATAAAGTGTTATAGCAGTTAAATTTTCCAAATAAAAAGATGATTCTTATAATTCACATGATTTTATTTAAACATTGGAATATATTATGCCCAACAAGAGTCAATGGCTTGAGTCACAGTGGCTAGCACAGGGCTGTTGGCAACCAGAGTCTCCAGTTTAATCAGAAATCACTGGAAAGGAACAGACAGTGTTCTCTTCCAGACTAAGTAGGTTGTCAGAATATTTCGTGTTATCATCTAGTCTGACAGCATTATCTCAAAGTGTTTACTCAGACCTGTCTTGAAGATGCACCTTGGAACATCTTGATCAGCAAGCTCCTTTCCTTCCCAGTCCTGCTCTGCTATTCAGACTCCCACCTTGCAAGAATGCTGAGCACTTTAGCCCCAATTCAGCACAACCACAAAGCTGAACTGCCAGTTCAGAATGCTGCAGGTTCAAACCCTCTGTCTGTCAAAAAAACTTCCTGGTTCTCCATTTTCTGTTTGCTATGCCCTTAGAGCTGTCTCTCAAAGATGTGGCCCTTGTCTCATCAGGAATATGATGAGACATCATATGCTATATGCTATAGCTTAATATTGACTGATAGGACTGATTCAGTAATACCCAGGCATTCAACTCAAGTATCTTAAACATTTTACATCTACTCTCAGTAGCTTCTTCCACTGCTTAGCTCTTACAGATAACAGAATCAAACAATAAATTAAGCACCTTATTGAAGAAAACCGGTGGTAGTGAATGGAAATGGCAGATTTTTACTCTGCTTTTAGAAGTCAAGAATGAGCTGTACTTTTGCTACAGAATTCTATAGATGGTTAAACCCCAGAAAACTGTAAATTTTTACATCCCTCATGCTTTCAGATTAAATTCCTGTCAATCCTGTTAAAACGGATGCCCCAAATCATAAAGGACTTTTTGAGGAGAAAGAAATATGGTTTAAATTCAACAAATCACAGCTATATGCATTCAATTTGAGCCTTGTACTCAACCCTGCTCCTATTCAACAGAAACCACCAATGCTTTTATCTCAACACACTCAAACCCTACTAACATCCCAAGCAGCACCATCTCAGTGCTTGGCACAGCTGAGCCCTGGTTTTTCCTCTCCTTCATTGTCTTTACCAATGGTATAAACACTGTCACGTGTTTCAGACTATCCACCAGTGCCTGGCTACACTCAGGCAGAGGAGAAGCTGTGCAGGTTATACCAGACTTCCTTGCAATAATGCTGTTTTTTAAGATCTTCCCCTGCCTTTCAGAAACCTGACACCTTTTATTTTGTTTTATTTGGTTGTCTTTGAGTTGATCAATTTTCAGCAGAAGTAAGGAAGTTTATCAAGCTTGTCAGCATCACAAACTCTGGAACTGCATGCTGTAATTTCAGTGGAACACCAGAAGGTCCTGGTTGCACATGGATCATAAGCTCAGCTTTGGTAAGAAATGTGTTCCTCCTTTTTCCCCACTTCAGGAAGTGGTGACCGTCCCCAGGGCTGTCCATACACCAAGTTCCTGTGCAGGTTAACACACACCACACCTACACCAGACACATTCCAGATCAGCCCTGTCACCTCTCCCGCTTCGTCATCAGCTGTGATCCAGTCTTGGCACATGCAAAGCAGTGAAAGGCTGTGCCCAGGAGAACTTTGCTGAGGTGATGGATAGACCCTTTTTGATTAAAGATTTTCACAGAACTGCCAAATCCTTTTTTCTTATCCAGCTACCTCGAGCTCAGATTTTCAAACTAATTCCACAAAGAGCTCAGGCAAGAAATCTCTACTGCAAGCAAAAATATCGAATGCAAAACACTTGATAGTCACATTGTAGGCTATTCTTAACTTGGGTAACTTTGCACCAGCAGCTTTATTTCCCTTCCCCACCACTCTTGTGAATAGTATTAAAAAAACTAAGAAAATAGGAATTATTACAGGATGCTGAGTTTCTCAAGAGGGCCCAGGAAAGTCATGCATTTCTTGTCTGTTCCTACATGAGCACAGGCTCTGCAGTGCAAATCAATGCCATGACTCTCCCTGAAACAGGGTTTTACCACCTCAAACCTCGTGTCGCTTCAGAAGAACCCAGGGGAGCCACTTTCTTCAGCATGAACTTAGTTGGTAAGTGCTCCACCAAACACTTGCTGTAACTGCTCAGATTTGAGCGTTTTACCCTAAATTAAAATGGAGCCTGGTGCTGCCACCCTGCCTACAGGGCTGGGGTGAGCAACTGCTCCCAGACTGCTCTGCAGGCTGCTGGGAGATCTCAAATCCCCATCAACACCTGTTCAACTCCATCTGATGTCCACAAATGGTGATAACAGGACAAGTTCTGAGCATCAATACAGCATGGCAAAACCTGTCTTCTAAAGCCACCAGTTGCATGTTTGGTGTATCACACTGTTGCATTCCTATTAGCAACAGCAAAGAGGAAAAAAAGCAGGGATGAGAGCAGCACTGCTCTCTACCACCCCAAGACACTCTTTTTGTAACACTTGCTGACTGAGAGCCAGGCCTGCTGGAATCTAAGCCTTTTTTTCAGTTCTCCTACCATGTGGTAGACCCTGAATATTCATTACCTATTAAAAGCTTTGAAAGTGTAAATTCATCCCACAATCAAGTGAACTGATTTATTCACACAGCTGAGTCACACTCATTTACAGTCTGTGGCCTAAATCTATTAATCTGGCACCAAAAAACCCCCGTCTATTTTATTATTTTATTTTGGTCATATTAGTTGAGCAAAGATGAATATTTTAAAATTGTGTGGGGTTTTCCTTTCAAGCAGTGCTGACACACAGCCTGTACTGAGCCTGCTTTCCTTGCTGGTCCCAAGAAATGGTGCAGACATTGCTCATGTTATCTGGCATGGAGTGACCCATTTAACAGAGAGAGCACAAAATCTTCATGGGAATCACATCAGCTCTTTAGTAAGAGTCTCTGAAGTGCAGATAACATGGAAACCTCTCCTAAAGAGAACTATAACTCCCTCATTAATAACAGAAAGCACAACAGCCAGTTCTGACAGAGGGGAAAATTGCTCTGTGGAGAGCAATGAGTTATTGTGTCTAGCACCTCCCGAGTCTTTTCCTAGGGCCAAAGCAAAATTTTACCAAGTCTGTGCTGTACTTGGGGAAATAAAATCACATTATCAAAAATGACTGGAGTATTTTAGAGCCACTGATTTTTAGAAGAACTAGAGAATCATTAAATACAGTGTAGGGGGTAACATTTAATATGCTGTCAAAATTTAATCTTTTGACAGCCTCTCCTTTCCTCCCCATTTGATAGCTGTGATATTCCTTGAGTCCATTGCTGATATCATAGATAAGCTTCTGAAGAAAGATGGAGTTTTTAAAAGGTTGAAGTTCAGTGCTGTGCTGAAATTGCCATCACAATCTAATTACAGTGTGCACTGAGCACACACTTTGGGTCTTAAAATCCATTTCCAGTGCAGGCTGGCAGTTTACTCCTAGAAATCAATTCTTGCTTGTGGGTATTATGATACACACAGGTACTCCCTCAAACAGTGGCACTCTGTTTCACAGGGTGCAGTTCACCAGTTATTTCCTTTGCATTCATTCACTGCTGTCCATAAGTCTGCAATCCTTTAGAAGGGAACTTCTTCCCTTCTTCCCTTCCTTCTTCCCCCTTCCCAACGAGATCCTTCTGCCCAGCTGATTTAGGGAAACCACAGGTTGGAGCTGATGGTGGCACAGTGCAACTGACAGCAGGTTCACCAAAGTTAAGCAGAAGTGATGATTAACAGACTGATTGTAAAATGGGAATGTTTCTATCAGCAGCAAGAGTGGGAGAGAGAACACAGGGGAAAAAGAAGAGAAATTAAAGTCGAAATAGTATTTGGTTAATTAAAGAAATACCTTCTGTGACTGGCACACGTGTTATTCAATGAATGAACCTTCTAAGGCACTGTGAGCTATAGTTACACAGTGTGAAAAGGGAAGGGAGGTACCAGCTCAGCGAGGTTCCACTTCACTGGCACTTCAAAGGACTGAGAACACGCCTCTTTATCCAAAATCCCCGCTCCCTAAAGGCCGGCTCTGCAGCTTTGCTCTGCAGAGGGCGCTCAGCCTGGTGTCCCTGTGGGCTCAGAAAACATCTCTGGAAGCCAACAAGAGTAACTGCCTGTGTCTCTTCAGCCATCCTCTGCCATCCAGAGGTCTGGAAGACAAATCTGATGCTCATGGTCCTTCCAGAACAAAGTCAAACAGGGCAGGGGGTGGCAGGTGTGGTGTGATGTTAATGTTTCACAGCTGTTATCCATGGCAATCCTTTCCCCCTGTAAAAAGGTATTTGAAATGTGCCTCTTTACACTTCTTCCCTAAAATAGAGAAGACATCAGCCATTTCTTGCCATGGGAGGAGTCTACCCTCCTACTCTCTTCACCCTGTACCACAAATCCAGGGAAGCAGCTCTACAGAATAGTGCAACATCTACAAAATGCAAGCAGTGTCAGGCACTGAATTAGGAGCAGTGCCACCAAACAGAATGTATTGCTAAAGACCCACTGCAGCAGCCAACTGCAATAAACCCAAAGGTAATTTATAGCCACATTATGCCACCAACTCAATCAAGCAAGCTTTTCACCTGAAATGTTGTGTAAATCATTTGTGTTTACGACCACTTAGACCAATCCCTCCAAAGCTCCCTTCCCTTCCAAACAGGTGCTACTTTGCTGTAACACAACCAGAGCTTAACAATGACCCTCACTTAAACAGGAGCACCCACCAAAACGCCATGGTGAGTCCAGAATTGAAGCTGTCCCTGAAGAAGGAAGGAATAAATCCAGAGAGTAACACAGTGAGGCCAGAACATCACATTACTTTAGAGAGTCTCCAGCAGAAGCAGTGCCCAAGCAGGGCTGTGATGCTGCAGAGTGACAGTGGGGATTGCAGTCTGTTCATGATACCTCCCTTGAGGCATCATCCATCCTCCTGCATTAAATTTCCCTGCTGCCTGGTGCCCTCCTCCTCCTCCTCAAACCATTCTGTGGCCCCAGGCAGCAGACTGAGAGCAGCAGTTTGGCCCTGCTGTGCCAATGCACCGAATATGCAGTGCCCACCCCAAAGAAACAGCTGATACAGAGCATCACCAACCCCCACCACCCACTCAGGGAGAACAAGACAGGAGAACCATGAGGATGCTGCCACATGCCAGGGTTGTCAGGCTTCTGAAAACATATTTAGAATGCCACAGGGGAAAAAAAAATATTTCTCTGAAAAGAAGTGCAGTTGGCAGTAGTGAGGGCAAGAGTACAAGAAAAATATAGTAAGAGAAATCACCTGGGCTTACACACAGAGAAAAAGCAATCTGTGCCATAACCTCTGGCAAAATGCAAGTAATTTGTGAATATTTGACCTTTTCCAGAGGTTACCTGGGTGACTATCTAAATCAAGAAACAAATTATCTGAATCTGCCAGCATTTGCACCACAACAGTAACCTGACCTGTGCCAAATTCTCAGTACATAGCAAATTGTCTTTTCAGCCATTGGAAAGACATTGTGAGCTTGGTTAGGGCCCAAGCTTCCAATCCTGCTGAAAGATGTCCAGAAATCCTCTCCAGTACCAGCAGAGTCACCAGCCAAGGTGACTACAGGACACAAGAGAGGTGGTAGATTATTGATAAAGATCATAATCTGCCACCCCAAAGTCACACTGGCAGATACAGATGCACTGACCTTCAAATTTAGACCTTCCCAAATGACAGCTGTCATCAGCAGACTGCTCATACCAATTTCACTCTCTCTCTAAACAAGCCACATTTGACTGTCTGATTGGAAGCAAATATCACAGCACTTCCCAGTGAAATGCAGCCGACTGTGCAGAGCAGTTTGTGTTTGGCAAAGAGCGCTCAATTCCCAGGTGAGGAGGCAAGATGCAGTTTTCCTCAGTGGAAACTTCCAGGCCTTGTAATTGCTCAGCAGGAAAAGCAAAACTGACATTATCAAAGCTCCTTTGAAGATGTGTCCCAAAGCACTCCTCAATTCTTTATTTTCAAGCAATCCCAGAGAGAACTGAGGAATGAAAGACACAATTCACTCTTCAGGCTGGAGGCGAAAATTCACAAGTTTCCCCCATATCTGGCTGCAATAAATGAATCATAGCCAAACAAACATTCATGGACCATAATCCTGAATTCTCTTGTAGCACACTTTAAAGCTGTTCCTACTTCCTGCACAAACTCACTGATTTTCTTTTCATGCAGATTACATTGTCTAGTCTCTTACATGGCTTGGTGTTATTCATGGTTTTGCTTTACCTGTTGCTTTATTTTCCCCACAGCTCTGGACAACTGCAGCCTGAACACAACTCCATTAGGCAGAGAACTGAACAACATACTGTCCCTTCCTCCAACATCCAGAAAGCCTCTGCACTTGCTCAATACATAACTTGGTAAAAAATTGATTTTTCAGCTTTCTTACCAAGTAAAGGAAATCAAACCCATTTATTCTTTTTCATGTATTCTGATTTAAATTTCGTCAATAAAAAGCTAGCTTCAAATGAAATCCATCAAGATAGCATACTTATAAGAAACCCCAAAAGGTGAAGTTAATTACAGTCCTACCTCTTTAAGGCAAAAATAATGTGCCAGGCTCATAAAGCAATTGTTAAAGGATCTGCATAAAGTGTGCAGCAAAATTCTCCTACAGGTTTCTCCTGTTCCCTGTAGGTTAAAACACTGAGAAAAGTGGCCTTAGAACATATCCCAACATACACATCCTATATTAGGCTTAAAACTGCCCATATAGTCACTTACTACTAAACTAGCAGTCACTAATATTTTAGGACAGTTTTTCAAATCTATTAATACCATGCAAACACATGGACAAAGCTGTTTGCATGTTTGTTTGGATATTTTATCATAACAACAGAAGTGCCACTGGAAAATAATATCCCATATTCCAGAAGCCATCTGGATCCCATCAGGGAGAGTCAGCTCATCAGGAGGTGATGGAACCACCAGAATGTCCCCCAAAGGAGAAAAAACCAAGTTTGACAATGCATATGTGATGTTATGAAATACTTGAAAAAACACATATATAAGTTCTGAAATGTAGATCATTCAGAAAAACCCCTCATTTCACCAGGCCAATATCCTCTGTATTTCAGAGCACACCATTCCAGTACCCTTCTTCCTAATGTCAGGAATCCTAACAGAGAAAAGTCTCACCTGTTTCTAAGCTTTTCACTTGACCCCCCAAAACCACAATACTTCACCCAAACTAAACTGTCAACGCAGCTTTAGAATCCCAGGAGCACACTGCAGTTTTTCCTGCATTTTGTGCCCTGTGCATTGACCCTGTTTCCCTTGTTGTATTTTGACCCCACAGCTCAGTCCTGTCTCTCATTCTGAGGCTGAACATCCTTCAGAACTGAAATGGATTCAAGGCTTAGGAAGGAGACCTGCTATTATTTATGACTTTAACTGCACACAAAACCTGAAACCAGCACACACAACTACAGAAACACCTGCAATCTCTCCAAGTGAGGCCCTTCAATTGTATCTTGAGTAAAAGGGTATCATACAGTGCTTGGTTTGCACTCACACTGCTGTTGTAAAACCATATGTTGGAGTAGTAGTGATTGTGTCTGACACGCTCTTTTATCATTCATGTGCTTAATCACAGCCTGCACTGAGTTAACCACGTTCAGGGATGGGTTTACTCAGCAGCCTGTGCCAGGATCTGGGTCTGAGATCACGTGTGTTCCCAAATCCCGCATATTTTAAGAATAGCTAGAACTCCTGAGCAAACAGTCTGATGCAAAAATCAGATCAAGGATTTTAAAATGTTTGTGACTATCAGCATTAAAATCAGGTAAAATTAATAGGAAACTATAATGTCAACGGCACAGGGAATAAAAACATTAAACATTATAAGGCCTTTTACTTGTTTCCACTTCATTGCTACAAAAGCACTGCTGTTGAGTATGAGACAATTATGCTAAACTTCAGGTAACAATGCAATTTAGAAGCCAAAAAAATTTCTGTATTGGGGATCACCCCCACCAATAGTGGATGGCAGTGGTTTTTTCTCCCTCCAAGACTTACTCTCCCTTCCAGCAATTTTGTTTAATTTGCTTTTCAGAGCTTAATCATATTAGAGGAAGAAAATCAATACATGTAAGAAATCCAAAATCCTCCATAGGATTTGCAAGAGCAAATTTCTGGAGAACATGCAGGCATAACACAGACAAAGAACATCAATTTTACAACTTAACAGCATGGACTGAATCAGGATGGAGGGTAGAATAATTTGCATAGAAAATATCTGGCCCTCTCTGGCAGCTAAATGTTTTAACACACCACTTACATATGCTACTTTCTATACTGTACTGTCTTCTATGCTTCATTCATGCATTTTTTACTTTTGCATTTAATGATATGTCAACACAATATCACTGTACCTGTGCTAAATGCAAACACTGTGGTAGTGATAAAATACAGTCATTTAAATATCAAGAATTGCTATCAAAATTGATTGCCTTTCCTTCAGGCATTAAGAATTTACTGTTTCAGATCACTGACTTGTATTGCAAAACACAGCAATAATCAATTCATAGCTGTACATGCATCAGTTCTTACCCCTCAGAGCTCTCACCTTTGAAATGCAAACATTACATAACGAATTAAACTCATGAGTGCACAGCAAACCCACAGCTCCTCTCTGCACCACAGTGCTTTGGCAAACGTTTCATTAACACTAAATACCAAGCTTGCTTTATGTCAGCTCTTCAGAAATACATGCTTAGTTTCAGCATTTTTCAAAAGGCTATTTTAAACATATTCACTGCTAGTTCATATTGAATTAGGGAGGCTACAGTGCTGTACCTTTACTAACCCATAAACTGAGTAGCCCACTGTTTCACTTCAGAACTCTATTTTTTCCATTGTAAATTACATTAAATGTCTGGATCATTAGCAAATAGAGTTTTAAGGAATCTGAATGCATAGCAGCCTTTCTGCTGCCTAGAAAACACTCTCACATGGGACTGCTCTTTGTATCTTTGATACTGTCTAGGCAAATATTTTATTTTTTCTTTCAATAATTATTTCCAGGAAAAGCAAAGAAAAAGTATGCCCTTATAAGAATGGCAGTATCCCTTGATAACACCCTTTTGTTTCCATGTTTCACTGCCAAAGTCTCTTTTTTCTCCTTTTCTCATGGCTGCAGACTCATATTACCAAGAAGATATGAGCTATTCTGTCATGGTGCACACTGACAGGAATTTTGGTTCCTTTAATTTCTGGGTGCAACTCTGAGCTGCAACACTACAGCCAGGAGCCTGAAATTCACCCAGACTCCTCAGAAAGATTCTAGATTGTCAGGCAGTGAAATCACAGTGCTGAATTACAGGAGAAGCTACTTCTGGAGTTAGAGCAGAAGGGCTGTTTGGAGTACCACAGCCTCAGCTCCTGGGACACATCTGAAAGCAAGTCAAAAGGAAGATCCAGGAGTGCCATTAAACTCAGCCACAGCCACAATCCACTGCTGGGGCAGCACTTGAGGTTGATGCCTTTAATTTCAGCCCTGACTGGGGCTGATGACTGAAATTAGCAACAAACATTTTCCTATAGCACTTTTTTTGGCCAGAAATTTTCATCTCTTCATGAGAAATATGTGAACTCATTTTTAGCTATTTCTGTTCTACACCACTAGTAAACCATTGTCTAAGTGAGTTACTGTCCACTCATGTGAGTAATTGATATTGGCCTATACATTTTATTAGCTGCTGTAGCTCCCTTTCAATTGTGACACTGCTCAAGTCGATGAGCAGATCTCACCATGACAAAGATGACTGTGTGAGCACCTGCACGGTTTGCACCTCCAAAAGGCGTTTACCTGCCTCAGAAAAAAGTTGTCAACACGCTCAGCTTACTTCACTTGTTGCTGAAAACTGAGTGTGGAGTTTAAGTAGAATCTGGCATAATGAAACATCAACTGGCACTACCCTGAAATACACATTCACACAATCCTCTGCCAGAACTGGGGCTTGCTGAACGTGTCACTCACAATGCTCCCAGACACTTGGCTGTACTGCAACTCTTTTCCAGTGAAAGGGAACCAGATGGTGAGCGACTCTTGGCATTTCTCAGTGTTATGTGAAGTGTTTCTTTAGCTAGTGAGCACATGCCATCCAGTCAAGTAGCTTTGGAAACAGCCCTTGGTGCCTTTCTTCAGATTTCTACACAAACGGCAAACGCCCCATTCACCAGGAAAGTCAGACCCAAGCACGGAACCAAAAGTCTCAGCTAGGAATTTCTGTTGTCCTGGAGACAAAGAAGCATCTCTGAGGGATTTATTTCATCCTTTGGTCCTGTTACAGCCTCTGAGTGTTCAACTGCTCATCAATGTCCACGGAGAAAGATTGATGGAGACTCAGTTAAATGCCCACAGTCAGATGGGATGAGCAGAGGCCAGAATGCTCAACTGCCTAAAGGTACGAGTTCCACAACTGTGTGTATATGCAAGCAGTGCTTGACAGCCAGTCAGGTCTGCTGTAAATTCAGGAATTTGGACACCTGGTTCTGTTCCTGGCTCTGCCAAATCAATGCAACCAAATCCTTTTTTCCTCTAGTTGAACCACACGCTTTGCAGGGCAAAGTAAAAGCTTGCAAGCAAACTTGCTAGAACCTATTAGAAGCAGAGATTTCAAAAGCCTATTAAAATAAAATAGAAAAAGTTAACCAGAAACAGTACAGTTTATTATTTTGACTGTGCAGGTAAGGAGTGCTTTGCTTGAAGGGAAAGCTGCTGCCTTGCTGCAACGATTTTGCCTTGAGGCAGTTTTCAGAGAGTTGTTATCTTTCAGGAATAATAAAATTCAGCATGTTGACTACACACCACACACAAGAAAAAAAAAGAAAACAGAAAGAAGAAGAAAAAAACCACAAAAGGCTAAATGCCCTAAAAACCCTACTAAAGTTAGTATAAAGAATTTGTAGACTGCAAACTTTGGATAATGGTGGCTCTGAGGAGGTAGAGAAGAGATGGATATCTGTGTGGCCTTCATAGATACTCTCTCATTTCATAGACATGACCCCAGGCTACTGTTGATAAGTATCAGAATTACTCAGTACACAGTGCTACAAAATAGGACCCTTCCTGTGGCCAGATGAACTCTATAAAGAGAATAATACGCTGTTTATATTTCATTGCACATGAGGGCAAATCAATCTTTCACTGATGCTCATGGAAAGATTTCTTTTGAAAGTAAAGGGAGCCCAGATGGATGAGGCCCAAGAAGTTTAGCATAATCAAAAATACATTGACAGTAAATATGTTCTAATGTGTTAAAGAGAACTGCTCCCTAAGTCTCCTCAGTTTAATTTAATGAGATGCATTTCCACACAGAACATGTGATGTTCCTGCAGATGCAAGGTAGAAAGCACTGTGTTCCTTGGGAGAGTAGATTCTCACCATCTCCAAACATCAACTGTGATTCATCACACAAAAAGTTCACCTTCAACAAGCCTTTAAACTACAGTCCTTCACCTACACTGGTTGCTCTGGAGTAAATCTGCACTTGGAAAATTGATTCTGTATTTCACTAGCAAACCTCTTTGGGTGATTTACAAATCCCATTTACTCAGCTGCTCCTTTGAAGTCAAGGGACTTCCAACACCAACTACACCTGGCATGGGGAAGTAAACCAGAACAAGTTATATTATAACACTGATAAATAAAGAAGTATGATATGTAGATAAGACTTCTCTGTCCCAGTTTTACAAATATCTTATCAAACACTGCCAGTTACAACTGAAAGAAATACAAAGCAAGCATTTCTCAGCACTGGCACTTTCTCCTGTGCCTGGCCAGCAAGGCAGCCCATCCTGAAACTATCACTGACAACTGGTACTTTCCTAGCCCTGTCTTTACTGGGATTTCCAGTTTTCTCTTTCTCTCCATTTAAATATTTTTCTACTAATATATTCCAATTCACTCTAAGCTTATGAGATCATCACCTGAACCCCCTGTCACATCTTACAGAACCCACTCCACTCTCACAACCTGAAAGATTTCTAAAACCAAAAAGAATTGTTATGACCATAAGTGTCATCCTGCTGCAGAACAGCAAGTGGAATTTTGTCAGCCTTCCTCAGTGCTGCACAAGAAAGCCCCTGATCTGCCTCCAAATAAACACAGCAGTGCAAAAAGCAATTTGGATGCAGTTTATCTGGCAATAAGGATTTTAAAATACTTCTATTAGCTTATATAAAATTATACAAGAGACAAATCCAAAATGAATAAAACTTGTTACAATTACTCATTTCTCCTTATTTTGCTAGTTAAAACCACAAACTGCAGCTTCTCATTAAGAAAATGTTTAAGACCTGTGACTATCTGTAAGTAATAAGCCTTCTGTCTCCTGATTTCCTGATTTAATTCACAAGCTGTGTTTCATTATGAGTGGCAAGCTAGAAATAAGAGATTTGCTCCAACAATTACTTGAATTTACTCTGGCTTTGCTTCCTCTTTGGCATGCCTCTATAAATCACTGTTTTATTAGCTCCTCACATTAATTTGTTTTATTGTACTCTAAAAGGTTGTTTGACACTGGTTTTCTGAACCTCATCATAGTCCCAACTTCACTCCTCCTCCCGGGCACCCCAAGTTGCTGGGGCGCACCGTGAAGCATTGAACAGTAAAGTGTAACATCCCAAGAGGATGGAATTGAACAGTAAAGTGTAACATCCCAAGAGGATGGAATTGAACAGTAAAGTGTAACGTCCCAAGAGCTCTCCTAGGAAAGCGTTTCTTGCTGGTTCATTTCGCTGGAGCTGCAGCCCTTGACTGAATCACTGAAGGGAACTGTCTCCAACCAGCGCATGGCGTTGCCCTCACTGCCTCTGGCCCGAATCCCACTCCCATCTCCACTGATGTCACGATTTACACCGGTCCCACTGACGCAACGCTCTGCCGAGACCGGTGGCGCGACTCCAGATTTACGCAGTGTCACCGAAGGGCTGGGGGAGGCAGGGATGAACGGAGCCCTCGCTCCCAGCCCATGCCCGGGCGGTTTGCGGTTCCTGCACAGGTGCTTCCCTGACTACCCAGACACTGCCGGCACCGCACCGGCTCCGCTCCCAGTGCCCCACCGAGCTCAGCTCAACCAGGACGGACAAAACCCGGAATAAAAACAGCCCTCGAAAGGAGCCGCGACCGGCCCCGCTACCCGAGGGGTCTAAGGCTGCCCCGAGGGATGGGGGATGCTCCTGGGGAAAGAGGGAGCCGGGCTGGTTTTGGGGAGGGCTCCACGGGAAAGGGGGAAGGCAGCTGATGGCCCTGAGGGCGGGGGGCTCCAGGCCGCCAAGGGGAGGGCTCTGGCACCCCCGAGGAACGGAGAGAGCCCGAGCCACCCCGAAAGGAGCGGGACCGGGCTGCCCCGCGGCACGAACCCGGGGCTCCCGAAGGGACGGGGAGCGCGGTGAGGACAGGCGGGTGACGGGCGGCCCGGGCGGGGTCTGGCCACACACAGCAGGTGAAAGTTGCGCGGGGCCCGGGAGTCGCCGCACTCACCTCATCCCCCTGGCCGAACTGCAGCCCCAGGGCCACGAAGTGCTCCACTCGGATGAACCCGTCCGCATCCTCATCGCACACATCGAAAACCTCCTTGAGCTTCCGCAGGAACCGCAGCAGGCTGGCCGGCTCCATCGCGGGCATTAGCTGGAGGCCGGCGGCACGGCCGCGGCCGCAGCAGCCATGATCGCCCGCGCCTTCAGCGGGTGCGTGACATCAGCTCCGGGGAGCGGGGCGGGAGCGACGGCGAGAAGGAGGAGGAAGGGATGGAGGGAGGGATGGAGGAGAGCGGAGGGAGGACGCGAGCCCCGGCGGAGGGAGGGAGCGAGCGACGGGCGGGAGAACAATAGGGCAGAGCTGGAGGATGGCGCTGAGGGAGGCGCGGCCGCCGCCAGGGGGCGCCGCGGGCAGCAGGGAGGCCCCGGCAGGGCCGGGCGGGACGGGGACACAGAGACGGGGGAACAGCGGGACCGGGGACAGGGGGACTGGGGACACGGAGAGCGGGGGGACAGCGGGACGGGGGACACGGAGAGCGGGGGGACATCGGGACCGGGGACACGGAGAGCGGGGGGACAGCGGGACCGGGGACAGGGGGACTGGGGACACGGAGAGCGGGGGGACAGCAGGACCGGGGTGACAGAGAAAGGCGGGACAGCGGGACCGGGGACACAGAGACCAGGGGGACAGCGGGACCGGGGACACGGAGAGCGGGGGGACCGGGGGGACAGCGGGACCGGGGATAGGGGGACTGGGGACACGGAGAGCGGGGGGACAGCGGGACCGGGGACAGGGGGACTGGGGACACGGAGAGCGGGGGGACAGCGGGACCGGGGATAGGGCGACTGGGGACAGCGGGACCGGGGGGACAGCGGGACGGGAGCAGCAGCGATGGCAGGGAAGCTGCGGGGAACGGGCAGGGAGCGAGGCAGGGTGCACAGGAGGACAGCAGCAGCCCGGGACGCAGCCGGCCTGGCATCACCCGGGCTCTGCGGCAGCGCACGGACCCGTTTGCAGCCCCTTCACTGCTCCATACCTCAGTCCGACACCCCAAATAAAACACCAGTCACACTGCAATTTTTTTTTTTTTCTTAGAAAAAGCCTGGTCTGAATAGTTCCAGGGTAGAGGGGGAAAGCCGACTGTAGAGAGTTAAGGGGCACTTAAGGCAAGGCAGGACAAGCGCCGCTCCCCGCGTTCCGCTGCGCTCAAGCGAGCAGGCAGAGCCGGGGAGGGATCCCCGCTTGGCTGGGCACTGCCACTGCCCACCCCCGCTTTAATCAGACAGAGCGGGAACGAAAGGAGGTCCCTGTCTTTGCAGGATTCCTCATTAAAGCCGCCTGCAACTGCTGTGCTCCATGGCTGGGTTTTAATTTGACCTCTCTGCTCTGCCTCTTTTCTTTCTCTCAGGAGTGTTTTGGGCTGCCTTTGAAGCCCACAGCTGTGAGCTGCCAGAGGGGAGACTGGGGATGGTTCTGGTTTCTGCACTAGACCAGGCATGATGAGTCCAGCTCCTGAGGAGGAAGGAGCTCAGGAGATCAGGCTCAGGTACTCAGTGCCTCTGCCAGCACTCCTTTCCTGCTGTAGATGCTGAGTGCAGGTGACCATCAATCACTGAGTGACGTCCTGTTGGTGATTGATAAAGCTGTCCAACTAAAATGACCATGTAAGTGCAGCAGGTTTTGAATTGAGACAGTATCCATTCATTTGCTTCTTGCAGTAGGAGAGGTCCATATGGCCCTTAACAACCCTGAAAATTCCATGATTAGAGCAATCTGCTCAAATTTATCTCTTTTGTAGAAACCAGTGTGTTCTCAGGAAGTTTTATTTCTTTGAGCATGAGTCTCTAATCACTTTTATGTGCAAATTCACGGTTTGGAAAGAAGCTGGCTTGGCAGCCCTGTAGCCTGCAAATCAGTTGTCAATCAACAACACAGTGACAGCAATACAATTCCCCACATATCCACCCTCAGAGAGATAAGCAGCTGGTTCCAGAGCCTCTGCCACTTTGATCTTCCTTTATTTTTTACAAAAAAAAAAAAAAAAAAAAAGAAAAAGAAAAAAAAAAATCACAGAAGAGTTCTCCTTTCCCTCACTGATGTACTAAATGGTCTTTTCAGTCTGGGGGGGAAAAAAAAAATCAAAGTGCAGAGATCAGATATGAACCTTGGGAAGCAAAGAATTTCTGAAGAGGTATGAGGAGATGTGAAAGGAAAAAGGGAAGCAGAATATTTGATCAGCAGTCTTCTCTGAAGCTGTCTAGTTAGTGCAGGATTCTTGAGATGTGGGATGTTTAGCTTTTATCTTGAGACCCTTGAACCCTTCAGGTTATATGGGGATTGAGCTCAGCACACCTTGGGGACACCTATTCAAAAATCTGTGAGCTGGTAGCCCTTGGAGTTCTGGGAAGACACCAGGAATCAGCTCCTGTTAGTCTAACTGCTCTGAAGTCAGTTCAACCCCTTCAAAGGCTCAGAGCACATCAGTGTCACTGTCCCACCTCATTTGCTGATTGTCTCAGTGACTCCTTGCTCTGACTCCCCTCCCTGTGTGCAGGTGGGCAACTGTGCCCAGACTGGGAAGTGGAGTCACAATAGATATTGTGGTAGGAAAACATTTTAAAAAAGGAATATTCCTGTCTGTTGTGAGCAGAGGAAGAGTTCCCACACCTCAGAGGGGTTGTGCTCAATTTCATGAAATCCAGATAATTTCCACTGACTCTCCTTTACCTTCTGCTGGAAGATGAAGGAACTTGGTCTAGATACCCAAGTAAGGGGAACAGTCAAAACTGTCATCATTAAAATCTGGGTCATTCTTGCACTAACTTGGAATGGGTGGATTCAGGGGACAAAGATTTGGGTTTAGACACTGTGGTTTGGGGAATTAGCGCTGAAGTCCAGGGACTGCCACAGACAGCCTGATTGACAGCAAACACTGGAATTAAGCTGATAAGAGAGCTGGAAAGGTTGTAGAAGCTGTCATTGCAGACAGCTGAATATGTGGAGCAAGTATCTGACAGCTGGGAGATGATTTGATAGCACTGAACACGGGAGAATTGGGATGAGAGATGCTGTCAGTAAGGGTCTGTGATCTTAAAGCTGGGGGTGTCCCATGGGGACTGAAATCAGGACAGTGAACCAAACACTTGCCACCCGCCTGCTCTGCCAAGGTGGAGTTTTTAGGGCTGAATCCAGAAGGTTGTTTTTTATTTCCAGTGGTGGAGCTGGCATTGCTCCTTGCTCATCCCTGCTTCTCCATTTCTAGGTAGGACGTGCGCCATTGGGCTATTTTCCCTATTGGTATATCTAACTACCTGTTTAATCAGAGATAATTGGCAACTTCTCCATTTGACTCATGAACTATGTGAAATAAATATTTTACATACTGCCACTCTAGTTTCCTTCTAGAACTTGAAATATGACTAGTGGTGGTGCTACCATATTTGCATGCTAAGAACAAATAGCTCAAGAGGAAATATTTCATTGCATACCACAGGCCATGGATGTCATTTGCAGGATTTCTTTACAATCAGCTGCTTTTCCATCAATGTCAGTTCCACTCACATAGCAAATTGTAATCTGGTGTCAGAAACACTGTCTAAGGAGGGCACTCCCCAGGGCTGATGGCCCTATCTACAATTCTGGTTGTGTTCCAGCCACATCCAGAGACCAGCCCCTAACAACAGCTTCACAGTACAATTTCTCTTTATAGTACACACAATATATCCCTCCTTGAATTTGGCTTCTCATAGTCTTACTGTTTCCCATTAACTGCTCTGGTTAACCACAGATAATATATGTACTTTATCAACTGGACATTCTCTTTAAATGTCACAAACAACAGGTAACAGGCAGAAATAATCAGCTTATTAATACTCTTGCCCCTGAGAACTTAAAAATACTTAAGAGGTAATGGAGTTTTCTCAGACTAGCTTAATTAAGTTTGGAACAGAAGCAAGATACTTGATTTTTTTTACTGCCTTTCCTCAAATCTATTTTTTTTATTAGAAAAAGTTAAGCAGCAAGAACGAAATTTAAAAATTTTGGAGAAATGTTTCTATAAGCAAGGATCTTCCTTTGAAATTTTCTTGATGCTATAGGACCTCACCTTGTAAGAGTTTTACTGGTTTAATTTTACACAGTATGAATGCTCTTGCTTGATTTCAACAGCATTCTTACCAGATTATGAATTAGGCATGAGCAAAACTCTGTCAGAGGAGCCCAGCTAGAGAGCAACTGCACTAAATGCAAACCCATTAATGCCTTACTTGTTTCTTCTTACAGCACACATACTGCACAAAGACCAAACTACCTGTTCTCCCGAAGTTACAGCTAAAACCCATATCGAGGTTCCCATAAAGCCGATTCCACTGGGAATTCACAGGATCAAAGGAATATTCCCCGGTGTTCCCAGGGACAGCAGCAGGGCTGCAGATGCCGAGGCCAGCGTGTCCCCCTGGCATTGCGAGGTCTCCTGACTCCACCGAGTGGCCGGTCACTCCACTGCACGTCTGTCCCCACCCAACCTGCCGAGGCTGGCAAGAAGAATCACCCATAAAGCCGAGCTGAATGGACAAGATTTCTCCTTCCTCCACATCCCACAGTCCTCCAGGTGCCCTGGGGCCAAGCCTCTCTTGGTACATTCCAGAAACCTGCCTGCTGCCTCAGGGAAAGGACAGCACCTGCCCACTTGTCTCTGACCAGCTCCAAGTAATTGGGCAAGCTTACATTTCCCTCTGATTATAACATACAATTGCATCTGGCAACCTCTTGAAAGCAATAAAATGTTTAAAGCTCCAGGAAAACTCTGTGAAAAGCAGACCCAGTGTAGTAGCAGCAGTCATGCTCTTTTCAACTTCTACCCCAAATTGGGCTGTTACGTGACACACAGACATTCCTCTCTGGCTCTAACAAGGAAATCACATTAATAGACCTAAGCCCCAGATTCCCAAAGACTTTTACTCTTTTCCTTCCCTCTAGTTAAAAAAAAAATCAAAAAATAATTCTAAAAAAAGAGAATAATCTAGAAAATAATTTAGCAGCTGTAACAGACTGAGGATGCACCAGCCAATGTATTTTTTCAGCCTAACTCACCCATAACACAACATATATAAACTTGAAAGTCATCTTTTAGTGCTTCAAATTAAGTTTCTACAACTTTGTTTATTTTGTCCTATCCAAGATGGACTATACACATCTGAATACATACATTCCATCTGCAGTTTTAGTAGAGCTGACTACAGGAATTTTATTCCCAGATATTGCTGTATTCAGCAAGGAGAAATGGGAGAGAATAATAAAATTAGAACATGGTATACCATACTGATACTAATGTCAGTCATCACTTGTGTTGTCTCCAAACAGATGGAGGGAGATGAGTCCAAGCTGGCTGATAATGGGAGATAAAGGACAGAACAAATTTATTCAGGAGAATGTAGGTGCAGCATCTTTATTGCTGTGACCATCCACAGGCCAAGTGGGGCTGGATCTGGTTCAAAGACACTCTGCAAACAGCTTGTAGAGAAATAGCCCTAAAAAGGACACTTCAGGACCAGAGAAGCAATAGAAAAGCAGCTTAACCAGGCTGGTTCTAGCACCTTTATACCTTTATAGATGAACTTTATACCTTTATAGCTGCCTTCAGAAATGACTGGTAGGCATTGTCAAGTCTAGGCACTACAGCTTGCAGATGGAATGATTCCAGCTGTCTCTTAAGAGGATTCACAGCATTTAAAAACTGGTACAGCCCTACTCAGAACAGAATCTGCCTATAAATGTTAGTGTTGAAACTGGAGGATAAAAACTAGGGGAGAAGAGGAATGAGTTCTTGGATTTGAACCAGCTTCAGTAGAAGTGTGATGTTTGCCTCTGCTGTACAGTCACTCTGGCCTTGTTTTTTTCAAGTCCCCTGTGAATCTGTCCTTGTATTTGCCAACGTGACATCCAAGTGAAATTTGGACAAGTCCTACATCCTAAAGCTTGCCTTACCACAAGTGTACTTTGCATCCAGAATTGTGCAATAATGAGATGGAAATACTGAACAGCAGAGCTGACACATTAGCTGGAATCTGTATGTTTTTGGTCTTCTGAGACACAGTGCTGTGCCCTTATAGTGCCTTATTTTCCAGCCTCAAGTAGGTTAGGAGGAGTGAATAAAAAAAGGCATGTCCTGAAGATTACAGCTTTAGGAGCATTTCAGACCAATGCTGGAAGTTCTGAAGTCCCCTATGGGTGGGACATGGCTTAGCAGTATTCCCAGCTGGTTTAGACCATTGCTATAGTTATTTCACTAATCAATTCTGCTAATGTTTGCCACTGAATAACTTAAACACAGTTAAGACTAATGGTCAATACATAAAATATGTAAGGATGCTTTGCTTTCCTTGGCAGTGTTTTAGGTGACTGGTTGAAAACTGCTGCATTAGGCTGTTCATGCTAACACACCCCTTCTCCTTCAACATGGTTCTTTCCCTCAATCACCCACCACAAAGGAAAAAAATCCTCTCCAAGCAATGACCAAATGGTTCAATTGTTCCTTCACAGGACCTGTAACTACTCCTTAACTATCAAATCTATCATACAGCAAATGCTAAAAGCAGGTTCAGAGAAACTTTGTGAAGGTGAACTCTGCTCTATTGAAGTTCTTACTGTTTCTGCATCAGTTTGTGGGCCAGATAAATTGCTACTCCATTCTTGAATCCCTTCTGGAAAATCATTAATATGTCTCAGAGTTCAGAAGTGACACATAAAAATTGTGCTGCCATACATAGGAATACTTACAGGATAATAGACACAACATGACAATGAAGAAGTGCACCAAGATTTCCATCTTGCTTCAGTACACAGACATTCTTCTTTTGTTGTGGCTTTGAAAGAAACTCTTAAGTTTCTTTCTCTGACTTGGAGAAGGTAGATTGTTATAGAAAGCCACACCTGTTCATGCTGAAGCAGCATGCTGAATTACTGATTTTTAACAGAGATCTGTTTCTGTGAAAATTAAACTTAAACTGATGGTGAGCAAAATAAGTCAGTGGCTGTCAGGCTACCTATGCAATCAGACCCTGCAGCTGCAGAGGACGAAATACAAACACTGGGCTGTTTTCTTCAGACTGATCCGGCATCTGTAAAATATCGTATTAATATTTAGAATGAATCACTCTAATGGATTTGCCAAGTGACTGCTCTTATCTGGAAAAGGCACAGTGCATGAATTCAAAGTGGACAAATGATGTCACTGCCAATCAGATACACAGCAGGACCTGAACTCCTTTCAAAGCAACTGATTTTTTACAGCATCTGCTGGCAGGTGACCTACCTTTGTGAGGATCTAGAGCTGTGACATACCCATGACAAAGCCTTTACTGGAGTAAAACAAATTTTCCTTGATGCTAATGGATTGCTGCTTTGTTGTTTGCATTTAAATGAACCCTTGTCTCCATAGGCAAGTGTTTTTATTCTAGCACATTTAGATTTGGCATGGCCCCTAAAACCAAAAAATCGTTACCACCAGCCTTCTTGACACCATCTTTTTTCATCACAAGCTGTCTCTGCCAACAGAAAAACCTGCTGAAGCTAAAACAAAGCAGGAAAAGGAACAGATGCCTCAAGCCCGTGAATGAGCACCAGCCCATGGCAAATGAATCAATGTTCCATTTGATAACAAGAGGTGAGAACAGCACTAAATGCTGCTTTCTGAAGAGATCACCTTCTCAGTTATTTTCCTCTCTCAGGCCCTACAGTATTTAGGATTAATGCAGAATGTTGTATATAACAGGACTGAGGACCAATCAAACTGCTGTCGTGGTCTAACTCCAAGCAGCAAACAAACACCACAGAGCTGCACACTTACTTTCCCCCTGAGACAGATGGGGGAAGAGACTGAAGGGTAAAAGTGAGAAAACTCATGTGTTGAAATAAGGACAGTTTGATGGGCAACAAGGAAATCAAAAGAAGGAGTTCATTCCCCATTCCCATGGGCAGGCAGGTGTGCAGCTGTCTCCAAGGAAGCAGGGCTCTAGCACATGCAGCAGTCGCTTGGGAAGACAAACAGCATCAGCCCCAGTGTCCCCCCTTCCTTCTTCTCCCTCAGCTGAGCATGACACCCCTGGCCTGGGACACCCCTTGGGTCAGCTGTCCTGGCTGTGTCCCCTCCAACTCCTTGTGCTCCCAAAAGGCCCCTCACTGGTGGGGTCTGGTGAGGGCAGAAAAGGCCTTGTCAGAACTGCTCAGCCACAACTAGAACACAGCTGTGTTATCAACAATCTCCAGCACAAATCCAAAACATAGCCTATACTACCTACTAGGAAGAAAATTAACTCTATCCCAATCCAAACCAGCACATTACCCAGGCAAAAACATACTGATTTGCTAGGGAAATTATTTTAAAATATTCAAAGAATGCAGATATGCAAACTTACACACTGGTAGCAACCTCCTCTTGTTCACCTAAAAGCCAAAGCAGAAAATAATGTCCTTTTCAAGCAGTGAAATCAATGTGATGCTGAAGAGAGATGAATTAGACCTATTTATTGAAAAAAGTATTTCAAAAAACAAATCTGAATCTGCATTGCTAAAGGTCTCAAGAATACAAGGGAACATGAAAAAGGAAAGCAATTATTAGGTTCCAATAGTGCAGCTGCTGGGTGACTGCACGTGTGCTCACAGAGCCTTGGGCATGCCCTAGGGTTACTTTATGATGCTGAATTGTATCCCCATTTGTCTATTCAGCCCTTTTGCACCTTTAAAACTAGATCTGAGAGTGAAGTGAGGGGAGAAGGAGAAGCAGAGAAATGTCTGAGGTGGTTGTTTTCAAAACACAGACAGAGAGCTTCAGCATTTTTCTCTGCTGAACTGTGTTGTCTACAGCACGGACAGCAGAAGGGAGCTCTCCTTTGCTTTTTAGTTACTTTTATTTTTTTAGCTAGCTGAGGCAGTGAAGTTCCCTGGACTGTGTGTTATTTTTTTTTTTTCTTGGAACTGTTCAAATCTGCTCTGGACTGAAAACCCAGGAAACCCTGGGAGCTCACACCTGTGGCCCACCTGGGCCTGGGTTACAGCCTTTTCCAGCACCAGAGGGACTGATAAGAGACTGAGCAAGCCAAGCTATACCCCACGACAAGGACTTCCTGAATTTGCCATCTCTTCAGAACAGAGAGAGGTTTTATTGTTTAATATTACTCATTTTTTATGCTTGTGAATACTTTGCTTGTTAAATAAACAGTTTTTCCCCCACTCTTCTCCAACGAAATCTTTTCCCAAACCAGCAGAGGGAAGGGCTTGAATCTGCTTTCTAGAGGGACCCCTTTTGGAGTTTCCTCACAAATTTGCCCTAAACCAGGACAGTGCCTCAGTTCTTGCTAAGACAATGCTATCAGGTATTTCATGACAGTTTCAGTGGCTGGAGTGAGTTTCTGACAGCTGGAAGGAGCTGTTGTGTCTCCTATCAGACACCAATAAAAAACAACTACTTCATGTTCCATAGCAAAAGTCAAATGTCTGACCAGTCTCTTCTTGACTATGTATTAAAAAAAAATGTTTCAAAATAATAGGTCTCTGCAAGACTTAAAAAATCTCCAAAAGACATGGATCAAGATTTTGTATATCCTTCTTTTAAACACTCCTATAATATTTCAGAACTATGCTGTTATTGCTCAAATAATGCTCCTTTCCTTCTGGCTAAACCCAGAAGGTTTTAAGAAGCTTCTGTCTGTCGGGACTCTTTGGTACAAGAGGGTATTAAAAGGCCTTCTGCTTCAGGATACAGAAAAGCAGGAATTCCTGCTGGATGTGCTTCAGGTGTTGAGGATAAAGGCAAAGTTTGAGCAGTAGGCATAAAGAAGAATGGAAACAAGAAACCAATGGTCAGATGAAAAGGGACAAATCCTCCTCTGTGGGATGTTTTTCTCTCTCCATAGCACAGGAAGTCTGAAGAATCCTGGATCCTAATTCAGGCACCTCAGCAAGATGAGATGGACTGTGATTCCTCTAGGGCAGGTCCTCTGTCCTGGCATTTCCATGGCTTCATCTTGAATCCAGCCAGGTGACTCAAGCCTGGGGACAAAGGAAGGAACATTCCACAGCCTCATGAAGCAGGTCAGCTCTCCCAGAGGAACACAAAGCAAATCAAGTCAAATCAGTTTTACTCTTGGTGTGCAAACAGACAAGGGAGCATTCAGGGAAGGGCAAGAGCACAAAATCCTTCCAAGGCAAAGGTTCAGGGCTTGTTCTTTATGACAGGGAACTTCCTCTGGAAGAGTCATTTATGAACAATGTTAAGGCAGCAAATCACAGCTTAAAAATTCAAAAGCAATAACTCATTCAAGAAAAAAAAAATCTTTCCACAAGCACTTGTGCACAGTATCAGCAAGATGGGGGAGGCTGTGTGCCCAAACAGCCACTGTGCCTCCTTTGGCTTAGGATCCAGATTCACACTCCTCCAGAGCCCTGCTGCTGGACAGGAAGCCAGACCAGATGACCTCCCCTCCCTAGTGCTGCTGCTGAGTCACCATCCTGAGCATTTTGAGAGCCATCTCTCCTTGGTCAGCTGGTACCTAGCACAGAGAAAAGCACAGGATAAGCAACTGCTATGAGGAAGGAAACAGCAGCTACACACACATCTTCAGCCTTCTTGCTGATTCCACCCCAAGGACTTTATTATTTACCATGTGCCCAGCCTTGAGAATCCAGAAGAAAGCAAAGTTCTTATAGGCCTTGTGGAAAGCAGCAGTCTCAGTGGATTCTGGAGACACATAGAGTGCCTTCCACCTTTTCTGGCTGAACTGCTCCAAATCAGGCCACTTCAGCTTCCGGATCCATGCCTCCTGGCCTGTTGGAAATAACAGACAGCATTGATTACCAATACTTGGTTCCACAGCAGCTTGGGAGTCCAGTTCAGCTGGACACCACCTGAACTGGATACCAGTACAGCAGAGTTAGCACAGAGTCTGTGTGTTCAGATCCTAAAACCAATTTTCTTATGCCTAGGAAAATTCAGGACAAACTGAAACAAACCAATGGAGAGGAGAAGGGAATAAGTAAACAGTGAAGGTGTGTATGAAATGGATTTAGGATTGTACAAGTTGAACATGTGCTTCTTGGAGGCTCTGCAGCCCTAGAAATTCCAACATATTTCACTTTGCACCTCAAACACCTTGAATGTCCTGCCATGGAGAGGGATCAGCCATACCAAGTCCCCCTTCTGGAAATCAGAAGGGGCACTGTTTCTCTGTTTGTTGGACACATTGAGAGGAGACTGAAAAGGCTTTCTGTTTCAGGTGCTGCTAGAGAAGGTGGAGGTCAAGACAGCAACAAGATCAATTCTAGGACTCCAAGGGGTTCAAAACTTTAGCCTACCTGTGAACTAGGAAGAATTTACATGTTAACTACAGCTCAATTTTAGATGAAAATGTGATAAACTGGAGCATCACTAACTGCTAATCTGTTTTGACAGCCTAAATACCCTGCTTCCTGGATTTATTGATTGCTGTGCTGTTCATGAAGGCCATCTGAATATCTAAGTGGACAGGGACATACAAGGAGTAAAGCCTTTCACAGCATAGGAGGGTGTTTGTGGAGTCTGTGACTGCAGATTCTTTAACTCAGTGAGAAAAGACAAGCAGAAGGGAGCACAGCAGCCTTGTGAGGCATTTCAGCAGCACTTGGCCTGGGTCCCAAACTGCCCCTGGACCAAAGCAGCATCTTGCAAGCAGCAAACAAAGCCCAAGGTGTGCAGGAGCCTACACTGAGAGCAGGTGTGATCACCCTTCCACTGCACCCTCCCTCATTAATTACCAGCATTCTTTGCCTATGAATGAGCATACACACATACACATCTATGTGCTTATTCAGGAGGATTAAGTGAATTATTAGCTTCACTGAAACAAACAATTACTGATGTGGCAGATCCATTTCTCAACAATATAATGGAGGTAAAGGATTTGCCTCTCTCAGAGGGATATAAACAAAATATCCTAAGTGCTGCTCATTTATGACTGTAGTATTTAAACACTTCTAGTTAGGTAAGAGGTTTGCACAGGAGATTGGAGAAATCTGGGTACCAATATACTGACAGCTCCACATTCTACTCATCACATGTTCTGTTT
Source organism: Molothrus aeneus (assembly GCF_037042795.1). Taxonomy (NCBI): domain Eukaryota; kingdom Metazoa; phylum Chordata; class Aves; order Passeriformes; family Icteridae; genus Molothrus; species Molothrus aeneus. The sequence continues at coordinate 4,676,202 of NC_089671.1, forward strand.
CCACCCCCAGTGAAAAGGTTCCTCACCCATGGTGTCAACAATGAGGTCCAGCTGCCCATTATAGACTGTAACACTGATATTGGCTGCCAAAAGCTGATCAACAATATCGATGACAGGTTTCATGAAGTCCTCAGCCATGTTCTCAAAGACCTGTTTGGACTGACCTGGTTGGAACCAGAAAGACAAATTTTAAGTGATGAAGGATGTATCCCCAAGCTGGGACAGAAGCAGGGGTTAAAGGCTTTAAAATGAAGTTCACAGCTGCACAAAAAACAATCCTAGCCAAAAGTGGCAGTGATTTATCAGTCTGAGGAGCAGGAGGAGCAGACAGCAGCTGTGCTCCCACTGGAGCTCACAGACAGTGCTGTAATTTCTGGCTCCTATTTACACACACAGAGTGCTGACATCAGCCTTTTAAGCCTGTTTTACACCCCCTCCTCCATAAGATGCATCATTATATGATACCAGACTTCTGGCACAGAAAAACTGACAGGAGTTTCAGCAAGACTGCATGAGAGACAGAAACCAGTTCCTGAAATACAGAGGATCTTCCTCCCTCCCCCTGTATTTTTAGTTACTTGGCTAAGGATAGATACGAGCAGCAGAATCAGAACCACATCTGCTCCCACAGGCCTGCCCCACAACATCTCCATTTCTGAGAAGAAATCCCCTCCTTAGCCCCATGGACAACGACAACTGAATGTGACCAGCTGACAGAGTATTCTCCTACAGGATGCAATACTGTAAAACAGTGGTAATGAACTCATCAGGTGAGCAGACAGGAAAGTACCTCCCCACTTCACACAGTCAGGAATGATCATCAGCTTCTTTCTGATGGGCCCATTCATCAGCTCATCGAGGCTGCTCTGATGCATTTTTCTGACATGGCGCTGGTAAAGCCGCACTGAAAAAAGGCGAACAGGCTTTGATCAGTGGCACACTGAACACACCATCCTGCACAGATAACAATCTTCAGTGTCAATCATGGCCAACAAACCCTTTTCTAATGAAATTGCAGCACCACAGAGAGAGATTTGCTTACTTTTACTAGAAACCACTGAAGTCAAGCCTTATTTAGGACAGGATGATACAAGAAGAACCCATCCATTCCTACTTTTAGCTAAGACTGCACTTTTTCTGGGCATCAGCTTCTGCTTTAACCACTTGGCTCTTCTCAACAGACCAATTATTTTTGAGCTGCAATGTTTTACTTTCAGGAGTTTATTTCACCTTCCCTTATGAAGCCAACAGAAAAAGAGTTTGAAAGAAGTTCTACACGTGTGTTTTTCACATTGATGCACAAAAATCACAGAGCAAGAATTTAATCTGACTGTTTCTACTGATGAGACACTTTGGTGTCCTGTCTTAAAGACAGAAATGAAAGACAGTAAGAGGAAGTAAGTTAAAAGGTCACGAAACAATGTTGCAATTATACTGACTGCTTCCTTGCTGTAATTTGTGCAGGATGTATAGGTGGAGGTGTCATCTATAGGGTTGTTCCACATTCCTATCTGTCCCTACTTATGCAACAGCAAACAAGTTCTGCTCGAGAGAATATCAACATCCATTTTAAGGATGTGCTACACTGAGACTCTTTCCACTGTCAGAGCTGAAAGTATGTGAATGGAAACACAGGGCCTCAGAAGTTCAAGTATTTAAATACAACTTACTGAGATGGAGATTTTGTTGATCATCTGATTTCACTTCTGGAACCTCCTTAGTCAAGATGTTATAAAAGTTCACATTGTCTGTGTTCTGAAAACACAAGATAATTTCAGTAACCTAATAAAAACATTTCTCAGAGACATAGAACAGCCTTTCCTGAAAAGAAAAAAAAAAGTAAATCCTAAATAAAGGACCCTGTGACCTGTCACTTTACCTGCACACCAGGAAGATACTTGTGGAAAAACTTCAGTTCTACATTTGCTTTGAGAAATGGGAAAGAGATTCCTCAAGCCTGTGTTGTTCACACATGGGTTGTGCCAGAGATGCTATTTACCCTCTGAAGCAGATGTGAAGCTACAGGAAGTCTTACCCTGCATTACTCATGGCACAGAGCTGCAATGCCAGATGATGCTTTTAGACAGCCCCTTCTGCCAGGTCTGGTGTGGTGCTGCTCTTGCTCAACATCCTTCCAACCTACAATCCTCCAAAATCTAAAAGCTTCCTCGAACATGTGATGCTGGGTATGAGCCACCCCTGTTCTGGAGCTGCTGACAGCTGGATGTGCCCAGGCACTGCAGACTGGCAGCTCTGATGCAGCTGACAGAGGCTGCCTGCACCCAAGGACAAACGTGAGCCATTAGAGAAGTTACTCCAGATTCTTGAAGACCTGCTTCACTTGATTTTTAAGTTTTTAAAGTTCTGATGCTTAGGTCAGAAATCAGCTCACAACAACTGCACAAGAACTGCAGTGCCTTCACCTGCCAGCACCATCACAACTGAGAGGGGAAGCCAAGTAGATTTGAAAAGTAAAACAGGAACCAAAAGTTCATTCTGAACAGCAAGAAGTGAAACCAACTATATGCAAGGCACTGTCAGTTATGAATCACAGAAAAGAAAAAAACAAAACAAAAAACCAAAAAGTGGCTCCAGATTAGCCTTTCTGTCCAAGGAAGCCAGAGCCTCACATCTCATTCTTTAGTACATGTAGCATAGAATGAGATTTTGGAGCAACCTTTTAAGGAGAAACCAAAGCAAAACTTTACCAGTCTTTTATGCGGGAACTTTCTAAGTACAAGATGCAGTGACCCACAGTAACAGACCATAACTTGAGATTCCTTTCCATCCTGTCCACCTATTGTAGTTCTTCAAATAGAGAGGTGTGCTTAACTTCAAGTTTGTGTCTTGGTGGATGCAGGTTTCAATATTCAAAGCTTTCCAGGAGATATAGTTTATTTAAATGGAAACTGTGGAATCAAGAAGACTAGTTGTATGCTGAAACCCCAGTGCAATTCTGGAAGACTACAAGGGCTGTCCTGCCCACTTTCTCTGTCACTCTCCAAGCAGGGCATAGCAAACACTCCTTTATATCAGCACTGTGATACAACAAATCCTGGCAAAAATGACTGGGCAGAGGGTTGAAGAATTCATGCCAGCTCAGCACTCATAGAAAGGATAACTGGAAATCATGTGCCTCCCCAGGCAGCAGTTAGTTCTTAATGTTAGTCAAAGATCTCACCTCTTCAATGACAGCTTCAGCCTTGCCCCAGAGCTCAGTAGCCAGCCCATATTGATTTTTATTTATTGCATCCATTATTTCTTTGGCAACAGCAGTCACCTCTGCTAGACCATTATCATCAAGGAGAGACTGGAAGACAAACACAAAGAAGGAGAGCTTCAATTACAACCCCACATCCACTTATTGCTAACAGCCTCCATGCTTTCAAGGTTTTATTCAGGCCAAGAGGTAATCTTAAAATTCAACATCCATTTGTACTGTATGGCAGCACAAGGGATCAGGTGAGCACCAAGAGTTTAAGAAGGTACTTACAGTGCTGTAAAGGTAGGGCCCCCAGGACAGCACAGAGTCTAAACAAACAGAACAGATTTCAAACATCAAACTGACAATCAATCGTAGATGTAAGATTTAACTTCTCCTTCACTGGGGCAACAATATTTATGAGAAAAATAAATGGAGATTAATTAATCAGTAAAAATGAATCAGTAAGCTCTGTTTAACCCTAAGGTTATGTACCACAGAGCAGGTTCTTTAAAATCCTGCAACATCATTAACCCCCTATGAGTTAACCAGTGAAATTTATTTAAAGCAACCAACATGTTTCTACCAAAATGTTCCCCCCCCCAGCACTGCAGCACATTGCCAGAGGTCTAACAAGAGGATGGGAATTATCTAAACTGATCTGTTTGAAAAGTCACAAGGAAAAAACTGAGTTATAAACCAAATCTGTTTTATAACAACTTTGCTTGTAAATTCTGAAGGATCAGCTGATGGCAGACGGATAAGAGTTTGCTTGGTGCTGTTCTGTGCTGCAGAGAATCTGTGAAGCCTGCCCCTGCCTATAGCACTGAAAGACCAAGAGCCCTTTAATTTGCTTTTTATCCTCCACCAGACACAAATCTCACTTGCAGCCTTGTGAATCACTTGGTGGTCACATTTCAGCACAGGACTCTTACAAAGCACCTCAGAGGCTGTGGAGATGTGTAGGGACATTTTACCATCCCTCCACTTCAGACACAAGTGTGCTCCTCGCTGATCTTGCTCTCTGACTTTTCCTAATCTAGATACATTCTAAAGAGAGATTCTTCAGTCACAAGAAGACTTGCAAGGCTGCAGTATTTATTTTTGATTTACCAGACTCACTGGAGAGTTAATTCACTTAATTCAGGCACTCATGCAATGATTCCAACACCCAACAAAAACAAAACAACAACAAATCATCCACAGTTTGAGGAATTTAAACATACCCAAAGGAGAAATCCATGAGTCTCCAAGAGCAGTTCCCATAAAATTGCACTTTATGGTCCCTTTTTGAACAGCCTTCGTTAATAAGAGGAAAAACAAAACAAAACACCAAGAATTGAATTTTAGCTATTCATGACTCTAGAATTAGTTTTCATTAAGTGAAAAAAGTAAGTAGCTCTGTGAATTAGGCAATAGGGACAGTGTATTCCAGAAAATAAAAGTACTTGTAGAACCCCTGTTTTGAAGTGAAAAGTGAACTGTATCCTCCAAGTACTTACCTTGTGCAGCTCTAAAGCAACCCCAGCAGCCATTTTACCTCCATAAGATTCAGAAAATATGTAGAATGGGATGGTCTGGGGAGAGAAAAACCACACAAGAAACTCATTGCATGGAGGGCGGAAGATGTCTCCAACCATCTCCCACATCCCACAGGACCCAGGCACTGGCTGTTCACCTCTCATCATCAAACATTTAATGTTTTTCTTATTTTAAGCTGTACATTAGGTTTCCATAACATCCTGGTGGTTTGCTGGGGTTGGTTCTGAAGCATTTTGGAACTGTAAGTAGCTGTGATCCTATATATGCTGCTCAGATCACTCAACAGACAATGATCCACCCCAATGCTTATCTAACTAACCCCAAAATCAAGATCCAACTCTGACATGTGGAAAATAAGAGACAGCAGTTTTACCTGCACCACACACTACCTAGCAGCAAAACACTGCTTATGTGGAAGTCTGTTCCCTAATTCTTTTTGCATTATATTGAAAAGCAGAGAAAAACACAACAATAAACAAGAATTCAATTCACTTACCTGGAATTCTGTTCTACACTTGAAGAATTCTCCAAGAAAAACCATCATATCAGAAACTACTGTGGTAAGGTTTTGGGCAAACAAGCTACAATCATCCACATAACTGAATCCAGTGCCCACAGGATTATCCACAAACAAGACACTGGCTGCCTGCAACTGTAGAAGCAGAAAGAAGGTTTGTATAAACCTCAGTTCAGCACCAGCAAAAAAACTTAGTTTTGATGGCACAAATGATTAACTGAGCCAGCAAATCCCTGGACCTGAAAAAACTTGCAGAAAAATTAGGTGCTCAACATAAAGTCCTTCAATTTGCCCAATTTGTAATGAGAAATACACCCAAAAACTCCCAGTGATCCAGAGGCAGGTCACCTAGGGGAACTCCAGAGTACTTCAGACTATTACTAACTCAGAGCACAAATATATTGCTCTAATTAAACTTCCACCTTCACAGGCAGCTGTAATTTGTTTTCTCTTGAAGGACATACTGGACCTGTAATTATAAGCCATAGGTTTTACACTGCCAGCCACCCAGAAAAAGCTCTGTGACTGCACACAATGAAGCTGTGATCTGAAAGAACACTTTCTACAATTTCCCTCCTCTCTGCTTCCCAGACATCTGCATTTCACAGTTCCATGGAATACTTCATTAAATTAAATTAATGTCTACCCCTCAGTTCTAAACAAGGCTATTCCTATGAGCTAATTTAATAACCACAATATTTTAACTTGAAATAGTATAGTTCTACTGAACTTTAAATGAAAAATTGTTCTGTGGTTTTTTGTGTAGCGATCATCTGCTTATATAAGCAAACAAACATTTGTAATTAGTAGTTAGAAGCTGAACTCTACTGTACCCAGGTTGTATTTCTTGGTTTCATTTCTTTGTCTAATGGACCAATCTCTTCAAAGTTCCCATACCCACAGCCTGAAGATCCTGGACCTCCCTGCAGGGAAATATCAAATGACACAGATGTTAAAAGGCAGCATGGCATAGATATGACAGATGGAAGAAAAATACAAGCCAGCCAGACAGATTGTAAATTTTTAGAAATAGCTTTTTCACTACAAGTTAATTTGCAGAGCAGGCTCTGTTCCTCATGGTCTTGGACTACGCACACACACACCATCTCTGAAAGCAAGAATTCAACAGAGAAGCAGTCACCCACTTGAGAGAGCTTCTGGTGAGCTGCCTGGTGAGCTATGTGAGCACAGTTTGAAAACCTTATTCCCCAAATATGGAGTGCAAAAGTCAACTATCTGCTAACTGGAGCTTTGCAAGTCATTAGCTTAATCAGCATGTATACAGCTTGTGGGTTTCACACTGATTAAATAACCCAGAAAGAATTAAAACAAGTCCTCAAGTGATTCTATTCAGCATTAACTTCTGAAATGTACTGTGGACGACACACCACCACTTTTATCAAATTGGGATTGTTTTCATTTAGAAATCATCCTCAATCTCTGATTATTTTATTTACTCTCTCTCCCTGAACATTGTCTAGACGTCAGACTCTCCAGGAAAGGAGCGGTGAAATTACAATGCACAAAAATCACTACTGTTGCATAAGAGATAAGAACAACCTCTGTTATTGCAATCAAACTTGATGGAAGGCAGGCACTTGAGGACACCCCACAACTGCAGAATGAAATCACCCTTATTTTTCCCCAACCCCAACTCCTCATTCACAAGGCAAGGCATTTAGAACCAGGCAGTTTTGAATTCTGTTTCTGTAGAACTGCACAATATCCGATATCAGACTGAACCAGGCAGAGATGGAAAGAATTATTGCTTAGGTGTCTCTCACCAAACCTTACCTGAAGCCACAAGACAAGAGGCAACTCTGTGAAGTCTTTGGTTGGGTTGTCTGCATAGTAGAGCCACCAGAACATGTGGGCCTTGCTCCGAACCTCCACATATCCCCACACCTCTTTGGACTCCTGGGGCTGCCTCAGAACTACACCTTGAGGGGAATAACAATAACAATCAGCTAGGTAACAAGGCTCAGCTTTGGACTTTCCACCAGAATTGCTCCAAAACATTACATTTCAATCTTGGATGTGATAATTAGAAGTGCTACTACTATGAAAAGAAATTACCATAAGGAACTTGCCTATACCTACACCCCCACCCACAGCTGAGTTATTGTCAATGAATGAAGTGTGTAATTAAGTGCTGCCTTATCAGAGCCTGGCATTAGAGCTGCCGCCGGAATAACAGCCCCATCGCTGGAATAATTTGTTCTTGAAGTGTTTTCAAGGCCTGGGCTGAAAGCACAGCCCCAGTGTAACAACTCCCATAACCAGCTGCAATGTCGACAAGGATCACAGAATATTGTGAGTTGAAATGGACCTAAAAAGACCGATCCAACCGTTTAGTGAACGGCCCGGGCGGGGATCGAACCCGCAGCCTTTGAGTTATTGGCGCCATGACCCGAGCATCCCAGCACTGTGAGCCGGGGGTTGCGGGGACCGCTCCGCTTCAGTCCCCAGGGAGAGCAGATGCAGACACACAGAGGGTCACTTCTAAAGGAGTCCAAAATATAATTTAAGTCAGTAAAGTCTGGTCACCTAATGCAGTTAGTCTACTGTCGATCTCGGACACGGAACTGATCTTTGACACTCCATCCGCTAATTTCAGGGATCAGGGCAGAAGGCAGCAGCGCACTGGAGCGGGAGCAATAAGGCTTTTCCAAGCCACGGTGGACAGGCTTCGCTGCTCCCCCGGGACTGCCGCTACCCTCTCCGTCCCTCCCGACCGCCACCCCAGCAAGCGGAATTTCGCGCGGCTCAGCCCAGGCCCTGCCCTGCACGGCAGCGGGACACAGGAGCGCTTTGCCCGGAGGCCCCGGCCCCGCTTCCGTCCCGCCCAGCCCGGCCCGTACCTGCCGCCAGCAGCAGCACGGAGAGCGCGGTCACGGCCCGGAGCAGCCCCATCGCTCCCTCAGCTCCCGCGGTCACGGGACCGGCCGACCCGGCCCGCCCTGAGGCACCGCCCCCCGCGCCCGCCTCCTCCGCCCCTTCCTCCTCCTCCTCCATGATGGCGGCTGGCGGCGGCGGCGGCGGCCCGGTGCGGCTGCGGCTGGTGTTCGACCACCCTCCGCCGGCCAGCCCGGGCTGCGCGCTGTGCTGGCTGCTGCTGGAGCCGGGCCAGGCGCGGCTGGTCACCGACCTGCTCAGCCTCATCCGCCATCGCTTCGGCTTCAGCCGCCGCGCCCGCCTCAGCCTCTTCCTCGAGGGGGCGCTGCTGCCGCCCGCCGAGAGCGCGCGCCTTGTGCGGGACAACGACTCGCTGCGGTACGGACCGGGACAGAGGGACCGTGACAGCGGGATGGGGACAGCGGGATGGGAACCGGAACAGCGGGATGGGGACAGCGGGACCGGGACTGGGACGGCGGGATGGGGACCGGGACAGGGGGACCGGGACCGGCACAGCGGGATGGGGATCGGGACAGCGGGATTGGGACAGCGGGATCCGGACCGGGACCAGGATAGGGACAGTGGGACTGTTATAGGGACAGCGGGACCGGGACAGGGACCAGGATAGGGACAGTGGGAGCGGTATAGGGACAGCGGGATCCGGACCGGGACAGCGGGCTCGGGGGTCAGTCACACGCACACCATCAGTGTCCATCAGTAGCTAAAGGCGGTGCCAAGGCGGGACCAGGTTCTGCCCGGTGGTGCCGAGCCGTGGGACAAAAGGCAGCGGGCAGGAACTGATGCCCAGGAAATTCCACCTGACCATGAGGTGCAGGGCCTGCACGCTGGGACAGAGAGCATGTGGAGTTTCCCTCACTGGGGATATTCCAGTGTTCCACTGGACACAACCCTGTGCCCTGTGCTCTGGGATGACCCTGCTTAGGCAGCGAGGTGGGACCAGATGACCCCACTGTGGTCCCTTCCTGACCAGTCCTGGGATTCTGTGAATCTCCACGTGGTTTTGGTGGGATGGGGATGGGGCTTCCCTGGGGTCTGAGCTGTTCCTTCCTGGGCAGTGGAGCGGGAGCCGGGTGCCCACAGGCACTGAGTGCCAGCACCTGAGACACCCCAGCATGTCCAAAAGGATGGAGGGAGCCAAGCCATTGGAAATGTTCCCGAAGATGGAAGGAGAGCAGGGGAAGGTTATGGACTGTCCAGGGAAGAGCTGGAGCATCTTCACACTAGGGGAACTTGCCTAAGCTGCTCACATGTGGGGGAAAGTGTTCATTCTGCTGAACGGTTGGTTTTGTTTGTTTGTTTTAACAGAGTAAAATTGGAAGAGATAGTTGCAGATGATTATGAAGAGATAGATGATGGCTTTATTTACACAACAAAAGAAGACAAAAAAAGGCACAGACACAAGGAGGATGAGGAAGAATTGTCTAGGAATGAAGGCAAGCATAAAAGGAAAAAGAAAAAGGAGAAGCATAACCTTGAGTATTCCTCCTGTAGGGAAGAGACCTCTGTAGATACTTGGAACTCTCAGAAAAGGTATACAAAAAGAAAAAGAAAGGAAGAAGTTAGGGGAAGAAATAAACTCGCAGAAGGTAAGGAAGAGAGCTCTACTTCCCATTCTAAAAAGATGAAAAAAACAGAGAGGGAGAAGCAGTTGGCAACAAAAAAGAAGGATGAAAAGCAGACAAAGGTTGCTGCAGCAAAGATGGCTTTAGAAGGGGCAAATGAGAGCTTTTCTCTAAATTCTGGTAAAAATAGCACCAAAAAGATCACAACACAGTCCAGGAAAAAGAGGGTGGGAACTTCAGATTCCTCCAGCACATCGTCTGACAGTGACAGCAGTGAATTAAATGTGAAGGAAAATAAATCTTCCCATAAACCTGTAGTGGTGACACTTCCCAAAGACAAATCCCAAGCTGCTTCAGAATCTGATGTGAAAACTGATAAAGTGACTGTTAAGTCTAACACTGAAAAGACTAAGACTGCAATTAGTAAAAATGCTAAAAAATCCCTGTCTTCTAGTTCAGATTCTGACTCGAGTACAGACGATGAGAAGGTGACACCAGCACAAGACAGCACTGCAAAGGAAAAATCAGTGCCAAACCACGTGGTGGCTGTAAAAGCCAGCACCAAGGCTCCCAAAGCACAGAGCTCCTCTTCAGACTCTGATAGTTCAGATTCAGAAACACTGGTCATTAAAAAATCTGCAGCAGGTGCTGGACTGGGTAATTCCATAGTAAGGAACTGCATTAGACAGTTGCCAGCCAGTGTCCAAGGATCCTTTGCCAGCCCAAGCCGTGGAAGGGGGCGTGGAACAGGAGAGGATAACTTCTGGAGAGGCCCTAGGGGCCGTGGGTTTCGTGGGATGATGAGGGGCCATGGGAGAGGAGCAAACCCTGGCTTCTTCTATAACTACAGCAGTGAAGGCCAGAAACAGAGGCAGTTAAATGAAGCTGCGACAAACACTTCTGTCCTTGTCCAGGTGAGTGGCTGACACAGGCAGAGGTCACCTTTCTTTGGCAGCTTGGACTGTACAAAGAACCTACAGGATGAGAGTAATTCATAATAGCAGAAATAGATTAGTGGGATAAAGGCTGATCTTTTATTTACTGCAATTCCATTTGTCAGCCTGAGGATGTGTTTGTGAAACAATAAAGTGATTGTATTCTATATCTAAAAACAAAACATGTACCTTGCTCTTCTCAGTGATTCTTGCAATCCAAACAGCATGAACATTGTCTTCTGTTTTCACTGATACAGGAATTTAATCAGTGGGTTACTCTTTGTTTCACAGAATCCTGTGGAGTTTCCCAAGAGAGACTATAGTGTGTTACCTCTTCTAGCTGCTCCACCCCAAGTGGGAGAAAGAATTGCCTTTAAGGTAAACTCTGGAAATGATGAATGTTAGTAGGTTTAAATCGCTTCATTTGGGCCACTCTTAAGTTTCTGACCTAACAGTTTCTCTAAAAAATTAACTTGTTGTAAAGCCTGGCTTTGATTTTTGACAAAGTTTGGAGCAAATACAGAAGTTAAGTGCATTTCTTTAGACTTTCTGTATTTGTAGAACACAAGAAATGCTGTCTCTGCTGTCATTGTAGTGTAATTTTCCATGTAAATGTTATTGCAAATCTTACCATACAAATAATTACACTGCACTGCAAAATAAAAAAGTAAATGAAAATTAAATCTCTGCAGCTGAGGAGACTGGGATCCATCTCCCTGATCTCCTCACACAGCCTGACCTGAACATAAATCCTTTGGAGCAGCAAATCCTGGAAGTCTACCTGGGACCATGACTGGCTCTGGGTTCCAGGAGTAGGAGACTTGGCTCTTGCACTTTTCTGTTGCTGAGGAAACTGTGTCTGGATGTAGGTGGAATCATCAAAGATTGGGAAAAGTTACAATTTGTTACTTGTATTTCTTTCAACAGCGCCTGGAACTAAATGAAAATTACAGTCCTGAAATTTCAGACTATAAGGTACTGGTTTTCTTTCCTCCCTTCATTCACAGAACTATGATAGGTGAGGTATGGCTTAAATATTTTGATGCTGTGCAGTGTTTTTCCTTGCATCCAGTTCACTCCAAAGGCTATTCCTGGTGCAGCAGTAAAAATCAAAACTCTAGAAGCCAAAACTAATTCAAAATTTTAGAAGTGTAGCTGTTATTAAAAAAAAAAAAACAAAAAAAAAAAAACCAAAAACCAAACAACCACCAACTACAAGGATTATTAATAACCATTAATATTTTAGAGATGACAAAAAATGCAGACCCTCAAGTAGAAAAATGTAGCTGTATTTGAGTCTAGTGCTATTTGAAGTTAGGGCAAGTTCTTAAAACTCTTGCAAGTAAAATTTTGTTGCTACTTCAAATAACTTGGTTTCTGGGTAAGTACTGATTTAAACTGCAAAGTTAGTGACAATGAGTAACTTTGGTTTATTGATGCCAGTAGTTACAGATTGCTCAACATTAATTCTTTGCAGATTTTATACATGGAGACTAGAAAATGTGATAGCCAAATACACTTATTTCCTCTGGCAGCAATCAAGTAGTGCACTGGTTGTAAATATGGAAGAGTTATCCAGTGCTCAAGTGTGTCTTACCTGATTCCTTTCTTGTTGCTTTGTGAAGGAGGCAAAAATAATCAGTTGGAATGATGAAAAAAAGGAGATTGAACTGGAGATCCTTTCAACATCAGCAGGACAATGTACGTACCTAGGGACACCAAGGGCTTGTTGTCATGTGCTGTCACCTGGAAAACCAGAAGTCTAAGGAACACTTAATCTTTCAGGAGTATTCCAAATTTCATTGGGATCATTCTCAACACACCCCTCCCCTCCTCATTCCTTCCCCAAAACGTCTATTTACATTGAGAAGCTCTAACCCTTGCTAGTTGAGCTGAAAGATGCTCATGGGTATTTACAAAATAATTTTTTTCAGTCAGTTTGAGTGGTCAGTAACTCACCTCTACTGTGGTTTCATTTTCTGAAAGAAATTATTTTAGAAAGGAAGAAAATACATTATTATTTTAGAAAGAAAGTGTGAGATCATAATGTTGTATCTTCAGTGGGTGTGGAAGTGAGTCCCTGTAATGACAAGGTGCAGTTCCTAAGACCTGAAATGATTAATGTTTCTCAAACTGTGTATCCTGCAGTTGCCATGTAAGCCAGAATTAATGAATTGTCATATGAGCATTTTTGTCAAATTTCAGCAACATATATTTGTTGACTTTCTCGTGTGAGTAGTCAGATAATTACCTTAATTTTGGTGTGTAGTACTCAATTTTTCCTCGAGATTTTTGGTTACAATTATGAACCCGGACACTGAGCACAAAAACACCCCAAAACAAATCCCAAAACCAAACTGATTTTCATCGGCTTTTGTGGTAGACATTTAAAATTCCTTTGGTTTGTAGCTGGTTGAGCTGTTTGTTTGGTTTTCCAGTTGCTAAGGAGCCAGGGAAGTTCGACCTGGTGTACCAGTCTGCAGATGGAGTGGAGCTGATCGAGTACGCCGTGCCTCAGGACACCAAGGTACGTGGGGCCTGCTCTGAGTCCTGCCACCAGCTCTGCAGGGCTGGCACCTGCCCTGCTTCCTGCCTTTCCTCACCTCAGGGACATTCCCTTTGTAATCATGCATCTGATTTCAATCAATGGAAGCAAAACCAATTGTTTCTTTCTAGCAAGAACATGCGTGTTTACATCATAATTATCAGTTCTTGTGTGGTACTCAGTTAACTGGGGTCACAGCCACTCATCTAAGTTCTTGTTTTGGCTAATAAACAACATCATGTCTCATAGAGATCCTTTCTCACCAGCTTTTCCTTTCATCACTGTTGTTCTTACCTGCACCTTTCCTTACCCAGGACATCAGGCAGGTTGAGGTTCACCAGTGGGATCAGTGACTCACAGGAGGGGCTGTGACCTCGGTTCAGTGGTTCTGTTGTTCAGGTCTAGGCAAAAGCATAACAGCACAGAAATTGTGCCTGCTGGTGCTGCTGGCACCTGCCAAGTGCTGCCTGTGGTTTGTTTTCAGATAACTGAAAGCTGGGATGCACTGATAGAGCCAAGACTGATTGTGGAGCCTCCAGTTAATGGATCCAGCCTTGAAAATGGAACATCTAGGATGTGAAAAGATGTGAACAATTGTACAGATCTGTTCTGTGAAATGCTGCCTTCTGGTTCTGAGGGTGGTAGGTGCACTGCTGGATGTTACTGTCTTAAAAAGAAGTAGGCCAAAAGAAAAACAGTTTTTTCCCTTAGGCTATGTTTTTATGTAATACATGAAAACTTTGTTTATTACAGGAAGTCTAATATTGTTCTGTTGGGTTTGAATATTTATATCCTACTGTAGCAAGCTGCAGAACTGGAATGGTTTGATTAAAAGATAAAACACAACCCTGTACTGTGAGTAACTGTTTAAATGTCTGGGTTTGGCTAAGCTTTATAACTGCCAGAGGTCACGTTCATTAAAAAAATTATTATAAATATTGTTGCTGTGCAGAACTGTCCCTCTGCTGCTGCCACAGGATACAAATGCTGTGACTTTGCAGTTACTCAAAGAGTTCACCTAAACATATCCAGAAAAGCCTGTGGATTTCAAGCTTCTGTAGTTTTGAGGCAGATAAATAGCACTGGTAACTGTCAACTTTTCCTAGAATCAGTGAAATATAACATGAACCCCTGGGACAATTGTGTCCCACTGTGTTAATCCATGTAGGCTCTGAAAGCCTTTGTTGTTGGTTTTAGAGCAAACCCTCTTGCCCTAAAGTGCTGAAGTTTCTGTGCGGCCTTTCTTCTTCCCTTTCCAGCAGCAGAATGGGTCAGCAGGTGCTGGCAAGGCACTGCACTGACAGCTCTAGTAATTATTAGCATTGAGGGGGCACCTTGTACCTCTGGAGCCTTGGCAAGTCTTACACTTTCAGATAATCCCTGTGCTAGGTAGTTAACTCCTACAGAGAAGACATGGGAGAAAACAAACCCTAGATACAAACACCTGAAAATTTGTCCATTAAGGTTTAGCTGTCATGTACTCTGACCTAGTGCATGAATCCATTAAAGTACTGATTTTTGCATCAGCCCTACTAAAATGTCTTGTTTGTGAAGGAATCGTTTTTATAAAAAGTAAAAGGAGTTTGTGTTTTGTGGTTCATTTCAGATACCATTAATTCATGCTAGGATTTTTTTCTTTAGAGAAAAGTTCAGTTAGATTTGTGTGGCTGTTCTTGCAGTCTGGATGAAAAGAAGATGCCAGACACGAGCACAGTCATGCTCAGACAGTGGGGATTAATGGAAGGATTGTTTTCCTAAGGGAAATTGTTACTTGTTGATTCTTAGGAAGTTGCAAAAGCTAAATGCAAGTGTTTCACAGTACCTCTTGTTCCATTGTCTACTGTGCATTTTTGGCATGAATTAAATGGATGCAGAGTCACTCTGGCTGTGCCAAACAGATGATGCTTGAAAACAAATACACCCCTGAGAAAGGGTATTTTGAAGGTAAAATCTTGAGTTTTATTTACCCATTGTTACCAAGTTTGCATGAAGCTACTGCTTCACTGCTCAATTCAAATCAGACCAAGGGCCGGCAGCCCAAGGGAACTGCCAAGAGCCCTCCCTGTCCCATCCAGGTCCTGCTCTGAGGAATCCGGGATGGGACAATGTGCACATAAATCCTACAAGGAGGTGGTGAAATGCTGAACAAACCCTCACTGCTGCCTTCCTGCCCCCTGAGGCTCTCCCATCTCTCACCAGCCCCTTTGCTGGGGGCAGGAATGGGAGGTACAATTTATCCCACTGTGCTTCCAAAGCCCTGCTTGGGCTCTGTGGGGCAGTTTGAATGTGCAGTGTCTGGGCAAAGGGTTAGATTTAGTTCAGAACCACAGGAAGTTCTCAAGTATTTGCAAGCAAAAGTGAGTAATAACTTAAGTAGCTATTTAAATGGTAGCAGTAATATTTTTATATTAAAACTTTATTGTCTGATAGACAACAGGAGGGGTTGGGCTTCCTCCAAACCAGAATTTCAAGCCCTCTTTGACAATGTAGAACTTAAATTGCTCATCTGAGCTCTAAACATCCTGTGCTATGCTCCGGAAGCAGAAGCTGCAATTGCGAGAGTTTATATTTACCCTTTTTATTTGCATACCTTTGTCTATATCAGTTGATACCACTTGAGTGCCACAGAAAATACAGTGAAGGTGCTGAGTCTTTGAAAGATGACTTACTTAGTCTGGATAAGCCCAGGGTGTTCATTCACCTATGGAAAAATAAAAAATGCAGACATTAAGAGCTGCTCTTTTGTCCCATCTCATGCACAGCACAGCTCTCCAAGAGCATTCCTTTGCAGTCACTGTCAGCCACCCCCTGTCAGGTGTTTGCATTTCCTCTGACAGCAGTTACAAAGTCCTGCTCAGCACATCCCAACCACGCTGGTAAACCTGTGGCACCATGCCCATCTCCTAGAAACTCCTCCACCCTCCAGCACATGACAGAGCTGATCCCTGAACTTTTGCTCCTGTCACAGCCCTGCAGCCCCAAATGCCTCCATTGTCCTTTCTGCACCTGCACCTGTTACTGAGCAGTGACTCAGAGCCCTGTGACACACAACCCCTCGGCAGCTTATCCTGAAGGAGTGTTAAAAGGCTGGAGGGATAACTGATGTAGGTACAAGTTCATGTTTTCTGTGCAACATAGCTTTACAGTGATTCTCCAGATTTAATTTAATAGTCCAAAAGAACTGGCTAGGAGCAGATTTCCCTTGTAACAGACCACCCAACATTGATTCTTTTGAGTGCTTTATACAGTGAGCATGAACATGAGCTAGCATGTTGCTGTGATGGCCCAGATGGCCGTATGCCCAGATGGCCAAAAAGGCCAACAGCCCCTGGCCTGGAGCAGGAACAGTGGCCAGCAGGACCAGGGAAGTCATTCTTCCCCTGTACTCAGCACTGGTGAGGGCACACCTCGAGTGCTGTGTCCAGTTCTGGGCCCTCAGTTTGGGGAGGACATTGAGATGCTTGAACATGTCCAGAGGGGGCAATGAGGCTGGAGAGGGGCTGGGAACACAAA
Source organism: Molothrus aeneus (assembly GCF_037042795.1). NCBI lineage: Eukaryota > Metazoa > Chordata > Aves > Passeriformes > Icteridae > Molothrus > Molothrus aeneus. The sequence continues at coordinate 4,692,934 of NC_089671.1, forward strand.
CCCTGTGAGGAACCACTGAGGGAGCTGGGGGTGCTCAGCCTGGAGAAAAGGAGACTCAGGGGAGATCTTATCACTCTCTAAAAGGTGGCTGTGGCCAGGTGGGGCTGGGCTCCCAGGCAGCACTGACAGAATGAGAGGACACAATCCTAAGCTGTGCCAAGGCAAGTTTTGGTTAGATGTTAGAAAGAAATTCTTCACTGAAAGAGTGGTTGGGCACTCGAATCGTCTGCCCAGGGAGGTGGTGGAATCACCATCCCTGTAGTTTAAAAACCAGACTGGATGTGGCAGTCAGTGCCATGGTTTAGTTGATGAGGAGATGTTAGTTTAGGTCATAGCTTGGACTGGATGATCTTAAAGGTCTTTTTCAACCAAGTTCATTCTGTGATTCTGTGTAACTCCTGAACATTCTTGGAAGTCCCCAAGGACTAACACCAACAAGATTGCCTGCTAATACTTTTAAATTACATTAAAGGGAACCTCAGCAGTTCTCCCCACAAAGTGTTCTTTGCCCAGTGGACAAGAGTTGAGACCACACGGCTCCTTCTGCTGCAGCCCATCAGGTTCTGTTCAAATTATTGCAGGGCCACAGACTTTGTGCCAAGCTGCTCCTTTTATCCCTGCTGCCAGCATGGGTGGAGAAATACAGAGGGCGCCAAGGAAGTCCCTGGGACACCCGCAGACAGGGCAGAAGAGGAGGAGATCAGTGGAACAATTTGCAGTCAAGTTAGTTGAGACAGGAATACTTGCCATGTTGCTATTCAGCATCAATGTTCCTGTTATTATTGAACAGTTCCAGTGATTATTGAACAGTTCGACTGAGAAAAAGAAATTTGAGGAAGCATCTTCTGTTAAGACGGTTTCCACAATCACAAAGCAGTAATCTGTGTGCTTTAAAAACATTGCACTGATATCACTTGTTGCAAACAGATTATTTTTAAAGTCCTTTCAAACCCAATGAGTCCGTAGAATCTCCAGCATCCAGGTTACCCTCAGCTCGGAGCAGCTGGGGCGGTGCTCGGGGGGATTTGGGGTTCACACCCTGCCTGAGCCCCGGGCGGACAGCGCTGGTCTGTCCCGAGTTCTCTTGAGCCGCCCCGGCGGGGAGCGGGGCGGGCAGCGCGGGTGGCACCGCACCCAAACGCCCCCGGAACCGACCCCGAGGCCTCCGGGCACCGCCGGGTGACGCAGCCCCGACCCCGGCTCGGAGCCCCCGGCCCGGCCCGGCCCGGCCCGGCCCGGTCCGCCCGCAGCCCCGCGGGTCCCGTCCCCGCCCCGGGGTCCCGTTCCGCAGGGCAGAGCCCCCGCATCCCGGGGCTGCCCGGCTCCCACATGGGCGGGCGCCTCAGGGTTCGTCCCCTGGCTGCCGCCCCTCCCGTCGGGGCGGGGATCGGACACGTAATTTTCCGGAAAGCCCCAGCCATAGTTTCGTTTCTCGGATCCCAGATTTCTTTCGGTCCTTGGGACAGCTGCGGACGGGGCGATGGCGGCGCTGGAGTCGGAGCCGGGCCTGTCGGGGCTGGAGGAGGAGCTCACCTGCTCCATCTGCCTCTGCCTCTTCAGCAGCCCCGTGACGGTGCCCTGCGGGCACAACTTCTGCGCCTCCTGCCTGGAGCTCACCTGGGCCGGCCTCACGGGGGGCTTCAGCTGCCCGCAGTGCCGGGCCACCTTCGCGGGCCGCCCGCAGCTGCAGAAGAACACGGTGCTGTGCCGGGTGGTGGAGCAGCTCCAGGGCCGCTCCGGGGCCAAGGGCGAGGAAGAGGAGGAGAATGAAGATGGGGATGGGGAGGTGGGGGGGTGCTGGGCGGAGGAGCCCCCCGTGTTCTGCGACAGCTGCCAGGAGGCGCCGGCCGTGCAGACCTGCCTGACCTGCACCGCGTCCTTCTGCGTCGAGCACCTGCGGCCGCACCGCGACAGCCCCGCCTTCCGCGACCACCAGCTCTGCCCGACCGTGCGCGACCTGCAGCTGCGCAAGTGCCCCCAGCACAACAGGCTCTTCGAGTTCTTCTGCGGCAAGCACGGCGTCTGCATCTGCTCCCTCTGCCTGCTCGGGCACAAGCTGTGCCCCACCAGCCCCTTGGAGCAGGCAAAAGCCTCTGCCCAGGTGAGCAGCCGGGCTGGGCGGGGGTGGCCGATGGCCCCCGGGGCTGGAACCCCCTCCCAAGGGCACCCCGGGGCGCCCCTTGGCTCCCTCGGTGCCGGGGGAGCCGCTCTGGAGTGCGGGGAGGAGGCCGGAACAAGCCGTCGATTGTAAATCTCGTGTCTGGCACTGGTGAACAGTTATCTGCCCTCCAACATGTGCTCAGGCACGTCCCCAGAGCCATTCCTCTCGTTTTCCTCGTCTCTCCAAGATGTTGCTCAAGAGCAGGGGCCTGGGAAGGCGCTGTCAGGGAGCTGCATTGTCTGGGCTGGGCTCAGCAGTGAGGCCTCCCATATTCTGTGGCGTCACCCAGAACTCTGAGCCTCCTCTGCTGCCCTGCTCCCTGCCAGGGCTTGGCACTGCCTGAGGGGCCGACAGTCCGCTGCAGATATAAGAATTAAGAAGAATTATAAAGCTATATAAAGCTATCCTAGACCTCAAGTGTGTAGATGAAAGACAGAAGGAGGTTCACAGAGTAAAAGGGAAGGAAGCCTGGCCTTCAAATTTTCCAGCACAGCTGAAAATCAGTGTGCATGAGTAAAGTATGCTGAAAAGGTTTAGGTGGTCAAACTCCCATCTGTTCAGTTGGTGTGTACACAGCTTAGCTGCAGAATTTAGCCCTGACTGAATTTAGCAGAATCTTCAACTAAAGGAACAGGTAAATCACATCTGAGGGAGAACGTTCTCAAAAGGAGTGGGGTGAGCAGTAGCATCAATTTAGTGCTGGAAGTCCAACCTGAGAGCTAATAACATTTATTCTTAGCATGGGAAGTGCTGTGCTGATGAAAGCAGCGGGTCCTTTGCGAAGGGACTGTCTGCAATGGTATCCTGCTCTTGGGAGAGGTGGGGAGGGTGTGGGTGCCACAAGCCACACATGTGCAGGATGATACTTTTACACCCCCTAAGGTTCAAGGGAAGGTAGGTTTTAAGCTGAGAGTAATAAATGCTTACAAGAGTATTTAAATCTGAGAGCAGACATGACAACTGCTTCTCTGAAATGCTTTCTGGTCTCTCCTGTTGCAGTCACTGCTGAAGAAAAAACTTGCGGAGCTGCATAACCAGAGTGAAAGAACTGCCCGGGCAATGAGCACGGTGAAAACAAAACAGAGCCAATCTGCTGTAAGTGGGGAACTGCTCAGAGTGCTCTCAGGTTGCCTGGCACCCGCTGGCCACTGCATGGTGTTGGTCATTGTACCCTTGTGACAAGGGCTGTGGTGCTGAGGCTGCATTGGCAGGAGAAGGTGTTACTAGGAAGAAACAGAAAAGAGGAGTTTTGGCAGGGCCAGGCAGCTGTGTGGGAGATGGGAGTGAACCTGGCACTGCTCAAGGTTTTACACCCTCGCGTGAGGGTGACACTGAGAATGGGCTCCATTCCTTGTCAGTGAAGGAATTTTCTTTCCAAACCACATAGAAATTGACAGCTCTTCTGCTTGTTTCAAGGAAAAGAAGCCCACGTTTCTCAGAGGCTTTCATTTGGTAGCACTTAAGAGTATCTTGTTTATAAACTGTTCTTTTGAAATCAGTGCCTATCTGTTCTTGTCTGCCCCAGGAGACAGCTTCAAGAAAGAAGGAATTGATCAGAAATGAGTTTTCAGAAGTTAAAGCTGTAATTGAAGAAAGAGAAAATGAGATCATGAAAGCAATTACAGAGGAAGAAAAGAGAGTTTGGAATAAGTTTGATTATATTTACAGTGTTCTGGGAAATAAGAAGAACGAAATTCAGTCTCTGAAAGATCAGATTGAGATGGCACTGACTGAAAGTGATGATATTCTCTTTTTGAAGGTAATGTGTCATTTAAGTGTGAATCCAGTTCTTCATTCTAGAATGCAGAATGACAAAAAACCTGCTGTGGCCTTGCTCTCCAGAGACTTCCAGTCAAATGGAAATGCGGTGGTGTGCAAGAACCTGCTATCAAAGGATGTCCTGAAAAGTACACAAATATCAGTGAAAGAATGCTGAAGGGGTGTCTGGTAACTGTCCCAGTTCAGCCACAGCCTCTGCCACAGGCAGAGGGGTCACTGGGCAGGAGTCACCTCTGTGAGGTGTGGCAGCTCTGTGCTGGGACCTGGTCATTGGTTACCAGTGGGAATTAATGTGTCTGAGCTGCTGCTGGAATTTTGCCATGAGCTGTGTCTGACTGTGGCCTTTGTTCCCTTGAATTTGAGATGAATGCACAAACTGCATCCCATTTAAAGTAAGTTGGTTGTATTTTTCTCTGTGTGCTACACAAGGTGGTCTCTCATTTGCCGTTTCAGAGAGCAACAGCACTGCAACGAACATCAACAAAAGAGGCTTTTGTTCCTGTAGTTGAAATGGACCAAAATGTGATGCATTCCACTTACCAGTCTGCCATTACCCTCAAAGACATAGTGAAACTTTCAATAATTCAGAGTCAGGAGAAAAAAGAAGAAGGTACCACGTCACTGGGTAAATTGGCATTTTCTACTTTTGCTTTGAGCTGAAATGAGGGATCTTTCCAATCCAAATACAATTTTTTAAAAGAGTGCAACAAATACAGTTGCTTAATATAAATTGTGTCTTCCAATCTCTGCAGTGCTCCATTTCCACACAAAAACATCACAGTCTGGGCTAAATTGGAAGACAAAATGTGCCAGTGTTTCTTCACTATTATCTGTACTTGGATAAGCTGATGAGTATCATGATATTACACCCTTCTGGCACAGCTCAGCCTTTCTTCCTTGGAGTAATTTATGGTGTAACTATGTAGCAGGGTTGGATGTGGTTAGGATGTGGATTTGAGGCAGATTGGAAAGGCTTTAGAGTGACAGGACTCCACCTGCCATAAGGCAGGAAAGATGGATAAGATGGAAAAATGTCCTCACTAATGCATGAGTGTTCCTGACCATACAAACCATAATGTAAATTATCACCATTGCAGCCAAACCTGTGAAAATTCAGATCCCTTCAGCAGCTCATCCAAGCAAAGCCGCTGTTGGAAAAAAGCCTCGCGGACCACGTAAGTGCTATAGAACACCATCCTGTCCCAGCTATGGCCTCACTGTTAAATAGGAGTTGAGGCAGTTACCTAAGAGCTGTTTGCTGTGGTGGTGATGCAGTGATGAGCTGCACCTTGGCACAGGGAAGGGAGGGTGCTTTGGGGTATTTGGGGATGCATGCCTTGTGAGCTGGACAGGTGAACTGCACAGGTACACAGCTGCATCAGCTGTAGTGGTGTCAGTGTGGGCTGTAAAGCAAAGCAGAGCCTCTCCACCCTCTTGTTGGTGCAGTTTTTTTTTTTAATTTGTGCCAAACACCTTTTGGTTTGTTTGATAGATTTGTATGTGTTGAGTTCTGCTTAGGATCTGTTCATGTTCTGGTTTTTTTCTTCCTCCCTCACAGACCAGACCCTCAAAGAGAAAACTGTTCCCCCAGCTCAAAACACTTCACAGGGGGAGACAGATACCACCAGTAAGTGGGGATAAAAGGAGCCTTACTCAAACATTTTGCTGCCTCCAGTCTAGGGCTGGGGTGATGGTCTTTGTGGCAGGTTATACTGGGGCCTTTAAGTTCTGTTTTGTCCAGATACCAGAATTAATGGGCACTGTAGCCTGTTTGGTTGATCTTCCATGTTTTCTTTTTGACATAAATATAAGTGTTAAGAAGCAGCTTCTGTTACTTCCAGGGAGTTCTTGACACATGGTCCAAGTGCTGGGTGTGGGGCAGTCAGGGGGTGTGCTGGGGAAGCAGGACTGCAGTGGAGCTGCAGCTCCTGTTGCTGCACTGAAAGCTCTGTGGTAAAGAGGAAAGGAATAGTCAGTGTTCCTCACGGGAACAGGAGCATTCCACGTGCCTGGACACACTGCTCCTGGAGGGGAGATCAAGCTCCTTCCAGGCTTATGACCCTGTGAAATAGGAAGCAAATGGAAGGTTGTGCTTGATGTGCAGCTTTCCAGTGTGAGGGTATTTGTACTTGTATTCCAGTGTGAGGGTATTTGTATTTGTCCAGCTTCAGCCTGCTGGACTCTCTGTACTGCTGCAGTTTCAGGAGAGCCATGGTGATGATATTACAGCTGACACAGTCTTACCAGTGGCTCTTGCCTCCCAGAAGAACTCACAGTTTACTTTTTTCTTTTTCCCCCTTCAGAAGAGAAAAAGAAAGCTGCTAAAGTTGGTGAGTCCAAACTTTCATCATGTGTATTATAATTTTCATTGACTGCTCTTAAAATGATAAGATAGTCTTTAGTGTTTGTGTATTGAAAAAAAGTTCAGCTCTTGCTGGGCCAATGTGGGAGCAATCAAACACTGAGAGAAGCTGTCCAGAGAGTGGGATTTTTAAAACTTGACATGACAGTGAACAGCGTGGGCTAATATTGAAGTTAACCCTGCATGGAGCAGGAGGCTAAACCAGATCAGCTCCAGCCTGAGTGTCTGATGGGGTGTTAAACATGTGAGGGCTCTTCCCAGCTGGCCAAACTCTCTGTTCTTCTGTTGACACAGCACCACCCACCACACCAACTGCCCCAGCTGCTGCTGCTAAAGTGCTGATTGACAGCTTCCTGAAGAAACCCAGAGAGGAGCTCTTGCAGTGTAAGACACCCAACATTGCACTTCTTAAAGATGAACCTTGCTCTTGTCGTACTGGTGCTATGTGTCCTCTCTATTGTCCTGACAAAATTACATCTGAGGGGTTTTGTTAGCTTAATAGGTTGTTAAAAATGAAGGAAATTTCTGGAGAAAAAGAGGGGCAGGAGGTTCTTTTGCTGGATGAATCAAATTAATCTTCAGCACCTGTGAATCTTTATGAAGATAAATGAAGTTTTTTAAGTAAGGATCTTGGTTTCCCCCCAAAAGACAGCATTAGGGTAGCCTGGAAACACATTGTAATGCACTGGATTGTTTTAAAATAAAATGCAGGCTTTCATGTGAGCCCATGATGGCTTGTTAAGATGCTATACAACATGGCATACCTTTTGCTGCCAGATCAGCCATTGCCTTTTTTTGGGGTGTTTGGGTGATAAAGGGATCCTGTGAGGCTGCAGGAAGGAAGAAAACTCTCCCTCCATTTGCCTGTTGTGTGACATTGAGCTGCAGTTGAACCCAGCAGTTTGCACTGTAGCCCTAAGAGCTGGCTGTGCTGAGGAGGAGAGCAGAGCTGGCAGATACACATGGCAGCAAGTGCTGAGGTGGGACAGGATAAACAGAAGTGCTTTGTTCTTCAGCACCTCCGAGTGACTCTTGTCATTGCAGATGCTGCCAACATCACCCTGGATTACAACACGGCCCACAACACCATGGTTCTGGCTGAGAACTACACCAGGATGTCCATCTCAGACACCTTCCCAGGCCACAAGCACCACCCTCAGCGCTTCACCGATTACCGCCAGGTGCTGGGCTTCCAGTGCTTCAAGAGGGGCATCCACTACTGGGAGGTGGAGCTGCAGCAGAGCAGCTTCTGCGGCCTCGGCGTCTGCTACGGCAGCATGGAGCGCCAGGGCCCCCAGAGCCGCCTGGGCAGGAACAGCAAATCCTGGTGCATCGAGTGGCTCAACTCCAGATTGTCCTCCTGGCACAACGACGTGGAAAAGATCCTGCCCAACACAAAGGCTACCAAGATCGGGGTGCTGCTCCACTGCGATGGGGGCTTTCTGATTTTCATGGCAGTGGGGGAGAAGAATAACCTGATCTATAAATTCAAAGCGCAGTTCACTGAAGCCTTGTACCCAGCCTTCTGGCTGTTCTCCAGTGATGCTGTTCTCTCTCTCTGTCACATGAAAGAGTAAGGTCTGGTATCTCAGTTTAGTTAATTTACAGCACAGATAATCTGTCTCAAAGATTAATTATTTGACAGCAAAATTATCATCTCTTTTAAGCAGTTTAGAAAATCTGCCAATTCTTTGGTCTGAATTGCTAAAGCCTTTAGATAGTGATTTAGCAAAATGTTGGTGATGGTACAAACTACAAGAGTTTGCAAAGGTCTTGATTGCCCTGAAATCAAAGTTATGATGCAAATCCTTGTTAAATATATTCAGTGGCGCCTGTGGCTTCTGTGGTTTCCTGTAAAGGAGCAACAGCATTAATATGTTCATGGGTAACAATGACCCCTTTGAGAAAGAAACAGGAAGAATTCCTTGACAAATTCAAGCTTTGAGGGAGGTCTCACTGTTGCCTTTTGGCCTGTGCACAGACTGTTGTCCATACAGGTGTTCTCAGTGTAGGACTCCACCAGATGCTACAGAAAGAGCTGTTGAAATCCCTAAGTTCAGGCTGTAAGTTATAAAAGCCACTATGACATATCTCATCAGAATGGAACTGCAGAGACTTCTAGAATTGATGGGAAATAAATGGTATTAGAATCACCAGGAAACAAATGGCATCAGCCCAGACACTGGGGATACAGCAGAGAGTTGTCAGGAAGACATCCTGCAGAGCAGTGGTGTGCATCCTGTGGTGAAGATTGTGGGATGAAGCATTCTGTGTCATCTTCTGACCCAAAACATGCCTCACATCTTTACGCTGAAGGCTCTTCAGTGCTGGGTTTTTGTGTGTGCTGAGGAGTTCAGAGGGTCCATTCCTGCTCTCAGGTTCTCCTGTTCTAATGGTTTTCCTCTTTATGAGGTGGGATATTCTCTGCTGGTGTATCTTTTGTTGTTCAGGTGGTAGAAACTGGATTTCTTGCATGTTTTTGGGACTCCAGTTTGAGGAGTCTCAAGACAGAGTGCAAGTACTTGGAAAATGGTTCCTCTCTGCTGGTTCCTCTCTGCATGAAGCCTGTGGGCAGACAGGGTGAGTCTTTTGACATACAGGCAATTAGAACAAAGGAGAGTATACATCCATTCTTCCTGGGATGGATTTTTAATTCTCCTGGTGTTCTTTGGGTTGTGGTATGTCTTCAGAAGTTCTCACCAGGTACAGAGAAATCTGTACTTCTTCCTTACAACTTTAAAACAGTCTGTAGGCAATCAAGGTGTTTGGATCTCATAGGGTCTGTACTTTGTTGCTGCCTCTGGACTTTTGTGCCGGCTTTTATTTCTTGTGGCCCATGGGAAGCTCACACGAGAGCCTTCCTGGACTTGGATTTCTAAAACTGCCCTTACAGGACTTGGTGAAATAGAACACAAAGCCACTGCTGGCAGTTTGGCAGGGAATTGTTAGAAGGCTTAAAAGAACCTCTGTGACTACACTCCACATTAGCCAAAGTGCTTTGGAGAGAGGCTTTCAGGAATTCAGGCTTGGTGTCTATTTTTACTTGGTTTGTAAACTCTTAGTACTTTGTCAAGGATAGCACAAGTCTCATTTCTTCCAATTTTTTGGTCAGAATAGGATATGGATTGGATGGTGGATGTGAAAGTGCCATGGCTGTCTTTGGAGCAGTTCTGCTCTCTGAAGGGTCTCCCCCTTTCCAAAGCACAGTCAGCACTAAAACTCCCAGCCTGAGCAGAATGCTGCAAAAGGTGCAGAAGGAAGGAGGCTGTGTCCTGCTGGGAGCCAGGAATGGGTGACAAACTGGGTTTTCCGCCCTTCCGGTTTTTCAGCAGTGAAAGATAAGAGCAGTTCCCTCTGAGAAATCCTTTTGCTCCTTAGCTGTGCCCAGGGCTGCAGATGCACTCAGCAGCGTGCTGAAGGAGTTCTCTGTCCCCTTGGTTGTGGGCAAAAACGTGCTCCAGCAGTCTGTGCAGTGGAGAAAGTCCCCATCCTCTGTTCCCTGCTTCTTGACTTTAAAGAGGTGTCAGTGCTGGCCTCTGAGTCTGTGGCCATGGTCTGGAGGGACACCCAGACAAAGTCAAGAGCAGCTTCTATTCTGCCTTGTTGGACAGAGTGGGATCCTTGGCATGGGACACTGGTGTAGGACCAAGCATGTGGAACACATGAGGTGTCCTGCATTTCCAGGCAGCGAAACAAGCCTTCTACTGGGCCCCTGATCCTCTGTTCTCTTTCTTTTGTGCTATGAATGACTAGAAGTCATAGAGTGAAGTTCTGTTAATTTGGAATTCACAGAATCACAGAATGTTCTGAGTTGGAAGGGATTCACAAGGATCCCTGAGTCCAGCTCTTGAGTGAATGATCCATATGGGGATGGAAATGGGGACCTTGGCATTACTGGGACCAATCTCTGGGCATCTGAGAAATCTTTTGGTTAGCTTCAGGTCTCTTGCATTTTTTGGAACATTAGTGTGATATAACTTTAATAACTAATAATAAATATTAGTGTGTTTAGGAGAAATACTAATTACTGCATGATAAATGATCATTTTAAAGCCTACCTGTAAGAGCTGCACTGGTTTTAAATAAGGCATTTATAGGAGCACATATTTTATTGGTAATTCTATTTTTAGTATTAAAATGAAAGCAACTTAGTCTAGAAAAAGAACTAATTCTGGTGTTAACACCATGAGAATGTGCATTGGTTTGCATTTTAATACACAAATTAGAGTAAATCAAAAAAACAGTTGCTGAATGAAAATAAATGAATATTTACTCTTTTCTTCAGTTAAAAGCATCAGTAAAGCAGTGTACTTAGAAAAAGATACGCAGTTATAAACCTGTTGATTATACTGATATATCAGCCCTGTACTTCAGTCTGTATAATGTGTGTTATTGTTTGTAGCTGTGCCAGCCACACACAGGCAGGGCCACCACCATGGCCTTTGTGCCACCTGGTCCCTGTGCCTGTGCCCACTCCAGGGGCTGGATGGTGGTCTGGTGATGGCTTGAATTCAATAAAAACTCACAGTAAACCCTAACTCTGGATGTTTTGTTCTCTGCTCAGGGTGGAAGCAGGGAGGGAGGCAGAAGTGAAGACACCACAAAAGCTCTTCTAGGGCATCACTCACTGGGCTGTGGGGAGTTGGGGAAGGGGCAGGCAGAGCTGTGGTGTCCTCTGGACTGGTCCTGAACTGCCTCCTTCCCACATCCATGATCAGTGACGCTGCCTCCTCACTGGGAATGAGGAGATCATCCTTCCTAGGAAACAAAACTGGAGACTGTGGTGGTGTTCACAGGGGTCCCAGGACGAGGGAAGAGATGAGAATCTTGACTCCATGTTTCAGAAGGCTGATTTATTATTTTATGATATATATTATATTAAAAGAAAATGATATATTAAAACTATACTAAAGAATAGAAGAAAGTATTTCTTCAGAAGGCTAGAAAGGAAAGGAATGGAATGATAATAAAATCTTGTGACTACTCCCAGCCTTGACACAGGTGGCTGTCATTGTTCATCAAGTAAAAACAATTTCACATGCTGGGTAAACAATTCTCCAAATCACATTCCAAAGCAGCAAAACATGGAGAAGCTGAAGCTTCTCAGGAGAAAAGATCCTGGCAAAAGGATTTTTCATAAAATATGTCTGTGTCAGGAGGCAACCAGGCACAACCATGGTCATCAGCTGGGGGAAGTTGGACAATTAAAGACACAGTGTGGAATTGCTCTAAAAAGCCTTGGGTGAGATCCAGCATCTGCCAGCCTAACTTACACCTGGAAGCAGCAAGAAGTGATGATTCCTGATGATTTCACCCAGTGAAATTGCAAGCTGCTGCCTCCCCGCATGGTCAGTGGAAAACAATTCATCAGGGAGCTGCTCTGGTGCCTCAACAGATTTAAAAATCAGCCCAAACAAAGCATCCATGGAGCAAGTTGAACATTTCCACCTCAAGTTCTCCAAGTGAGTTGGGCTGAGGAAGGTTTTGGGGAAGGAAATCTCTGAAGAGTTTGCAGACTCACAGTGTTGAGCAGTGTGATAGGTACTACAGAAACCAAGGGGGGGAAAATCCTCATCTTCACTATTTGTCCCGTGCTGTCCCTGGGACCAGGAGGTCAATTAGGTCTGCCAGAACTTTGCCTCAGTTTCCAAAGACAGATAAAGAGATATTTTAAGCCTGTGTAAGCTTGACTATGACTACAGCCAGAGGCCTGAGCAGTACTGAGGCCCCAGGGAAGTCAGCATGATCATATTCACACAAGGTCTGTTTTCTTCCTTGCTAATGGCATTTGCTCCTGATTTAGCTTTGTGAATACTTTTTCACAGCAAAAAAGAACAACCAACTTAGACTCCAGATCAAACTGTGAATATATGTAAAAATGTTTATCAAGACATTCCCCATTTTAGTAAAATTGTCTTGGTTAGTGTTTAACAATTTATATTTCTGTACCCAGGCCTCTGACTCCTTCCCATTTCTTCCCCCCTTTCCTAATTCCCTCCCAATTAAGTGGCTGCTACTTCTCAAATAATCAATGTCAGTTAAAAACATGTCACAGTGTGGTCATTGTATGACTTCCATTCAAAGCTCATGTCATTTAGACTTTCATTGGCAGCTATTTTGTCCCATAAAAAAGTTCAAGACAGCAATTTGTGAATCTTGCTCAGCCAAGTAGAACTGTGGAAAAGAGGAGTCATTCCAAAAGTCAATTAATTGTGGCCTGTCAGAGTTCTCCTCATTCAGTTTTCTCCAGGCCCTCACATCTGTCAGCCCCGTGTTGCCCAGGCTGCAATCAGCTGCCATTACATGGGAATAATGGGTTTATTCACACCATTTATTGGCTTCTGTGTGGTAGACACATTTGTATATCATTTTACGGTGTAGCAATTCCATTTACATAAAATACGGGCAATTGTGTGAGTCTGGCTAAAGCACTAAGGGAGGGTGGGAGGAGCCACCAATCAAATAATAAAAGCTAATTGAAAAGAGGCAGATAATTTAGGTGAAAATATCATCATGAGCAATTCTTGATCCTAAATTAGTTCAACAGAACTTTAAGGAGGCAACTTAGTTGCATTTTGTTTGTGCTGGTATTAAACTCCCTAATTTTTTCAATGTCAGAAAAGAACATGCACTTTTTACAGCACCTACATTCCATTTTAAAAATCAAGTAATTCTTGGTGAAGAAAGGGCTTTTTTTGCTTTTGAGGTAGTTTTTTCCTCCCAGGTTAGAGAGGGTTTTCACATTTGCCTTTAAAGGAAGAGAAATCAAGCAGAGAATGGGGAGGGGAGAAAAATACCTAAAGAAAAAGCACATAACATTTACATAGAGCAAGAGATGTTAGAGAGACTTTTCTAGTACTGAGCACAGGCTGCTTTCTAACCTTCCCCAACAGACTCTTTCCAAAATCCAGAGTTATTTTGTGAGGCAAAGAAAATGTAATGAATGTAATGAAATGATGAAAGAGAAATTAATGTGAATTTAAAAAGTCAGTTCACAGGGCTCACAGAGCCATTATTCTTCAGGAAATCCTCCAGGTCCCAGTTTGGATGGAATTGTTAACTTTAGTCCTTGGTTTTACCTCTGCTCCAGATTCAGTACCCAAAGATTGGGCTGAAGGTTTTCAACTCTCAGTGTCTCTCATGTCAGTTGAGCTCAAACTCACAGGGGTTGGCTCCCCTTTCTCTGGCAGCCTGGTAAACCAGCATGAAATCCTTGAGCCGAGGGGCACAGCCCAGCCAGGCTTCCCCAAAGTGTTCATTCCCAGTGAAGAGGAAATCTCCCCCTCCCTTCTTCACCTGGCACTGCAGGAGGGTTCGGATGGGGCCTCGCCACTCCCCACTCCCTTCCTCCTGCTGGAAAATCTGGTTTTTCTGCCTGTAGACCTTCTGGGCTCTGACATCCACCTGGGACATGTGGTTCTCTGAGTCGTGGGAGACACCTCGGATGGATCCTTTTACCACTGGATGTGAAGGAGACAGGAGGTGGTTATGGAGCAGCAGGAGAACAGTGCAGGTACTATGAACTCATGGAATGAAAGAACTGAGAGCAGCTTTGCTGGGCAGTTTTGACACCTACCACCTGCACATGGACACATTTCTGAGCTTACATTGCATCCTTTGCCCAGGGGATCCCCATGCAGCTCTGCTACATCCTTGGAATTGTGCTTTATGACTGCTCAAACCAGCTACACCAGGGAAAAAAGCTTGATAATGCAAAGTAGTGGAGGATAAAAAAGCACATGACAAGAGGTCAGCTCAGGGATTAATTTTTTTCAGTCTGTGTTCCAAGACTACGACTACCACAGATGCCTCCTGCCTGACTCCAGGGGACTCTGGAGCTTTTCCTTTCACAGCACTAACAGAGGCTGATCCAAGAAGAATCAAAATATTATTTGGCCAGAAAAAAATGAGAGCTTGTTAAATGTTTTTAATTTAAACATTTAGTGGGATTTTTCCCTCTCAAAAGACAATGTCATCCATCCACCAAAAGACACTTTGGGAGATGATGAACAACACTAAAACTCTTAAAGCGACTTTATTTAAAGCCTTATTTAAAAATCACTTTGCATACATGTACCTTCTTCTCCCAGAAGGATTCTAGCTGGAATGAAAGCATAAGAAGCCATTGCCTCTGTTTGAAAGCATTCTTTGCATCCATCATATGGAGAATGAAGCATCCCATCTGACAGGTGTTTGTTGTCCTGAAGCCACCTTTATCATTGTCACTGCCCCCATTTTCCACAACAATCAATTATTCTTCTACTAATTAATTTCAATCCCACATCCATGAAGGCTCAGAAACATTCACCATTTGAGAGGTTACAAAACCACCCTCCTGCCACTAAACTCTTTCACTCTTATACAGAAAACTCAACAATCCAAGATGCAGAAAAACCTTATCTCAGAAATTTTCAAGAACTTCCTCATTCATTTAGATTTCCAAGAGAATCCAGAATTTTGTGTAACAGATGTCTCTGCTCTCTGTCTTCCTCTTTGTGTGACCATTTTTAATCAGATGCAGTCAAGTCTATTGACAAGCTATAATGCCCTTGTTCCTGGTGCTCCAGGCTGCTCCTGCACTGCTCGGGGGGCAGTGGCTGCAGACCCCCATGCTCAGGACAACCATAAAGCCCACATTCACTGCAGTGTCGTTTACACTTTCATTAGCAGCTATTTTCTCTAATCAAAACAGCTGATGAGAGCGATTTGTGAGCGGCAGGGCAAGGAAGTCAGGCCATAAACAGAGTCAGTTCAAAGGGCTGTTCCTTCTGGGCTGTGGCTGCTGTGAGTGTCCCCTTTGTGTGCCCGGGCCCCCACATCTGTCAGTCTCCACTGGGGACAGCGCTGGCTTGGGAACCGCACCTTCCTCCAGGACAGACAACAACCCCAACAGGGCTGGATGGCACCGCTTAGTTCAGAAGAAGAATAAAAATTACCAGTCCTTCCTTCCTCCAGGACAGAAAATGGGCTGGATAGCACCAGTTAGTTCAGAAGAATAAAAATTACCAGATGTGGAGCACTCTTAAGGAAGCATGCTTTGCACTGGTTTTGTATTTGCACCGTGATGCTGGTGCCGGATTTTAAAAGCTTTAAAGTATGGTGAGCCCTGGTGGGAAAGCAGTGATTTGGTGAGGTTTTTAAATGTTGAATACAGAGTTTGTAGTTTTATGTCTTTATGCAGGTACATTTACAGCAATAGAATTGTGGCTATGTGGAGAGG
The DNA here is from genome assembly GCF_037042795.1 of Molothrus aeneus. NCBI lineage: Eukaryota > Metazoa > Chordata > Aves > Passeriformes > Icteridae > Molothrus > Molothrus aeneus. The sequence goes on from NC_089671.1 coordinate 4,708,456, forward strand.
TAACTCTACAGCTTTAGCTATTTGAGCTAATCAAAGAGGTACAAATCTGCGTGTGGAAAAATGTGGCAATAAAATGAACAAATTACAATTGAAAGAAAAAAATCTATTGCATTAGAGAGAAAATAGAATTTTTTTAATGTATTATCAGATGACTATATCTTATTATTTCTTTTCTTATGAACTAATAACTGTGCTGTTCTCTCATAAGGGATGAAACCTAACCAGGATGTCACTGGAAGAAAGTTTAAATCACATGAAATCTTTAGCTAAGTTGCAAACAACTCACTGCCTCTACAATAAAAAACTGGGGAGTGTCAAACTGGGGAGAGAGAAGGCAGATTCATAACTGGGATAAAAAAAATACAGAGAGAGGGAATAAAAATGACCACACCAAGCATGTTCAACCTGAGTGTACATCTACACACGTGAATCAGCTACACCTGTGAGCATTACTCACAGTTCAGTTTTAGTTCATAACCTTTCTGCCTGCAGGAAATTAGGACCTTGGCAGCAAAGCTTCTCCCTTCTGGGTTTCACTTGGTGTCCCCCCATTCATATTCTTTTCCACAGTTTCTTTCCCAGATCAGAGAGCACAGCCATGTTATTTTAAGAAAAACAGCAAATAAATCCAAATAATCAATATCAATTAAAGGCAGAATGACTCCTCTTTAGTCAGCTTACCAAAATCACTGCTGCAGATGGCCATAAGGAGTTCCATGTTGTCACAAGGACGGCACATAGCTGGAAAAAACAGAGCAGTTACTGTAACACTCTAGTACATCCCATTGCAAAAGGACTGGTGAATTCAGAGGGGAAATGGGGCAGAACAACCACCTTGAAGAGCACTGTGATCAGATGCAAACCAAAATTCTTGTTATGCAAATACACCACAGCAAAGCAATAGGCGCAGAGGATGTTCTCAGCGAGGGCACTGCGGGGCAGAAGGGCCTCCTTGGCAATGCCAGAGCAGCCTCTGTCACCAGGCATCCAGGCATGCACCAGCTCAGTGGCACCAGCTGCCACCTTAGATCTGCCCAGCAGTGGAGCCCCTGTTCTTTACCTTCAGCCAGGGCCATCTTTTTGAAGTCGGGGCCGGCCGTGCTCTGCTTGCCCAGCAGCTCGTACTGGAAGCTGGCGGTGCGGCGGCTGATGTCCCTGTGCGGGCTGGCCTGCAGGAACAGGGCCACTCGCTGCGGGCTCTGGGCACTGAAGCAGGACACGTGGCGGGGCCGAGGCCCCTCTGCCTCGCCCACCACCAGGTGCAGCTGCCCAGCACGTTCCACGTAGATGCTGGCGCCCTGGAAGTCGCTGGAGGGTTTGATGCAGAGCGTGGTGTGCTGGGCGCCGGCCACGTTGGGCTCCAGCAGCACACGCAGGGCTCGGGCCGGGTACATCCACTCCAGGGAGCCCTCGGTGCAGCGCAGGTGAACCTGCTCCACAGCACGGGAACGGGGCTCCCGGCCCAAACCACTGCAGGAAACAGCACTGTCAGTAACGGGGAGGGGAGGGGAAGCCACTGCACCACGCACCATCTGGACATCCAGATCTTATTCCTAACTCTCCTAATGACCCTTAAATTGGTTTCCTCCGGCTGGACTGGGTACCTTCTCTCCCACCCCTCGGATCTGAACTGCAGCACCACACAGGAGCCATAGAGGACAGGGAATGCTCACAGCTGGGTGCATGGGAAGGAGCCTCAGTCCCTTTCACCAAATCCATGCTTGAATGTCTGCAGCACCCAGAGAAATGTCAGAGGGCAATTTCTCACTGCTAAATAGCTCAAAACTTTTCCTTGTGGTATAACTGGCCACTGCTCAGCTGTCCAGAAAAACCCACCTGCAAGTGCATGGATGGGGGTGAGAGCCACTGACTCGCAGCAGGAGCTGCACAGCAATGTTATGCCTGAAAAATTTGGTTTAAAGATCTACTTTCTAGAATTACTTTTAATATTTCCAATATAAACTCATCAAGACAATGTTTTTGATAAAAAGGGTGGTGCTGGCCCTGTTCCTGAGCTCTCGCTCAAGCCTGTGCAACTCCACTGCCTTCAGAACAGTTACTTTTGCTGAGGTCACTTATGAAAGTCAAATCCCTACCAGCATAATTAGTTAAAAGAAAAGTAAAAAGGCAACAAAAGACAGTGGGAAAGGATGTAATATTTGAGAATATCGAGAACATTTGTGGCCTATTTCCCTGCCGGTGACTGAAGTAAACCCAGCAGCACGGCGGCACCGCAGCTCCCTCCCCGCGATCCCGGATCCCGCTGCCCCCGGGCCCGGCCGTGCTCACCCACCTGCCCCTCCAGCTGCAGCGGTCGGCGCTGCCCGGCCGGGATCCCCCTGCCAGCAGCAGCAGCAGCAGCGGCAGCAGCAGGGCCGGCAGCCCGGGCGAGCCCCGCTCCGTGGCCATGGGCCGGCGGCTCGGCCGGGCGCGGGCCGGGCTTTAAGGGCGGCGGGAGGGAAAGGGGTGGGCTGGGGGTCGGGGGGCGGCGGCCGCGCCTGGCACCGACCCCTTCCCCCTTCCCCCTTCCCCCTTCCCCCTTCCCGCGGGGAGAGCCCCCCAGCGCTGGGGACAGCAGGGACACCCCGCCGTCACCCTTCCCTCTGCCCACCGCTGTCCCCTTCGCCCCGGCCGGGCAGCCCCCCTTTGTCTCTGAAATATTTCGAAGTGATTAATAACAGTTACTCATCGCGGTGTAGGAACAAACAAAAATCGTGTCAACATAATCAAAGCGAATTTTGAATGAATGATGGAAATTCAATAGTTTTAACTTCTGCTTTCATGATTATCTTTCAGGGGTCCGTGCACAAAAAAAGCTCCGGGGCCCACGATTATCATGCTAAAAGCCGGGCTGTGCCTGCCAATAATTAGATTTCTATATGCATTGCCCTTTCCATATTTTCAATGAACGACATGGGGAGATGCTCTTTTGCAGGTCTGGGAGAGCGAGGCTCTTTTCTGCAGCTCTTAAGCGTGGAATCGGGATTTCGCGGCCGGGCGGGGACAATGGCGCTCGGCACGGCTGGGTGGCACATCCCGGGATCCGCAGGGCATTGTTCGCACGCAGCGCCCGCGGTCACCGGGACCCTCCGGCCATCTGTTCCCTTGCGGTTACCAGCGTGTTCTCACATTGCCCACAGATGCACAGGCAGGGGCTGCCTGCAGCCCTTCTGCAAGGAGGGATTTTCCCGAAGAGGAAAAAAAAATTGTTAGAGGAGATACCCTGAAACCAGAGCTTTAGTCCTCAAGTGGCTGATACCAGACTCCTTGAATCCTACTTCGACCCACTTTACTGTTCATTCACAAAAACTTTGAATTTTTACTGTTATTATCAAAAACAGAAACAATCTCAATCTTGACTTGCACTTTGCTAATGTCCCGTGTTCTTCCCCACACATGCCTGTGCTATGACTCCTTGCATAATTTTTGGCTAAAATTTGGCTCACGTGGGTGCTCTGCATAGCTCCAGCAATTCTAAAAACATTTAAAGATGCATCAAACCTTGATGGTTATTAGCATTAGTGCCAGTGATCCTGAAAGCTCTGTGAAACTATTGTCTTACTCATCTAAGAAAAAACCTGCTGAATATCTATGCTCTGACCCCATCCTGAATGGGAAACAACACACAAATAGTCTTTAAAAGGTTTGATTGTGGCATAATACAAGAGCTGAGAGGCCAGAGCCCTTCTCTCTTTTGTGCAAATGAGACCAGGGAACAGAGGAGAGGACTTGGGGAGGGAACTGACACTATGATAAAGTGGCCCCACAGGAGGATTTATTCACTTCCAAAGGCCCAAACGAACCCATCTGCTGCCATCAGGGGAAAGCATTGAGCCACTTGATCCCTGAACGTCTCCCGGCAGCAGCGTTTCCCCTCGCTGGGGAAAGCCCCGTGGGAGTTTTGCTGATTTGCTCTCAGCAGCACCTCCTGCCCCATCTCCAGTTTCTACTGATACCAAAACATCTCCTCGTTCTTGAAACTGCTCATCACAGCTAAGGAATTTGGAGGGCTCCTTCCCCTCTTCGAGTAAATACTGTGCAGCATCAGAAGCTGTTTTAAGATCCCCAAATCAGTGGCACCAGAGGTGAGAAGGCAGAATATGGACACTTCACATTACTGTTGAAGCCTGGGAATTCAAACCATTTTTCACACCTATTGAAAATCCACACAACTTCAGCTCCTCCCCAAGGTAGAGAAGAATGAACCAGGAGCAGACAAACAGCTGCTGAGAGATCCTTGCAGGTTACCAGTGTTAGTTTTACCTCCAGATGACATTACCATGCTGTCTAGAATTTTTCCCATATGTTGAGGTTTGAGATACTCAAATTTTGCAGCAGGAATTTCGGGCAGTAGCACGGCCACAGAGTTCAACAAAATACAACTTAGTTATCAAAATACCTAAGCTCATCCAGCTGCAGCCCTCCCAGAGTCAGGCAGTAATCCTCATCCCAGGGCTGTTGCACAGTTGAAGACTCACATTTATTTTTATGCATAGCGAGGAAAAGGAAAAGCTGAGTTTAAATACTTTAATCCACACCCTTAAATCTACAGAGAAATACAGTACAAATAACGAGACAAACAGACGCATTAGGAAATTCAGTAACAGAGCCAGTGCTGGGAAAAATCTGTATTTACAAATTATTATGAAGAATATGGGACAGATGTTTCTGTATAGAGAATTTTATGGAGTGTAAGTCACAGAGAGAGGCCATGGTACAACCAACTGAAGCTCTCAGTTTCCCCGTGTTAATGTGCAGTAACCACAGAGGGGAAGTTCTGTGGCTCCACTGAAGCTGCAGCTTCTCAGGCAGAACCTGGCCCAAATCACACATTGTGCCCATGTAACCACTGCACCAACCATGACAAATTTGTATGAGACAAAAGCACACTCACTGTGCTTCTGCAGCAAATAAAACTAGACATCTCTGCTTTTCTAACAACGACTTTTACAGGATTACCTCCTTACCCTTCTATTTCAGCCTGCCTCTCTTCAAAACCAAAGGAAAACCAGTTTGAGGTCTGAAAGCATGGCTTGATGGCAAGGAAAAATTTGCAAATTTTGATTAAAACTTTTATTCTGGAGGTCCAAGATCATGCTAACTGTTTTTTTCATGGCAAGCAAGACCTTACATCCTGTACAGCTGCGAGCTGTGGGGTTGCTCTGGGGTTTTGCTCTCTGAGGGGCAGGAATGGTGGAGTCAGTGTCTGCTCACGTTTGGGCACTAAATACACATCTCAAACTACACCACAGGGAAACAAGTGATCTGCCAAGAGTCCACTGATCACTCCTTACTGCTCTGTGGGAAATGAAAAATACTGACTCCCAACTGCCACCTTTCTCACTTGAAAACTGCCTAAAATGTTATGAATTCTATTTTGTGAGCTATTTCTTGCACTTGAGGCTCATATTTTCCTTGTTTAGTGCCACTTCAGAACATATAGACAAACATTCAATATAAATCCCATGTGGCAGCATCACAGCATGTGTAGCTAATTATATATATTTTTTTAAACTGTTAACATGCTGACATTTTCTTGTGAGGAGTAATTACTAATTAAAAGTTACAGCTCTTAAAAGCAACATTTTACAGTATTCTGATCACTACTTACTAATCAACTACTATACATACTGAAGTTACAAGCTACAAAAATAAAAATCCATTCTGTTTAACTACAAAAATCCTAGAAAGAGAAGATGGCTGGAGGTATTCAAAGGATTACAGCAGTTTGTAGCAGACAAAATGGCTTTTGAAGGATGTAAACCTTGAAGGTACAGAATGCAATAAACTCACATACAATTTTTATGCTGAAATCTACAAACAAGTTGCAAATTAAACAATGCAAAGAATCAATTACATACAGCATCAGGGGGACACAGCACAGGACACAGGGCAGTATTAGAGTACAGTTTTGAGCACATTCATACTTTTGAACAGTTAAGGGCCAGATCCTTAGCCAAGGTCAGTCTGCACAACATAACTAGGTTTAGTCAAGGCATGTGGCTTTATTCCAGCTTGAAGTATCTCCCTGAGATGCCCAAAGCCTGAATTGGGTATTCAGCACTTTTAGATTATAAAATCGTGCTTTAGAACTTGGCTTCAACACTGCTGAAATAAAGAATGTGTAAATTCTCTCCATTCACCTAATTACCACAGGAAGAAGTGGTCTCTGCTGTCTCACCCTGTGTTCAAGAAGTACCTCTCATTTCTCAGAAGAAACCAGCATTTTAAATTAAGTGGTTGACATTCAAAAGAATCAGTTACATCCTCGTATTTTTGAAGACAGTCTAATTTAATTCCAACTGAAGACTTTTTTTTTTTATTTTCCAAAAGGAATAAAACTGCTAGTAGTCAGTACAGTTAGAACATATGCAGATTTTTAAGTGTCCTGCTCTTCCCCAGAGACTAACTGGGTTACAGTGCTGCTCTACCAAAAGCATTTGTTGCCAGGTAAAAACCAGTAACTACTCTAACACTGATGCTATTGTGCTGAGCACAGCTAAAGGTGCACAGCTTTTTATTTAACCAGTGAGATACAGTAGCACACACTGTAAAAGCTTCAGTGCAATGTAGCACAGAACCAGAAGGAATTGGCCAGACTGAAACCAAACCCTTTAAGGATCAGTTCTCAGAACCTGTGGAGAAAAGGGATGTTCCTCCCCAGCAGCAATGAGAACAAAGATTGTACTTTCAATACAGGCCAGGGGTATTGGGGAACCTTTGGAGTCCTGGTAGTGATGGTGACTGGAAAAGCCAACCAGGTGGGTCACTGGGCCAAGAACAGCTGTGTGAAGCCATTCCAATTTTCCTGTCTGACAAAGCCTTTGACAGGAGGTTCTGTGCACATAAAAATACCCAGCACATCCCCTCAACGTGAGTGAACAGTGCACTGTGAGCCAGGCAAGGAGCTGACCCACAGAAAGGCTCTCCATGCAGATTTATGCTTTTTCTATTGCCTGTCACAGGACTGAGAACCTATATTAAAGAAAATTATCAGAAACTGACCAAACTTGCTACTGGATGCAGCAATACAATTTAAAAATAAACTTCATGAACTCACTTTGAAGTGCTTGACAATCAGTGTTACTGTTTACCCTGTACATTTTACACAAAGCAATAATATACAGACTGGCAGAAGAAACAGTTTGTTATTTGGCTTTTTGAAATATTGTTTTCTCTATTTTCCCAATGTTTATGATTAACAGGGTAAGGGACTCTTCAGGGCAGGACAGGAGCTCCAGCTGCAGAGTCCCCTCTCCCAGAGAGAGAACATAGTGTGGGGATTTCCAGGGCTCCAACCTCCAAGGAGTAACTCCTTGGATGGAGGAGCTGCTTGAAATGGTGCTCTATGCACCTACAACATTTAAAAAGCATGGAGCACTTTACATTGACAATGCACACTGGGCAGCTCCAGCTCTGGTACAAATCAGCCAAGTCCATTCCTGCTGCCAGACAATCTGGGAGCCCATTGCTGAGGCCAAACTGGGGCTAAAACTGGAAACAGCTCCATCAAAGTCATTCCAAACAGGCTTTAACCCAATTTGCAACACACCAGAAAGGAGGAAGCATTGAAACCAAAGAACAGCTGGAAACAGCAAGGCTTCCCACAGACTCCAGGACTAACTATATAAAGGTTTTACAAGACCTTTTTTTGCCACACAAATGACAGCTACAGAGTCACAATGGACACTTCAGCCTTACATAATGTTCTCTAAACATAAGTACAATTTCACAAGAGGCTTCCCCAGGGCCACATTTGCTGCCATCATCACTTACAGTCCATTGGTGAGACATAAACTTCTTCACCTCCAAAACCAAGACCATTTAGCAGGGGTTGTCCCAAACAAGCACCCAGTTAGATGCTGCTTTCACTTTGTTTCTCCAGCAGGAATGATGGATTTACCCCTCCCAGAGGATTTCACACATGTTGGGCTGGACTCATGGCAAGCTGCAGTGGGACACAAACGGCCCCACTGGGGCACAGGTGGAGAAGCCCATTCACCTGTGGGAACACAGGGAGACTTCCAACCTTGGCATCAATTATTTCTTTTCTAGATGTCAGGAGTCAAAAGAGTGAAGTTTTTCAACAATTCAAGGTTCTTGGGCTATAAACCAATATTATTCAAATTGATTATTCAAACCAATTTGAATAATCATCTGATCAACTTCAGGGAAATCTAAACTGCATTATGTACAGTTTAAAGTAGCCAGTGGTGTCATTTCAAATACTGCTTTTTAGAGCACATACCCTGCTTTTCCACAGATTCCTCATTTGTTTGTAAACAACAGTTACATAAGAACTACAGCATAGAACTTAAATACTTTTAGGGTGCTGATGGTTACAAGTAATTAAAAAAATAATAACTGGTAAGATTTTTGAAGCTAATACAAATTAAAGCTCAAAACTAAAAAAAAACCCAAGGTAATGGATTAATCTAGCATAGCATACTTAGGATATTTTAAACACTTTTTACATATATTTTACTATTATTTTTCATCTATATTTACATACAATAAAATAAAGTTATGCATATAAGGCTAATGAATATGGAATTTACAAATGGCTTCTCTGCTTTACAGTTCATTACACTCTAATCACATTTTCAGACTGCTATAAATTCACTGAGAATCAGTAGTATTGAAGTTCTAGTACATACACTTTCTACAAGGAATACCATCAAGTTAAAAATGCTTTCCAAAGAGGATTACAGTTGAAGGTTTTAAAAATACTGACTTTGCCAAGTTTCAATAAATTATTTTAAAATATAAATAGATCATTCACTGTTAATGCAAACATCATTTTACAGGTTTTTGAAAAATGCTTTCATTTTAAAAAACCTAGAAACACAGCCTACTCTACCCAATGGTCTCATTTTCAGTCAGCATAAAGAAAAAAAATTAAAAACTGGGGGATCATGACAAAAGCAGCAACATTCAAAGTTCAGACCAAAGCCTTCACCTTCTTATAATCTTGGCTTACACAGGATAAATTCTCTTCCTACTTGGAAGAGCATCTTCAGTAACTAAACTGAATTTACTCAGTGAGATATTTTAAACCTCAACTCAGTTCTCACTTGCTACAGGCTTAAAATTCTTACAACAAAAAGAACAGGAATAAGATCTTTTACTTTTGTTAACTATGAAGATGTTTTCACCTGAGAAGCTTTTAACCTGAGAAGCTTCAGACATGCCTGACAGTCCCTGTGTACTCTTGTAGGTGTTCTGAGCCTCCACTACCAGGATCAACCACTCATCTTTTCCCCCACTTTATATCCATAAATGAAATGAGGGTAACCAACAAGGTATCTCTTACCACCTAAGAGCCAGTCAGAAAACAAATGCTTCCATGCTTTTTTCCACAATCAAATCCTACACATGAAAGTCACCTCTGCAAACTTAGCTCTCAACCTCCACACTTACAATTGGAAGTTAACAGACTGACTACTACCAGTTTTTAAAAAATACCCCACATTTGACAATCATAATTTCTTTAAAACCCTTCTCTCTAAACAGCTAAAAAAGATGCTCCTTTGTCCAAGTTTTCCTCCAAAAAGCCTGCCCAAAAACTATGATGTTGCTATTTACAAAAACTAGAATTAGTCTCTCACTGAACTGAAGCAAAGTCAAGTCACAGGATCATTCAGTGCAATTCATGGTACAAGTATTTTGAATTGTATGTTGGGGACTCAAGACCTCAGGGTACTCTTTGGCTTACAAAGCCACTGAAAAAAGACATTTCCTAAATAACATTTCCAGAAACCTTTGGTCCAAAAGCAATTTTCTTGCTGAGTACCTTCCCCAGAGCTCCCAGATCCTCTACTCTCCCAGTGAAGCTTATCAGAAATGCACTGCATGAGCAGGTGCACAGAGTTACTGCTCTTGCTCCCAAGCAGAGATGGCAGCCAGGAGCAGGCTGCTGTCAGAACATCAACCCATATTCTGCTTGGTCTGGTTTTCTGCTCTGGGGGAGGTGGAAGCAGGTCAAACCCCCAGCTGTTCCCCTTTCCAAGGGTATGAAACATCTCTCTGAAACACTGTGCTGTGTATGTGCAGAGACCTGACTGCACAGCAAGGAAGGGCTGCAGCATCCATCCCTTTCCAGCCATGAGAGGAGCATGCCACAGCTGGAAAGGCTGGAGGGCATCCCCACCAAGCTAAAAGCAAACCAGTTGTGGTAATTCAGCTGTGAAAGTTTCCATGAGTGCAGAAGCATGGCTTTTTCCTCAGCTCTAGTTCATTCACAAGTATGAACCTTAGTTGATAAACCTCAGTCCAGATCAGACATCGGTGTTTTAATGAGCTGAAGTTCCTGGCTGCCGCACGTGAAATCCCAATTCCACAAAATCTCCAGGTCTCGATCCAGCTGCTCCCTGCCCTGGTGTCACTCTGACAGGCTGGAGGCATCATCATCATCTGTCTGCTCCCCAGAGTGGTACAACATCAGAGCATGGGTCTTGTGAGTGATGGTGACAGTGCAGGGCCCCTGTGCCCAGGGCTCCCCATCCACCTGCATCGGCATCTTGGAGCTCTTCAGGATCAGCTGGTACCAAACAACAACACAACCACAGCAATCAAAACAGCTGCCACCAAACACAGCAACACAACCACAGCAGTTCAAAGGGGCTGAAATCACCTTTTACAACTGCAATACACATTCACAGCCTGGCCAGGGAGAAACTGTGAGTGCCACTCACAGGCCACCAACCACAGCAACAAAGGTCTGTGTATTATGACATAATAAATTTTTACTAAGCAAGAGAAATATCCATCTCAACTTCAAACTGCAACTTCAGATCTGATTCAAGCAGTTGAGTGCTTGAGATTCTGTATTGTGTATTAAAAAAATTTAGGAGAAGAGGTGCCTAAGCAGCACTTACCCTCACTGTGTGTGCCTGCCCTAGGCGAACAGGATTTGCCAGTTTCACCTGGATCTGGGCACAGTGGAAAGAACCATGAACACCAACAACTTCCAGAAGTCCATCATCATGTCTATGAAATAAAAAAATGAGACTCCTTTCAGTGATGCTGATGAGCTCCAGCACATATGCCCAAATATTACGTCCTCTTACTGCTATTCCCAGAGAGAAGACAAATGTTGTGCTACCAATACATTTATGATTTTGTGCTGGAGCACAAATCCCACTGAGCAGCAAAGAAAGCCATCAAACAGCTATGGAGCAATTCACCAGTCAGCACACCCAGGCTGGCCTCTGGAAACCATGGTTTGACTTTCCAAGGCTTATTGTGCACATTTAAGGCTCACAGTGGATTTCTCTTCCATAAACTTGTACAATTTTCTGTCTTTTTACTCAGATATTCATTAAAAGAAAAATCTTTTAATGGCTTAAATTTCTAGATCTGGGTAAAGGACCTTGCCCAAGTATTTTTTAAAAATTCAGGATTGTAAGCCTTGTAACAAAACTATGGGTATATTTATATAAATGCCTTCTGAAGAATGAAGTCACAACAGGGAATAATTAATGTTTGAATTTTTTTTTCTCTTTGGTATTGCTCCCAACACGGGAGTCAAAATTTTGGACATGTTTTGTTTTTACTTTCCATTTTAACCTCTAATGAGATGTGGTATTTTAGATTCTGAAATGAATCTATCTTCTACTTTTTGAAGGCTCACTTTATTGTTAATAGCCTCTCTCTCCAATGCTTCTGCTGTCTGTCATGCCAGACATTTTGAGATAGTCTTAAAACCCCCTAAGTCTCCAATTCAAGGAAAATAAACAAATGTGAGATAGCCTGTCCCAAGGAACCCTTGCAGCCTGCAGACAAGCCTGGCTACTAAAGCACAGGCTGCTGAGGGAATTTCTTATACTGCAAGAACTGTTAAAGGAAAAAACAAAGCAAAAAATGCCCTCTGTACCTTGCCAAAGGATAAGGTTCATCCCCCATTCCTTCCCAGAGCCTGCAGCCACCTCCCCAGTATCCAATATTCAGCACAATGATGCCTTCCAAATTGGGCAACTCAATCCTCTCACCATCCAACTCTAGCTTTAAAAGACAAGCAGAAGTTAATTACTGTGGATCAAATTCAGTACTTCAATAGAACTTACTCACTTTATGTATTTAATAGGTTTCCAGTTAGAGAAAAATTGGCCCTGCACCAAGAAAATGTGTTTTCTTTCCATATTTAAAAAAAAAATCATTAAGAAATCAGATAGTAAATTTCTATTAGTAGAGAAAAGAAAAAAAGGAACTCTTGCTTATGTAAGCCTCTAGTGCTACGGCAAATTACAGCTGAATATCAGTGCTTACACTCAAAGAACTGAGTCAAGGCCAGGAAAAAAGTCAGGAATTTGCAGTAAGCCCAAAGACATGAATTCCATGAAGTAAGCTGCAGATAGCAAAGGAACACAAAAATACTCCAAGGCCATAGCCACCCTCACACAAATATCATTAAGTGCAAATATGGTAAGAGCAAAGCTTCTCTCCTTTTTTTTCACAAGATAAGTTTTTACACTTCACTGACTGTCCAGAGAATAAGCAAGTTAAAAAACTTACCTCAACCTTTTTGTTAAGATCTTTACATTCTTGTACTAAGCAGTCTTTGGTTCCATAAAAAAAATAAACAGCCTACAAAAAACAAAACAAAACCAAAAAAAGAAAAACCAAAAAACAAAAAACCAAACAAAACAGGGAGAAAAGAAAATATTGTTAGAAAAAGATAATACATAGGAAGACTATTTGAAATATTTATGTATAGTTATGGCTGTGCAAACCTTATCTAAAACATACACATAAGGCAGAACACTCATGAGTGGGCTTGCCAACATGTTTTACCCATGGAATCCCTTTCCCTAAGAAAAGTTAATTCGAATTCTTAAAATGGCAAGAAAGATGTAGTGGTAAAGGAATGTGAACCTAAAAATAGCCTGAAGTCAAATCAACAACTCCAAGGAGGAAATGTCCCTTTAGCAAACACACCTTATTGATGATTCTGCTGGAAAACAGAGAGGGAGTTTTCTCACGATGGGCATGGAAATTCAAAGCCATAAGAGCATCAGGTCCTACAGAGAAGTAGTTGTTCATTGTGAATACCTGTAAGACAGAACTTCCAATTATGCCTTGTTAAAAATCATTATTAGGGTTTAAAATTCAGAGTGCTTAATGGGAAGTTGATAAAAACAACAAAAAAATGACAAACATACAGCATTTAATAGAATTCATATTATACTTGCAAACAATACCTTTGGTTTCCTTAAGTTGTAGTATCCTTTGTTTGTTACTTGAACTTTCCATCTGAAAAACAACAGTTGGTACTTAGACTTGAGACAGACAGTCCTCAGTATCAAAGCTGTAGTTAGGAATCTCTTATCTATACTGGGATTAAGGCAAAACACTCAAATTTAGTTAAATTAATAAAGAGTTAAACCCTGTAGAACAACTAAAAGACTAAATTCAGACCTCAGTTAGGTTGTAGCTCCTTCTGGCAATACTTGTGTTTCTGTAAAGAAACTGCTGCAATGGAGCATCAGTAGAGCTACAGCAGTGTTTGGTTCTGTACATTTTATCTTTTCACTGTTCCTTACCTGTCTAGTTTGATTCCATCTGCCTCCATGACATTTCGTAAGATCTGCTCTACAGGGACTTCTCCAGCATAACCTGCACCCCAGCCCAGTGTATTAGACAGGTCATTCCCTGTTCCCAGAGGTAAAACTGCCACTTGTGGAATATATCGTTCTTGCCCCTAGGACACAAAACCACTGCAGATTAGCTCCTGCTTCAGCACTCATTGTCTCCCTTCCATCCCCAATGCTCAGATTAGATCAATTCACCTTCCCAGCAGCCTGTTCCACAGAGCAGAGCTCTGGGGCTGGCAGAGCAGGTGGCACATTGAGCTACTTACCCAGACATAAGGTAAAGGAAGGAAATGTTAAACCATTGTGAGAAGGAAAGAGATACAAACACAATATGGGAACAACACATTATGAATACTGAGCAGAGTATTCCTTCCCAGGAATGATGTTTTGGATCTAGGAAGTGACATGAACACTGAGAGATGTAACATACATGGCTGTGAACTGCAACAAGACACCAAAATGCTCCTACAAGACTGAGTGAGGTTAAGTCTAAACAACAGATGCACAGAGTACCAGTGTTCAACCACACAGAGAAACACAGACACTCAAAGGAGCACAGTCAGTGTCTCAGTTTCAGGCTGTCACCCACAGATGGAGCAGGTGAAGATCAGCTCTGCAGAGCACAGTGACAGGAGCTGTTCAGAACAGCCACCTTAGCAAAGGCCTTGGCTCTCCTGTCCACAGAAGGGTGAACAATTATTTCAGCTGTACTATGGCCTTTGCAATTCAGCTGTGAAAAGCACTTGTAGTAAACTGGCACTTTGGTTACTGTTTTATCCAGAAAGGTTATCAGCCAGGTATCAACCTGTATTTGAGAGTCAAGATAAATGAAGGGAGCAAATAACCTACTGCTGATAAGAAAAAGGTTTTGCTGATAAACCTCTACAGTTTACCTAATACCAATGACTCAATTTGAACAGGATAAAGAAAAACCCAGATTTCATCAACTATATCAGCACTGAGGGACAATATATCAAGTGCCCAGAACCACACAACCATATACTAATATTCATTAACCTTAAGAGTTACTTTATTTCTACTTTATCAGCACACAATAATTCTCAAAGAGGTTGTTGGACTATGCATGAAGTTGTAATAATGGCCTTCAGCTACAACATTTTATGTATTAACAAGAAAGCTGCAGTAAAAAACTTTGATATAAAAACTTTTTCTCTTTCAGCACTAGAGAAAAAGTTTATTAGGTAAAGCACTAAAGCTTATTAAAATTATTTTCCATTCTTAATTTTCTCAGGAGTTCTTAGGAGCATCCCATAAACAAGAGTATCTTCCATTTCAAATCCACAGTAAACAGTTTGTTTTTTTCTCCTCTATTTGCAGCTAATAGGCAAAGCTGCAGACAGACAGACTCTTCAGAACATATGACAAGGAGCAGAAGCAAATGACTGCACTCACTCATGCACTGGCAACATAACCAGAATAGCTGGCAAAATGATGAGGTTATTATAAAAGATTGAGTGTGCTGGGAGAAGGGAGCAGTCAGAGCACACCAGCCAATATCAGCAATACCATTTATGACAATATAAATCTGTTCAGACAAAGAGGAAATAACAATGCAGAAAATATCCAGCAGCTTGTTCTCTCCTTGTTTTGCAGAAAAGAACTACTATCAATATAATTTAAAATCTAAAGTGTTCATATTTTCCCTGAACTACAAGGAATAACAAGATGCATTTCCCACACCCTTTCCCAAAATGAATAAGCAATTATGCAAATATTCCTCTGTAAGCCTATGCAGGAAGATGAAAGCAATAAATGCAGGTAAGAGATGAGAGGTAGAACTTTAGCAACATCAAAACTCATTTCACCTTTTAATTTAAAACACAATACCTTTATCTTCATTTCATCAATTGCATCCAGGACCCAGCCCACTGTGCCATCCCCACCACAGACCAGAACCCTGACAGCATTGCAAGGCAGCCAAGTGCAGAGCTGGAGAGCTTTAGCAGGTGCAATTTTGCTGAGATCAAAAACCTAGAAAAAAGGAAAATAAGGAATTCTGTAAGTTCACAGAACAGGACTCAGGATTTGCCTCACAGATAAATGACTTCAAGAAGTTAACTCTAATGCAAAACAAAGATTCTCCATTTGCAATATTACATTAGCAAATGAGTTGTCTTGACTTTCATGAGCAGGATTTGTTTCCCAAATTCACAACAGAGCACCAGCTGCCTCCCTAGGATTAAATGGCATTGATAAACTGAGCTGACAGAACCCTTGGAAAAGTCTGCATCTAGAAGCATGAAGATGAATTCTGTAAAGATGAAAGACTTCAGATAAAAGTAATTTTAAAATACTCAGCACACAAAGAGGTTTATTCTTTAAAGCCTTATTGGGATGCATTTGAAACAAAAACACAGTGATTTCTCTTGGGCTGTATTTTACAGCTGGGTTTTGAACTTCAAAGGAAGAGTATTAAGGTGCAGCCAGGAAATCCAAGAACAACTGCCTGCCTTATGCAACATCCTGAGCCATCCCAGGGGATTTTAAGGGGAAAGCAACTACACAAAGCAAAACTGTCAAGACTGACATTTCCACACATAAAGCGAGGATTCAAATACAGGTTTTCTATATAAAGAAGATTTAAATGGCTCATTTTCTAAAAAGTGTACACTGATTGAATTCTGATTGAATTACTGCATGTATTACCATAAGCAAAAAAAAAAAAAAAAAAAAAAAAGGACTGGTATTAGAATCCTAACAAACTTGGGGCTGGGAGAAGCCTCTGCACATTTTGTTGCTCTCTGTGAAGCTCTTCCTTGCTAAAAGAACAAACTGCATGAATTTGTTTCCTTTACTGATCTTCCACACAACCCTATTGCCATTGTGTAAACAAGATGATAGCTATTCTGATCTAAACCTTGGTTTTGTTATGGTGGCTTTGCACTGTAAATACCTGAACGGGGTTCAGCAGCATTTTAAATTCTCCTAGAAATATTTCACCCATGTTGTTTCCACTGCGAGTATTGGCCAGCACCATTACTGGTATCCAGTGTTTACTGCAGTAAGGGACCACCTGCAAAAGGTAAAAACCAGTCAGTCACACAAATACTGCACATTTGAAAATGTTTACAGCCTTGCTCCGAGCCCCATCCCCTGCAAGGGCTGAAATGAGAAAGTCACCAGTTAGTCTGAAGTAGACGAAACACAAATACTTCTGATACATCAAGGCTGAAGATTCTGCAGTGCTCAGGACAATGAATACTGCAATGCTATGAACAAAGCAGTAAAAAACTCACAAAAGTTCAAGGAAGTAAGGCAGACAAATCCACATCTGCTTGTATTTCAACAACCACGTTAGTAAAATGACAAACACCTCTGAATTAACACAGCAAGTACTTAACAGATCTTGAAACTTCTACCTGACAGTTGTTACTGTCACAATGTATTGAGTTCAAATTTCAAGGTCTGTCTGTGGGTTTATTTGCTTGTTTTTTTGGTATATTCTAAACCCAAGAAGCAGCAGGCCATTACCTTTTCATAGCTGGTTCTTTTCTCTTTACGCATCTGGTTGATTGCAGACAAATAGTAGGGTGGAATAATTAAGTCTTTGAATTCTCCAAACGTACAATTCTCAGTCCTCAAACAATCCACCATGCATTCATCATGCACAGTGTACTGACACCACACACACCTGAAAAAAGACCAAAACACATGAAAACAATCTTCAAACAGGCACATTGATTTTGCTCATTTATTTTAGACTTTTATCAAAATATTTATGCTCACGTGCACCATTATAAGTAATATTTTCATTCCCTGGAAGCTTATGTATTGGCTATAGAAAATTACATGTGCTTGCAGGTCTAGGAAAGCATTTGAATTCTGCTGGGAAAAAAATCCAACAGTTTTAAATTAATTCAGTTGTTTTTAATTAAAAAAATAGGTGCCATAAATATGCTCCTGTTTGTGCTATTAACAGTTACACTGAAAGCCTGTAAAAGAACCTGAACCCCTCAGCATCTTAGAGAGCACAGATAAAATACTGGAGCTCAATTACTGGAGCTCAATACAGTGAGACAAGTAATGAATGAATGCATTCCTTAAGATTGATAATACCCCTTCAAACCTGAAACCTAAAAGGTTACACAGAACTGTACAAGGCTGATGGGATTTAGTTATGCAAAACTGCTTTGCTTTATGACCTATTCTAAAAGCTGTCCTGGAAAACAAGACTAGAACAAGAGGAAATACTGCAATATCCACTTCCAGCCTCTGCAGAATGTTAATCCTCATTTACTACATCCAAAGCCTTGATTTAAGCAGCTGGGAAAGCTATTTTTGGAGTCCTCCTGACTAATCCAACACACAACCAGAGTATCAATGACACTTGGCCTATGCTCTGACTCTCTTTTCCTCTTCTTCCTTCCTTTCCCATTTGCCTCCAAATTCCTGCCCTTCCCTCTCCTACACACACTCTCAAGGTTTTGTTTCTGATAATCTGTTCCTTTTCTCTGTAATTCTGCTTACTTCCCAAGCAGTTTGACAGGATCACATAGAAGCAAAGCAAAAGCTGGCAGAATCTAGGCTGAAAAGATCCTCTGAGTAGGCTGAAGTAACACACCAGGGCACCTTTCACTGCATTTTGGCACTGACAACTTTGCAAGCAACCTTACTAATGACAATGCAAGTCCATTTAATGGTTCATTGTATTTTTAAAATACTCTTAACACAATCTTTATCAATATATTGCGGTAGCTTATAATACTTCTCTTTAGCTTTTTTGAGCATCCTTAAAAATGAACCTGAAACCTCTACAGAACATTGTTTGCTCTACTTACACTGAGCAGATGCCAATTTTGAGATGCACACTTTGGTTCTTTGAACTGTGAGCTGTGCCAGTCAAACTGCTCAGGCTATCCACTGTACAACCAACAAATTTATTAGAAACTTCCTAATATCATCCCCATAAATACAAACTCCCTTGGACACTGAGAGTCTCTTGTATGTAATTATAAGCAGCCTGCACATCATGCTGGAGTAATGCAATTAAGAGAACGAGTGGACGTGAGATACAACACCACACTCTTAATCTATGACTCACAAGCATCCATTTTAATTTTAGGTTCTTTGACGCTGTTTTTTTTTAACAGTATCTTATCTGACTACTGCAGGATCTCTTTTGGGGTGTGGTCTCCCAACAACCCTGTAGAAAACACAACACTGACATGGCACTGCAGTGCTCCTACACTGTCAGACCGCCTTGCAGTACCTGTAGTCGCAGAGCTTGGGCTGTGTGCCGCACTGTTGTTTGCAGACCATGCAGCAGCTGCAGAGAGGGACATTGCCCCTGATCCAGTGGTGCGGCATGGAGCTGGGGGCTCCGGCGGTGCCCCTCATCATGATCTCCTTGCAGAGGAAGCGCCGGTCCGCCTTCTTCAGGCAGGGCTCGCAGACGCGCAGCCCGCAGCAGCTGCAGAAGGCGCCGCGCAGGATGTGCTGGGCGCACACGCAGCAGTACGAGGGCGACCCGAACAGGTCCGTGTAGTGCCAGTCGTGCTTGCTCTTGCGGAAGATGTCCCGGATCAGCAGCTGCCGCCGCGACCGCTGGAAGCTGCACCACGCCGTGATGAGCACGGGCAGCAGCACGGAGCACAGGGTCCACAGGACCAGGCGCCAGTCGGCCCCGGCGGGGGAGGCATCGCCCGAGCCCTCCATCCCTGCGCCTCCCCGGCCTAACCCCTCGCACCTCCCGGGCAGGCGGCGGGGCGAGCCCCGGAACGGCCCCTTCGCTCAGGGAGCCAGGGCGCAGCTTCACGCACCATCTTCCAATCCCTCCTCAGGGCTCGGCACCGACCTGCGCCGCATCGGGCCGACGGCAGCGTTCCGGCCGGGGCTCCTCCGCCGCCCGCCCGGGCCTTGCGCAGCGCCGGCCGTCCCCGGGCTCCTCCTGCCGCTGTCCCCGGCGCCGGCAGGGCGCGAACGCACGGCCCCGGCCGCCCCTCGCCGCTGCCCCGGGCCCCTCCGCGGGACACAGGGGGCGGAGCGGACAGCGAGCTCCGGCCCTCGGCCCGCCCGGGAGCTGCCGGCGGAGCCGGGGCCGGGGCGCTCGGCGGGCTCGGAGCGGCGCCGCGGGATGCGCGGGGCGGCGGAAGCGGAAACGGCCCGGGGCCGTTGCCAGGACACGGGCGCCGCCCTCCCTCCGTCTGTCGCGACAGCGGGGATGTCGCCAGCGGCGCTCAGCGGCCGCGACAGTTCCTGGCCGAGCGGCTCCGCTCCGGCTCCGGCTCCGGCTCCAGCTCCAGCTCCGGTTCCGGCTCCAGCTCCAGCTCCGGTTCCGGCTCCGGCTCCGGCTCCGGCTCCGGCTCCGGCTCCGGCTCCGGCTCCGGCTCTAGCTCCAGTTCGCCGGGCCCAGACCCGAGGCGAAGGCCGCGCTGGCTTCGGGCGGAGTGACCGCCGTGTTTGTACCTGTATTGCCCAACCATAAATGTTTTCCCTCATAATTTCGTTCTGCCCTAGAATGGTGGAGTCATCAGAGTTGGAAGAGGCCTTTACTGTCACCCGGTCCGACCGGCACTGCCACTGTAACACTAAACCACAGCACCCACGCCAGGTCCAGATCCTCCTGAGCAGCCCCAGCGATGGGGACTCTACCACCTCCCTGGGCAGCCCTTCCCAAAGCCTGACCACACCAAACGATGATAATCTTCAATCTGAATCTCCCCCGTCTCAGATTGAGGCCATTTCCCCTGGTCCTCTGTCGGCCCAGCAGAAAAGCCCAATCCCCACCTCACTACAACATTTCAGGTTCAGCAGTGAGGTCCCCCAAAGTCGTGCCTTCGTGCTGTATTTGTCCGCCCCACGATTGTGCTTTATTGCCCAACCATAAATGCCTTCCCCTCATAATTTCATTCTGTCATTACATGTTTGTTTCCCTGGAGCAATTCTAAAAATATTGGCTGCCATTAGAACCTACAGGTTTTTGCTCTTTCAAAACAGTATAGTGAGCAATGATGTAAATTCATACAGCATATACAAAATTGATTGGATTCTAGGGTCTTGGTATCTTTAAAAAAACACCGAAAAATGCACATACTGCACAGTTGGGCAACACTCAGATTTACAGGGAAATTCCTCACTTCCCTCATGTAAAACCAATGATGAACTCCAAGTATCTATTTTATATGTTATAGTTGAAGGGATGCATTTCATGCCCTACAAATTGGTGATGCTGGTACCACGTGTTCAGCATGGCACTGCCCAGAATACCTCTAGACATTTCTCAAAGCTAAAACTACCTCTTTGCAGTGACATTTGCTAACCTACATCCTTACTTAACACTATGCTTAATATGCTTTATAATCCTGTTTTCTGCTAACTTGTCCTGAAAGGAGGAGAATTATGTGGGTTTTCATTTCTATTGGTTCTCTTAATTTGATAGAAAACTCTGCTGTTTTTCTCAGCAGTCATAATTTGGCTTTGCTAGAGTTAAACCCCATTAGTAAGTACTTCTCTGCTGGAGCAAAGTTAGAGACAATCTTTGAGAAAGGGGCCCCTTTGCAGCTGCCTCTGAGATTAACAGTACTGGGCAGTTGTTTCTTTTAAAAAACAATAGTTTACCTTGGGCACCAAAAACCTTTGCTTGCCATGCTAAATATAAGGGGATAGACTTTATTTTCACAAGTTTATTTAAAATACCCAGTGTAGCTCTGAAGCCTGAGGTGGAAAAAAAGGCCTTCTATTTTCTTTCCCTCAGGAAAAAGAGTTATGCAGAGAATGTGTGAGCAGATAATAGACTAATTCAAACCTTCAGACCAGATGTCTTCAGAATCGTACTATCACTGACATTAAAACACAAACAAACATTTGGGTCTGACGTAGCTCCTTCAAATAGGAGGATGCCTCGGTCAGGGTTGCTCATTTTGGAACAGACTGAGAGAAAGCAGAATCAAAATGAAGAAGTTTCTTGTGTTGGTCTCCTTTCTGGTCCTGCTGACCACTGTTACAGGTAGGAGTTTATATCAACAAACCTGTATATGTGTAGAGCTGCAGATCATATAAGTAGTATTAGTTTGTCAACCTTCTATTTTAGTATTAATTTTTCATATATTTTAATATATTTAATTTTAACACTCAACCATTTTTATATTTTTATATTGCAGGTTTCCATGATTTGATTTTTAACAATCATGATTTTGTATTTGATATTTAACTCTCTGCATTACCACACTGTAGTCATTTGTTATAAACCCCAAAGTTTTAGTTTTACTTGTTTACTATTTTAGTAGTAAAAAGTTTACAAAGGTCCTGCAAGTGAAATGTTCAATGCAATCTCTTCTTTGCAATGTATCTAACTCATTACTTTGAAAAAAATCCTGTAAAGCAACACAGAAAAGAACCAAGAGTTGTAAGAGCAACTAATGCCAGTGGTTTGATGGTGCTGTTGTATTTGCTCATTTTATAGTACCATGTGAATATGTGGCCTTTGCGTCATACTAGTAGGACAAGAGAAAACACAAGTATAAAAATGGTTTAAAATTCCACTCCTATCTCTTGGAATGAAATATTCCCTGGGAAGGGGCTGTAATGAAAGGACACTTTGTTTAGAGAAAAAAAATCAGGTTTGGGGACATTTCATTTCACAACTGATAGATAAAATACTAACTTTTTGATAATTTCAGAATTAATTTCTGCTGTTCTGTGTGTCTTTAGACACTTCACCAATTTTGTCTGAAAAAGATGCCAAACAGATGCTGAGGACTCGTCGTGAAGAGAGACCAAGAAAAGCTGGTTTCCCTGATGAACCAATGAGGGTGATTTATGTTATTTACTCTTAAATTGCATTAACTGAAAAAACCCAACACCAAAACCCCCAAACTGTTTGAGCTTAGTATTAAATTTCTGTTGCTTCCAGGCATTATGTTATGTATATCACCCTTCAAAGCAGCTGAGTTCTTCCATGAAATATTAAAAAAACCTTTAAATTCTTTCAATTACAGTTAAAAACATTCTGTAAGTGCTGAGTATGGCTCAGGAAATGTTCACTTGCAAAATGAGGAGATTATTTATCTTGGTTCAAAAATACCAATCAAATTTTTGAGAAGAAAATGGCTTTTAATTTTTAGAGATGTGGATTTCATCAGCTTGTGCCTGAAGTAAGTAACAGGAAAGGTCTTCTGCTTACAGTACATTCTGCACTGCAGGCAGAGAGGAGATGGAGTGTCAGTGGTCAGTGTGGAGGCTGAGGTAGTTCTCAACCAGCTTTAAAAATCACTTCCTTTCATTGACTTATTTATGAATGCTACAGATGGGATGTTTTTTATGATATTGGAAGAGTTTTTCTTTGCTGGCTTAATGCAACTGTTTTGGGCTTGCATGCAATATCTACATTTATTTCTTTCTAAACCCTATTACAACAAAAGAAAAAGTAACAGAATTAAAGAGCCTTCTGTTTTCCTTGCTTTGACAAGACCTAACACATAATCCTGCACTCATCAAGGGTACTTAAGGTATTTTAAAACTACTGCCTATTTCTTTCCAAAGTAAATAAACTGAGCTAAAATCACATGGTGCTGAAGAGGCAAAGCCACAGAAGCCAGGAGCACACAGGGGATTGTGCACGTGAGGAGCACAGGGGGCTCAGTTTAGCAAGGTGCTGAACACTTCTGGACTCCACAGGACATGAAGAGCACTATGTGCCTTGCAGGATTGTAGAAACAGCTTCTGGTTTTTTCCCTTTCCAGTGGGTAATGTACACCAGCCAAAAAGAATCCACCTGCCCAACACTGGGTGAACACACAACAAACCAAAGCTGTCCCAGATATTGCTCCATGCTTGTTGACAACCCTGTACACTGAAAATTGCACAACACAGCCAAAAACCAGAAGGCTGCACTGCTGCCCACAACACTCAGGACTGGGTTGGTTTCTAAGTTGTTAAATAAGCCTAAGTTTCTAAGTTGTTAAATAAGTAGTTTTTGCAAATGAGCAGGAATACAGCTCCCATCTGGGCTTATGCTTAATATACCACCATGATTAAGGTTATGTGGTAAATATAACAATGTTGAATACAGAATAAATGAAGCAGCACAACAGTTGGATTGAGGTAATTCCTGTATGGCAAGAAGCTACATGCATGCATGCAACTTTTAATCTGTGGTTTAGTTTTAGCTGGTCCTGTGAGGAGCAGGGAGTTGGATGTGGTGATCCTTATGAATTCTAGGACTCTGTGTGGGGAGAGGAGGGATTCAGGGCTAAAGAAATGTTGAATTTCTGACTCTGCTGCTCTGTCCTTGACATTTTCTGTCCTACCACGATTAGGAGCAGACACTTTCTGAGAATTTCCAACCTTCTTTTATTTATTTTCTTTTGTTTTTCATCTAGAAAGCAAAGCTGACCCTCTGTAAGAAAATCCAAACATAAGAGTATTTGTTTTGCTTTCTAAATGTCAAGGTTTTCAGTAGAAAAGGAAAAAACTCCTGATAAAAAAACAGCCCTCATTGCCCTGTGGAATGTGGAGATTTTCCATGTGAATGAAGGTGCATGGCTGCTGCATCCCTGGGCACAGCTTGTGCACATGGACTCAAGGAGAAAAACTGATTTTGTATGGATGCTTTGTAGCAGAATGAAATGAATTCTGGGATGAACCCACCTCTGTTCATCTGTTTTAAGCAAAAGCTGTTTGTACTGGGCCAGATCATGCTGAGCTGGGGAATGTAATTTGCAATTCTTTGTGACACTCTTTGACTTCCACAGTGCTACTTGAGTCAGGAACCTGTTCAGCTACAGACAGAAAGATCAGCCCTGTTTGATTATTAAAAGAAAATGTAATTTATGCTATCAGCATGTTTTAGACTTAATTTGACTGAGATGCTGCTTCTGACAATGTGGCATCCTGTCAGTCACACAGCTGTGTTCCCTGCTGCTTCCTAAGGCATCTCTCCCCTGAGATCTGTGCCAAGGCTCTGGTGCTGTGAGCAGAGGAAGCCCAGTGAAAGGCAGGATCCTGATGCTGGAACACTTGGCCAGTGCAAAGGCTTTAGGCTACAGCTTCCATTCCAACAGTGCCCACTCGGCAAAGCAATGGGGGATCATTTTCAATGAATGCATCTGGTGTTCACAGAGCTTATGAGCCACTGGGACTGGGACTTTTAAAAAGTAAATTTTGTCCTGATGGAGGTCAAGCTTTTGGTACACAGCCTGCTTTATTTCAATACATTTTTTGCTGAGACCAAAGCCTGTCTCTATAAATTAGTAGAAAATTCACTTTATTTTATTTATCACCAGTCAGCACTGGTGATAAATAAAATAAATATAAACATTTTAACTTATTTTGATATTATGAGCACAAAAGGTATTGAACAACCTGTGCTTAAAATAAAGCCAGAATGATTTTGTTGTAGGAATTACAAATGGGGTTTGATAAAGCCATTGTAACTTTATAAGATATAGATTTGGCATAGATAAGAGCTTAAATTTGATTGCTGCAAGTATTTTTAGATTTGTAAATGTTTAGAGTAATGGAAA
Organism: Molothrus aeneus; assembly: GCF_037042795.1. NCBI lineage: Eukaryota > Metazoa > Chordata > Aves > Passeriformes > Icteridae > Molothrus > Molothrus aeneus. The sequence continues at coordinate 4,733,531 of NC_089671.1, forward strand.
TAAACCAGCTGCAGCACTAGAATAGCTTGTGGCTTGGGAAATGTGTAGGTAGTGTGTGCTACCTACTAGAACCCTTCAGTCCTGCCACATGATCCTGCAAGGGGTTAATGTTCTTTAAGCAGCAGGAACCAGTTTTCAAAAGGGGCTATAACAAATCTGTTTGTGAGAATCCTTTGTACCCTCAGGCCCAACAAAGGCTCCTGTGTTGATATGCAAATAAGAAATGTGTATACAGAATTCCTAATTTATGAATATTGTTGTATAATTCTTGCTCAACACCTTTGCTGTTCTGCAGATGAAGTCATTCACTAAATATTGCTAGGCTGGGGCAAGCTGACCAGCAATACATTTCATTATATTTGATTATTTTAAGGGATAAATTAATGGCTCTTCCATCAGCTGTGAAATTATCCTGGGTCCCTGGCCTGACATTAGAATTGGGTGATGACACAATTAAATTACTTTTGCTTTTGTTTAAATAGGAGTATATGCTTCACCTCCAGCGCTTGGAGCAGAGATCAGAAGAGCAATTTCTTGAACATTGGCTGAATCCTCATTGCCTCCCACACTGCAACAGGGATCTGGTGCACCCAATCTAATGGGATTGCCTACCCTGCAACTGGTATATATACATATATATTTATATATATATCTTCTACAGTGCATCTTTTTTTCTCCATAATGAAAGGCAGAGCCAAACACTGGGAGAGAGGGGAATAACCAAAGGCTGGGGGGAAGCACCTTGTGCTGGAAGGTGTTGGGGAGCTGAGCAGGGGCAGGGAACAGAAGTGTCCCAGGCATCAACTCTGTCACTCTGTTCTGTTAATAAAACTCTGGTTATGCATTTCTCTGCTATGTGGGTGTAAGCTGGTGACTGCAGAACATTCTTATTAATGTGGCTTCAGATTGCTCCTGTTTCCCTCCTGTCTGCCCGTGTTCTTTTTCCAACTGTTCTGTTTAAGTCTCGTACTTGTTCACTTAGCTCTCAGTGGGACTGGGGCAGGATTAAACTCAGTTGTCGTCCTGGAGATATTCAGGATGCAGTCTGACTTGCAAGGAGGTTTTTTAAACAGACATGAAATTTGTCAACTGAGATAATTTTGAATCATCACTATAAAAGTGAAGCTATATCGCTCCCAGTTAACTTTTTAATATAAGAGGTGCAGATTTAGCTTCAGATTTCAAAAGTTTTAAGCAGTAGAATACAGAGATGGTATCTGCCACAGCTGATCTGTTTCAAAAGATAGAAAGTTCATCTGCTTAAAATTCTTTTATCTATTTGTACATCTCTGAATACCTTTAAAAATTGGGACATTGTGGTAGACTTCAGTGGGGCTCTATTAATCCACAATGAGACAAAGATCTGAAACTCATTTAAAAATGAAAACATAACATTCTCAAACTTCAGCCTTAGGAGGTAAGTTGGCAGTTTCAAAAAAAATCTTCCAGCTGAGACACAGTTGGAAGCTGGCTCACTTTAGCTACAGGAATTCTTCCCAACAGCTGCTCCCAGGCCACTGTGCAGAATTAATGTTAGAAAAGTGTTTATATTATTTGAAGTCCTTAAGATGTCATTAGTATGGCCCATGTCAGCATGGATTTTGATATTCTGGGTTCTTTTTTCTGCAGATCTCCACATGGATTTATACATGATTAAGGAGGACAAGTTTATTCCTGCATTGGCTCCTTGTGCTCACTGTAGAGCAGAACCTCTCTGCAATCCTCGTGGTACAGCAGAACTTCCAGCTCTGAGTGGCCTGGACCACCATGTATTTTCTACCAGCAATGATTGCATGCATGAATAACTGAATTAAGGGTTTCCACAGTTTCTGAGGTATGAGCAACTTATTAGCAAGGGCACAGGTAGACTGTCTGAAGCAAAAGGAACTTGGAGGGACAGGTCAATAGAAAATTGCAGAATAACAACATGAAGAGAAGGCCAGCTTTCTGGGCTTTGGAGGAAATCTTTAATTACAGTTTTCTAGGTTAAATAACAATATTTCATGAAGACACAACATTTATGTAACACTATTTCCTACTGCTTGATTAGTATTTCATGTATTGTTTCATAATAAAAGCTTTACTCAAATTTCATTTGCAGATGATTTTGTTCCCTTAGTCTCCCATACTATATTCTGACAAAACTCACTGGAAGTGAGGCTTAGTTTTGTGAAGTACTAAGGCAACATCAGAGGACTTTGTAGGACCAGCAGCTGGGAAGCCCAATGGTGCAGACTAATAATTGTGTAGTTTCTCTGCACAATTATCCTTTTCCCTTGTAATTCTGCCAGGAGGGGCAAATCAATCCAGCCAGCCCTTTCCTGCCTGTGTGTCTTTATAACTTATAAGTTATATAGAAGTCTTTTTTCTTGGAAAAGAATATCTTGTACAGTCAGATGGGAAACATATGATACCTGCAAAACAACATAAAAAATTGCTTGATGGCTCTTAAATGACTGCTGTGATCTGTAATGGCAACAGAATTAGTTACAAATGGAGCAAAGTAACTTTCAGAGCTCCTCACTGCAGTCACACTTGAAGCCTGAGGACTGGGAGCAAAATAAAACACAATTTAATGAATAGCTATAAGGTAATTAGTGCTACAGAGCTCTTGACAGGCTGGACTAGATCAACAGTTTTTCTGGTATACTTTTCTTCCACTTCTTTCTTCTTTCTCCTAGATGACTCCAAGGAAATAATTTAAATCTCAAAGCATCAAAGGCTTGCTTTCCCCTACTGTCAAGATAAATCATAGATTAAATCTGGGAGTGTGAAAAAGTATAATCAGGCTGCTATTGTGTGCTTCATTCATAACTCTCTCAATACAGAGATCTAAATTTGCATATCTCTTTGAGTTAAAGTCACTAGGTGAAATCCTGGCTCTGTTTTTATTTGCACAGTGAAAAATTCATTTAATGACAATTATGTCAACTGTCACCCTGTGAAAGTAGTTTTTCAAGTGCTTCTTTGAAATGAAAGAACTCCCACCTAGTTGTACTCAGTCATTTTGAAGGTGACCAGGAAGGTTGAGCAGAAGGTTCTGCTCAGTTCTTCTCAGTAACACTGAGCTAATCCTAAGGCAAATGTGGAATATTGTTCATTGCTTTGCAGTTTGCTTTTCCACATGAGGGCCAAAGGGTCTCATGTAGGGATCTCCAACCAAAAGTGAAGTATTATTAAATCTAATTAACAAGGAGAAAACTAGAAACATAGAAAAGTGAAGTACTTCCTGATCACTGATCCACATTCTCTCCCACTTCACAAGGGAAGGAATGATGGTGTCGTGCTGAGAGCCTTTAGCCCATGCTGGTGTCAGGCTGATGGCAAAAGGAGCCAACTCATATTTGCACTCATGTTCAAACCAAACCCATCTCTCTTATAAATATCTACACCTCTGTCCTGGGCTAGAACTGACCACTGAAGAACCTCCTGGTGCCTCAAGGCAAGAAAAGCAGCAGACACCATAAAGGAGAGTTTGAAACATAGGGAATAAAGGGGGAAAAAAAAGTATGAAGGAAAGGAGAATGAAATAAAAATGTTGAAGTTAAAAACAATAAAAGAAACCTAGACTAAAGCCTAAGAGTGCCTCTGGAATCCTGTGATCATGAAGAACATAGCCAAGTTACTGCTTTTTAAGACATTCATCTCTTCTGCCAGATTTAAGAAGCCAAGTCATCCCTTCATACAAATTAATTTTGCAAGTAAACACAGAAACACCCTCCAGCCTATGGGAGAGGCAGCCAGAGAAGAGGAGGCCAGCACAGCACAGCAGACTTTCATAAGTTTGCTCATCACTGGCAAACACTGAAAGCTGAAGAGAGAGTGAAGGCATATGACTGCTTTTAACTCTTGCCATGGTGCAGCAACCCCTCATCCTGCTTATTGTGTATTTCTATATGTCTATAAAATATACACAGTGTTTTACACAGAATCCAGTGAACTAACAAGAGAACAGGATCTTAGGATCAGGAATAAATAAATTAGCTCAAGCATTTATTGTGACTCAGCAGTGAGAAAACTTATAGATAATTAGCATAAAAAGAAAACACTGCATAATTATACTTAGCTATAGCTACAGAATTATGTAATTAAGCTTTTTTTCAGAGTCCTTCAGGGTTTTTTTTTTCTCTTCCTCTACATAGATCTTTCCTTCAAAGCTCTGCTGTGCTTGAATTCCTCTCTATAGTTGAACTAGACCAAGTGTGTTCAAGGATTAGTTGCAGGTTTGTTTTTCTCCATGTCTAAAATCTTGGGGGAAAATGCTGGACTTTCCTACATGCCTGCAAAGAAGAAGAACAAGCATTCTGAAAGGTGAATACTCAAGGTGGGAAAGCTGGAAAAATAGTTGTTTTCCAAATGCTTTTAAAGAGAGGGATTCAAACAGACCTGGGAAAATCTTCCATCCATGATAAACATGATCATAAGCTCCAGTCATTGACCTGTTTTACACCAAGTGCCTTTCCCGAGCTGAGCAGCTGCCCACTAGATGCCACTGTTTCTGCACTCAACCAGGATCCAGCCCACTGAAAGCACCACATCCCCTCATCCTGCTGCTTGTTTTTCACTCCTTTTCTTAAAACACCCAGCTCAATGGATCAAAATCAAAAGTCACCTCTTTCCCATAAAATAAAGACCTTCAGCAAATGGCAAATGGCTGATTTTCCCCCTCTGGATTGCAGACTGCTCTGAGTGTGGGTGTAGGTGTGGTTCTGCTTCATTATGCCAGAAAGAAATGGTTGAAAGTTCCTACAAGCACATTGTAGTGGTTTGTGGGTTTTTACTGCCTGCCATCCACACAGAGAAAATTTTTGCTAACAGATTTTGTGTATTTGCAGAAGCTGTTCCCTCTCAGAGTAGATAATTTCATCCATGTTCACTTTCCCCAAATTAAGCTGCAGACTGATCAATTGGTGAAAGCATCACTCTTCAAGGCATGACATTATCTTCCTACATTTATTATCTTTAGCAGCATAGGGAGCTATGTGTTAGGTGCTGTACAAAGTGTACTGAAAAGGCACACTGTGCCCAGGGCCAGAAATGTAGTGTCTCTCTATAAAAAGCAGATACATAATATCTGCTCTAATTTTAAATACACAAGAATCCATTGAAAAAAAGCAAAGGCTGGGATTTTTGAAAGCATCAACTTTTTCAGCAAGGCCAAAAGATTTTATCACAGACAGATAAATAGGACATGAAGTAGTTACACTAATGCCACTAAGCACTTTGGCAGTTCAACTAATTGGCTCTTTCTACCAGACTTACCTTGCAGGAAAACATGCACCAGAAGTTCTTATTTACCAAGACAGGAATTTCCAGAAAGCTCCCTGAAAGCAAGTCAGTCACTTGCTTTATTTGAAATTCATTTTCACAGTGATGAAGGTAATGAAAAATGCAAAACTAAATCTAACAATTTGCAGTTTAGATGATTCAGTCTTTGTCTGCTTGTCAGGGAGGCTGAGCAGGTGAGCACATTCTCCCACTCACAATGACAGGACAGCTGCTCTGGAACATTACTGAAACATGAATATGAAAAAGAGTTACAAAGAAAATGCCTATAACCATCTGAAATTATGATATAATGTGTATGGAAATGTTGGAAATGTTTCCCTGCAGTACTCCAGGGCTTTTTTTTTTCTTTTTTTTTTCTGTTTCAATTGTCAGAATATTGTTTTGAATGAAGACTTCTGTTGCTCCCAGTGAATGAATGCATAAATAATTTCTGAAGCAGTGGAGTGAAATTGGATTGATTGAATGTGATCACTGCAGTAGGAGCCTACTTTAGATTCTCAGTGAGAACCTATTTTTTAATGACTAAAGAGATCAGAGTGGATTTTAGAAGGTTATCTGAGCCTTTTATGGTCTACAAAGAGTAGAAAATCTTGTGAGAACTATGTGTCTTGAGATTTCTGATGCGTGATTAGAAATGCTGAGTGATCTGTCTCCTATCTGGCATTTTAATCCTTTTTCAGGTCTGGGGGTAGAGATGTGCACTAAAATAAAAAACAGTAAAAAGCAGAAAATGTTCAGTGAACTCTGAGTTAATAAAATTCTCCTTATTCTATCAAAGCAGCAGGGCCAGTGTCAGCTCAGCATGAAACCAAAAGTTTGGAGCACTAATGTTATTCCAAATATCAAGCTCAACTTCATAATTTGTTTTTTTCAGTAAGAGATGATCAGTTGAAGTGCATTTGTTTTTTCCACATTTGGGGAGATTTGGATCTAAAGATCCATTTGAGCATCTTTCTATATAACACAAGCATCATGCACATACATTTATTAAATTGAGTGAGCCAGCCTTAAACACAGGAGATCTTAGACCAAAGTGAGGCAGAACATTGCTTCATCTTGTATTTGTCAGAATAAACAGCAACTACTGAATGATTTCAAGAAATGAATTCAGCAAAGCGCTTCAGATGTTCAGAATCTACCTGGCTTAGAGATTTGCTAAGAACCTTTGGTGTGACTCTGAAAATGTGCCTGTAGTGTCCATAAAACTGAGACCAGTCCTCAAAATGGACTGGAATGTCAGATTCACAGCACTTCTCCTGGCAGATATCAACAGAGCTCAATATCAGTGCAGGATATACTTCTATCTGCTTCCCATGCCCTCTATGGGATTACTTCCAGCATCAGTAATAAACTCCTGTGCTTCTATTACCAAAATGTGGTTTATAAGCACACAAGTAATTAGCAGAACACTTTTTTTTTTTCTCCCTGGCAAATACTTTGATTAAGGTTCTGGGGAAAAAAAAACAGTGAAAAAGAAAGAGCAACACTAAGTGGCAGCCCCAGGAAAAGCCACAAAAAGGGGTTTGTACTCAATTTATTGGTGCCATGGTCCACACAGGAGCAGCACTGGGCTCTCCCCTGTAGGGAATGGAACACTCCAACAAAACAGGGTCAGGCTGTTTCTGCAATCATAGAATAATGCTGGGACAATAAATTTAAAGGTCCAGTGGAAGACTCTTTAATTTACTGGGAAATGACAATGCATCTGAGGCCAACCTATATAAAATTTACTCCTTAATTTCTTAGTTCCCTGCTGCTGAACATCTTCTCTGAGGCTGCAGATGTAGTCACCATTCATGGACCATCCCAGCCTGTCAGACCCCTACTCAGAGTAGGGTATGTTGATTCCTCACCTTGCTAAAAATGCAACTACAATGACTTAAAAGAGATAAAATACATCTTTTTCAAATGTTATGTTCACAGAGCAAATTCTTCCTGGAAGCAGGGATGGATCAAGGCTGAACTACTACTGGTCATCTCCTAGAGTTCCATGAAGGAACCAGAATTTCATTTTTCACTTAGAAAATGTGGTTCTACTCTGCTGGGTATGAAGAAAAACTTGAAATACAAATTGTGTACAGCAGATTCTATGTCTTTAGGGAGGACCAGTTCCAAGGCATGTGACATCTTGTTCTTCCCATTTCTGACATTTACTGGCCATTCTCAGGTGGGCCAGGTTCAAGTCTGAGCAGGAGCCTCATGGTAGAGCCATAGCTGTGCCTTCACTCAGCCCTGCCAACTATGCAAATACATTTATTCATTTCCCAGTTGTGAAAACCATGATTTTAGGCTCATTTATATGCAAAAGCAAAACAAATAAATGAAGTGGATCTGTGTCTATATTTATTTTTACATGCATATATATTTATGAATATTTTAATGTGCTCTAAATTATAGAAATGTAGCTTAGGTTTCAACAGTGGATGGATCTGAACTGCATTTCATCATTCCAACTGCAGAAATTAAGGTTTTCAGGAACATTTTCTGCCCAGAGTAATTTATTTTTAAGTCCTCAATATTTGAGTGCATTTCAGTGATACACAAAGTTTTGCTAAGATCAAATCTATAGCACCAGAGGAGGGTTGGGGGTGAGTTGTCAGTATTTGGTATTTTATATAAGAGTCATAGCAGAAAAAAAAATTTCCCCTTCTTCAGTTACCATTTGATACTTTAGAGCTGCTCAGGGAAAGACAGAAAAATGTCTTTATTTCACATCACACAGCTGTTGCACTGCTTGAGAACAACAGTTTAAATATTAATATGACTTTGGGGCTAAAAGCTTTACTTAAGAGACACTTTGATGCAATGAGTTTCAGCCAAGTGAACAATCACAAAAATAGAGTCAAAGACCAAAATCCCTCCAGCTGATAAGAAGCCCGTTTATTTATTTATTGGTGTGTGCTTACAGAACTCATCTGTGTGATTGCACCAGCTACAGCTTTCCAGCCCAGACTCAGGGAAGAATTGCTCATGGATGAGACCATGACCTCTGCAGTCACAAGTCTTCCTTTTCTCACCCCAGGCTTTCAGAGGGAATTGAACCTGCTCAGGTCACCTCACCAGCTTTGGTGAACTGAGGATAATTCTGTGCAGTTCAGGCTGCTTTTACCAGCTGCACATCCTCCTCAGCAGCTGTGCCCAAACTGCCCAGGGAGGTTAAAGCTTTCTTACCCACTGCTACTGCTGTGTCTGAGGGTGAATATTGTGGTTGTCTCATTTAGCTCTGCCCCTGACCAGCCTCTGAATTCATCATTCCAGCAGCACCTAGGGCTGACTCACGCCAGAGGAGCTCAGGGCAGCTCATCCACCCAGGAACAAAGAGGAATTTCCCTCAAACCAACTGCTCTGACAGTGGATTTCAGAGTGCCCTGAACAGAGGGCATTGCTGTAACTCTGGCTGGGATCCATCCCCAGGAGCATGGATGATGAACTGACTGGGCTAACTGAGGTCTGCAGCATTATTTACACCCTGAGACTGCTGAAACATCTTCAGCCCTGCTTAGGAAAGGAATCATCCTGCACAGTCTGAAATCCATGGCTGCCAAGGGCTAGGAGGATGCTACTTCCATCAATTCACTTGCCCATCTATTTCCTGATTACCAGGGATGACAAATGTTCAAGCCATCTAACTAATTTATTCCCAAACTTTAAATTCTGCTCCATGTGCATCAACATCTTTGCTGCTGAATCACAAGCCACACTCCCACACAAGCAGGTTTATGGACACATGTGTGCCCAGAAGGATTTGCCTGAGCAGAGGGAAAAGTGGATTCCAGCTCTGGGCTGCACACAGTAAATCACCAGCACACAGAGAGAAGCTCAGGGACCACAGAAACACCAAAACGTGCTTCTTTAGAACATAAGTCCTTAAATTAAACAAGACAAGAAAATATATGAAAAGACAGCAAGGTCACTTTTTCCTTAACTGTTGCCCCAATTTATTCCCACACATGAGTCTCATTTGTTTTCAGCTGTGCTCATCTGCTATCTCTATCCTGCAGGAGATGGATACAGTCAAGAAGGACTACAAAAGATGCCAAGTTTTTATTAGCCTATGCACTTTTTGGTAGCTTCCTTTTATTTTTGGAATCCAGTTACAGAAGTACCTAGTGTTCCCTGTCCAACTCCCATGGCAAACAGAGTGCAAACACCTCCCCATACAGTGTTGTGGATATTATGTAGACAAACTCACTAAAGTTGGACTGCAATGGTTGTGTCCACCCTGTGGTGACAGAGCTGATTGATGTTGAAAGGAGCTGTGGTGGTAACAGAAAATCAGGGAGATCAGCATTTAGCATAATGTTATCACTCAGACATTGTTCACTTCATTTGCCTCATGAGCAGAGTTTATTGCCTGCAAACTTCACCTCCTGGTCTCTATCACATGGACAATTTGGCCTTTGCCCAAATTGATTGGTATTAGGGTGGGGCACTTAAGAACAATAAATTCATCACCTTGACTGTCCTACAGTTTTTGGGGTGGAATAATGGACTACATGCTCTGAGGAAATCTTTAAATAAAGTAGCTTAATTCTGCTTAAGAGTTTGCATTTAACTCTGTAACTGTGTGTTATTATTTACTAAGAGCCACACTTTCAATAGAAGCTCACTCTAAACCTGAAGATTTAATGGTTGCAAAAATACAAGATTACCTTAAGAAACTGTGCATTGCTTGGTTAATGGAGAGCCAGCCTCCCCAAACCCAGGAATAAGACAGGCTGCATGGATGTGGGCATGGAAAATTGCTCCAAATTTTATATAAGGAAAATAGGATCCACTGTGTTAGAGGCAGTATCATAAAGTTTGATGTGCCTATTTTAAAAGCATTTGGAACAGATATTCCCTCTCTCTGACCAGACAGAAATGTCTTTCCTTCCAGCGTTAATGCCAGCTCCAGAGGGGAAAAAAAGAAAGAAATTGACTTTCCTGGCATTTTGGAGCATAAGTATTTTGTGCAAAGTTGGAAGAAGTCTGAGTGGGAAGAAGGCTGATGGGGGGTGTGATGGGAAGGCTCTGGGGCTGGGACAGCAGACCTTGGGCTGTGCTTTGATTGAATCAGGTGAGGCCAGCAGGGACAAACACAGGACTGGTCTCCCACAGCAGGAAGCCCCAGTGTATGCTCTGTGTGGAAACTGTCCCAGCTTTGCTCTTTGATCCTGCAGCTTAATTCAATCCAGGGGCAGATCAGAGCAGAACTGGGTGTGTGGAGGTGCAGGTGTGCACGTAGCTTTGGGGGATGGAGGGTGGAAGGATGGAGACAAAGGGCAGTTGGTGCTGCCCTTCCCAGCATGTACCATCCCTGCAGTACCTAGATGAGCTCCCATTCCTGTCACCACTTTCCAGGGCCCAGCTCTGACACTCAGAGGGCCTTTTATTTTTTTTTTTTCTCCCACAAACCCAAGAGTTTATAGAAGCAGAGATTTCAGTTATGAGAGCTGATCTTTGGGCTGCCAGATTGCCTTGTGAGGTTGCAGCCTCACAAGGGGCTGCACACTCCAGTCCCTCAGGAAGCTGCTGGCTCTGGAGCTGCCCAGCACCCCTGTCTGCAGGCTGTCAGCCAGGCAGCACATCCCTCAGGCTGTCAGTCAGGCTGTCAGTCAGTCTGTCAGCCCCCCAGCATTGCCAGAAATGTGGCAGCTCCTCTCACCCAGCCATGGCTGCAGCCCTGCCTGGCTTGTGCTGCTGCAGAAGTCTGAAACACCGAGCAGGTCTGAGCAGATCTGTTCAAACTTGCAAATGTACCCCTAGAAAGCTGCAGCTGCTGCTGCCAGCCAAACCAAACCTGCCTATGGGACAAACACTTTCTGCAGTGAGACTCTGCCAGAGCCAGAGCAACCCAAGGCAGCATAAAGTGCTTCTTTCTCCCTTACTCTGAGCATCTCCTGGCCTGCAGTGGTGATGCCTCAGGGATGATTGTTGGCTCAGTCCTTTCACTCTGATCCACAGAGTGAATTGTCCTGTGCTGACCAAGAAAGATTCTCTCATCTCCCAAAGAGGAGAGCAGATGAGCTGCCAGAGAAGGGGCAGTGGATGCTGACCTGAAGGCATCTCCACTGCCTCTGTCACCTACAGGACAAGTTGCCCCTCTGCTGAAGTCCCAGGCTCAAGGGCCCCTGAGAAATGACCTACAAATATATAACAGGTAGTGTAGCAACCCCTGCTTTAGTCCATATCATGAAAAATGAGAGACCAATGCAAGTTCTGTCTAAATAGAAACTTCTTTTTTCTGTCCCTAAAACGAGTCTCTCAGGATTACATACAAATGCCAGAAGGCTGTTGCAAGGGAAACCGAGAACACTGAGTTTGTTGGCCAGTTTTGCCTTGTGGAAAACTACATTGTGTTGAAGTTCTTCAGTTTGGTACTGCTCTACTGCACAAACTGGGAGCTGTGCTTAAAAGAAAAGTGGTTATTTTAAACTAATTGAGACTTTAGTTGTGTTTCATGTGCTGTGTCCACTTAGCTCCACTGTCTGTGTGTCCTTTGTGCTTTGATATATGGCAATGATACAGAATTACTGCATTGTGGGATGGGAAGTGGCTCAGGGGAGGAGGATATAAACCAGATGTGCATTCAGTGTACTTCCTGTAACCTGTCTGGAGATGATACAAATGCAATCAGTTTTTGAGACAAAGAAAGAGAAATTAGCTCCAAGAGCAGGGAGGAAAAACAGCAGACTAGAGCAATTCAAAAAATAAGAAATCATTTCAAGCAAGCTACCAAAAAAGAAAAAAAAAGGAAAAGAAAAAAAAGGCAAGAAAGAGAACATTTCTTCTAAAAATTTGTATATATAAAAAAAGAAGCTAAGAACATTTCCCTTGTGTTTTTACTAAAACCACAAAGACAATTCTCTGCAGAAAACTCCAGTTTGTTTCATAGAACCTCTTGTTAAATTGTGTATAATTCATCTCAGAGGATAATTACATAAAGCTTTAAGCCTTACTGTCATGTTCAGTTTTATCCTCACAGTGCAAGTATTTCAAACCAGTAGCAGAATGGCAGAACTCCTCATGGCAAGCTGACTTTGTAGGTTCCACCTAAAACTAAAACCTTGTTTCAGCATAGCTTTTTTCCTCCAAGAAGGGATTTTAATGGGCAGACCCTCATTTGTTGTAAGCTGGACAGATCACTGACTCCATGGACATCACCACATGGCACCCTGCACTGTGGCAGGGAAAAACTGTGACACACCAGGGTAACAATTCACACCCAAATCCTGCTACTCTTTGGAATGGGCAGATTTTGTGGGATACGAGTCCCAGACTCTCCCCAGTACAATTGAAACAGTGGCACAGGATGAAGCTTGTGGAGTTTAGGGTGTTTTTGCACCAGACAACTTGATTCAGAAGGTGCAACCAGCACTAATTACCACCAGCTTTGTGATAAAACTGAAACGAGGATGGGGAAATGCAAAACACTGATCTGGAAGATTTCTCTCTTTCCAGAATAATCCTATATTTTTTCTTGTTCTGTTACTAGGTTTTATGCTTCCCTTTTCCAGCATGTTCTGGTGTCAAGTCTTGTGCAAATGTGCCACACACAGGGGCTTTTTCCATCACGGTAAAGAAAAGCCACAGATGCTACAAAGGCTCCCATTGCTGTGGGTTTGAACCTGCCCAGCCCCAGCAGTGGATACAAGAATTTCTCTCTTGTGGCAGAGTTTGGCAGTGGGAATTTCCCCTTTCTTCTCCTACCTTGGCTGCTGGTGTGGCAGGTCCCAGCAGTGGCCTCCCTGTTCCCCCACAGCCGGGTGGGGCAGGGTGGGCTGGGAAGGGGAGCTCAGGAATTCTGGTTTGGCTCCTCTCACATGGCTCGGCAGCCAGGAGGGGAACGAGCACAATGCCAACATGGATTGCTGCTTTTGGAAAGGAGGGAACCCAGGAGCCACAACCAAAGCACTGCTTTGCTCTTGGGACTACTCAACTGTGTGCTGCCCCTGAGCCCAACAGAACTAGGAGAGTATTTCACTGAACTGGGAAATGGACTTTGGGATGTGTGTCAGAAATGAAATGCTCATTGTCTGGATAATTTGGAAAAATACCTTGTTTTTCTTTGGTTGACTGGTCTCTGGAAAAGTTTAGGATGGCATGCACATTGTGGTAAAAGGAAAATAAAAAAGAGAACAACAAGAAATTTGAATTAATTTGACATGCTGGGAGTAGTGCTGGTGGGGGATAGTAGACATTACAAATGGAAAAAAGAAGGCAACACAGATAACTGTGTTTACTGCTAAAGAGATTCCTGGGACAAAAAGTGCTTGCAAACCTCAGTGCCCAGTGGCTACTGAGAAATGGGAAGGTGCTTATGAGAAAAGAGAAGAGAAGTTGCCAAGAAATGTGAGAAGTTCACAGCCTTGCCTGGGTAGTTTCATTTTTGTGGGTTGGATGCTGCTGGTGTAATCAGGCCATCATTAAATGGCCTTTTGGGCTGCTACTGTTATGCCTTGTGAAGGCTGACCTAGAACAGAGACTAGATGGAGCTAAAGAATAAAGTAGGGATTTATTAAGAGGCCTCAATGGATCCACCTTGGGCAAATGGATGACCAGTGATGGGATCTCACACTTTTATCATTTCTGCTCCATTTGCATATTGGAGCTAATTGTCCATTTACAGCTCTAGCCCGTGAAGTTCCATCCTTCTTGTTTTTCTCTCTTCAGTCCATGTTGTTTGTGCTCTTGGGTCTGAGATCTGGATCGGTTGTCCTTGGTCCCCAGCTAGAGAAAGAATTGTTTTGTCTCCCTACTCTGTGAAGAGAGCTCACCATCCCCTAATATGAAGCCTAGACTTACACACTAAAGCAGCACAGAATCTGAAAAATATAAAAGGTTAACCTGAGGCATCAACTGGAGAACCATTCTCTGTTCTCCCAGACACCCATCTGTGCACATTGATACCACAGCACAAGCATTCATGTGCCTCTACTACCCCAAGAAACTGACTTTTAAAAATAATATTCAAGTAATAGAGTTGAACTCAGCTGGATCCAGTGGTCCAACACATTGCACAGCCAGGCAGACACTGGTGCCAGACAGGAGTGGGTGAAAGAAGTGACTTGGTGCAGGGGAAGGGGGAGAGGGCTGGAACAGCCCCTTTCAGCAGCAGCCGGATTTATGCCAGGTTAAAGTGACCGTGCAACCACGACCTCTTTGAGTAGCCCCCTTAATTTCATTTTGGGCACGTGAAGAATCAGCTTTTACTCCTACTGAGTTAAGAGCAGCACAAACAGGCTTTTATCATCCACTCCTCTCACATTTGCTGAACTTGTGATGTGCTCTGCCAGAATTTCTGGGACGATCTGTGGCAATTATAGGGAAACCCACCTAGGGACAATATCATTCCAGTGTAAGAAGGCTGGTATGTGTGCAGCTACTTTAGCAGCTCTGTCTGCTGTGAAAGCAAATGAACTCAAGAGCAGACAAGAACTGATATGTGAAGTCAGAGTATAAATCTGACTGCATAAATTAAAAGGACGGGAATGCAATGGATTTTGAATAGGTTCTTTCACATGACAGTGTTCTCCTGGAATCAGAGAGCAGACACTGTAGGAAAAAAAAGCTTTACAGTGCTCTGAAATAAATATTAGTGTTTCTCTTAGCACAGAGGAGTTAAATGAAGTGGCAAATCAAAACATGCATGTGTATGCATATACATTAGTTACAGATAGAAAATGGGGACTGCAGGGGAAAGGGGCTGATGTGGAACATTGACTGACACAGAATATGGACAAAATATTGTCTGATACAGAATATGCACAAAATATTGACTGTGTGTTGCAAGTTTTGTACTCTCCCTAAGGTATCTTCTCTCTGGGTTGCAGCTGGAAGATACAGGAAGGTCTGAGCCTCCACCATGGAATTTCATCTTCACTTAGCAATTCCCTGCACAGAGCTATGGAAAGAGTCACAAAATTGTGGGCCAGTGCTACCCTGAAGCAGCTGAAAGCCTGCAGTTCAAGGCCCAAGGGAAGAATTGAGCTCTTCAGCCAATATGGTTGCAGAAAGTATAGAAGCAGAAGAAATCAGGGTATGTTGAGATCCAAGGTCTCTTACAGGGTGCCCAAGAGCAGCATCATTATTATTTTATTATTTTAAGTCAACACCAATTCCAGCGCTGGTGATAGTAATTCCATGTCTGGTCCACAAGTGATTTATGGCTATTTATAAAACTCCTCTCTGTATACAACCATGAAAGTAATCATGTCCCAGATAGTTTACAGTAAGCATTATTTTTTGCCATTTTCTTAAATATTTTATTAGAATTTGTATAGTTCATCTGCAAGTTAAATGAAATTATTTAGTTCTTCTAACAATCTTTTATAAGTCCTGGGTTTAATCTTGTAGGTGTTAGTTTGATATTGAGCAACTGAATACTTCAGGCTTCAGTTGTCTTACATTAGTATAATTTCAGTGGTAACTTCTTGGGTTTGTTTTTTCACATTTACTAATTCCAATGCATTCATGAAAATTCTGAGCTGTTTTTCTTTCAAAAATTGCATAGACAAAAACCACTGAAAAAATGAGAAAAATGTGGTTTTCTTGTTAAAACTGAATTAATGAAGCAAGGTTTTCACTGAAGTGGTACTTCTAATTCCCTATAAGCTCAATGTTTATTATTACACTGCAAAAAAAGGACATTTCTGGTACTAACAGGGCTTGATTACAGCTGTTTTTTGCCCAAGAAATTACAAGTGAAGCATTACAATGTCCTCTGGAAAGCTGTCCTCTCCCAGCTGGCCAGTTCTTCTTCTTACTTGCCTGATCCAGAGCCTGCTGAGGTTGATTTCCAGTCCTTTGACTCAGACCTACTATCCATGTCTCCTGATCTTCTGTGATACTGGAAATCATTCACCCTCTAACTCTTATGAAATTTCAGCTGCCCTTGGCTGCTCCAATGGTTGCTTTGTCAGGATGCTTATTTACCCTTCACCAAAACACCACAAGTTGTTTAAAACTGAAAACATTACAGTGAGGAGTTTCATGCAAAACATTCAGACATTATAAGTGAAAAGAATGATTGAAAAGAAAAAACCAAAACTCTGCTACAGTTTGTGTGTTTCTGCCACCAGAAAAGGCTTCAGGTCAGTCATTCAAAACCAAATATGCAGTTTCCCTAATTACTCTCCCTGATCAGACCACCAAAGCACTTAGTATGTCTCTTTTGCTCACCAAACATTTTATAATTTTCCATAAGAAATAGCCAGGCCAGATGCTAATAACCACTCTGAGAGGATGGGAGTACATCATGTCTCCAGACACCATGAAAATAAAATAAATCATCAGAGGAACAAAATTGTATATGGCTTGTTTTTTTTTAATTATAAAGAAATGATGAATAGAAGCATGCACCAAAGTAAAGAGAAAAAAAGCCATTCTTGCCCAGACGTTGGAGTGCTGCTATTGTCAGAAAAAAATCACCAGTCTTTGGCAGGGCAGCCAAGAGGTTTAAGAGCACCAGCCATGGTCTTTAGAAACCCCTTCCCTTTCAGATCAGAATGTCAACATTAGGGACAGTGTCTATACCAAGAAATAACAGGCACAAATTTAACAATGAGGGCAGTTCATCACTGTGGTATCTTATCTAGGATTGAACAAGATTCCTGTTGCTTTCAGTCTTTAAATCAAGACTTGGTGCATGTCTGGGTGTTGCACTGAGATGTAAAGCAGAGACAGGAGCCCCCTTTGGAAATCACTGAGCTCACAGAGCTACAGGAGTCCAGCAGGAAAAGGCAGAGTAGTGCTGGTCAGGCAAATGATCCCGTGCTGAGTATAGCTGGACTGATCTCTGTCCTCCCCAGCTATTTAAAATTACCCTGTGTAGCTTTACTCTTCCCTGTGTAGATACTCAGGTGTGTATATCTACACCTCAGTGTAGATACAGCATGGTTAACTTTCTGTGCAAAGTATTAAAGCTCATACAGAATTTATGGAGAGATCCCTGGATGATACTCAAGTCCTGCCAGACAGCCCCTCTTGAAAGCGTGTGCAGGTAAAATAAACCCATTTTCAGAGATAAGCCCTTTAAGAGATCACTCAGCATTATGGATAAAAAATTTCTTCCTCTGGGATTGGCTGGCTCTGGCCCTCTCTGACCCCCTGTTCTTGTCTCTGAGGTTCAGGCTACATGGGGAGTCAAAGACTGGGACCTGCTGGTTTGCAATGCTGTCAACATTCACCCAGAAGCAGCTTAGAAACCAGTGAGCTGCACTAACACTGGTGTTTGGTGCTTTATTGCACTGCCAGGCAAACCCAGAGCATCCACCAGTGCCTGAGAAGATTCTTTCTGCCTGTGTTCCCATCCCATGCCTCAGAACAAACTCCTGTACCAATATCTGTTTCTAATATTAAACTCTGGATATTCCCTCCAGCATTCTCCTAATCTTGTCCTTGGCTCCCCTTATAGACCTGCCTGGCAAACATTTCTGCCTCTGCTGTGAGGGGCTGAGCCCAAAATTGTGCCTTGCTGGCACAGCAGCCATGACTGAGTGGCAACATTTCAATCCCACTTTGTGCCTGGCCACCAGAAATCCAGGCACACACACACACACACACACACACACACACTGAAAGGCTGCCCGTGCATTACCACAGTGTCTTCTATAAGAAAACATGGATTTCTGCCACCAGACAGACACAGAAACTAGTAAGCTATTCCCTGCATTCTTCTATCCCCCTGGGCACCCTGTGTAAGGGAAGCCATTGATGCTTGCCATCAGATAGACACACAGACTAGTAATAAAATACCCATGATTCACTGCACTTTTATTCCTTAGGGTGCCTCTGAAGAGGGAGCTACTGATTTCTTACTTATGTTTAAATGATTTGTGAAGGGGGAAAAAAAATCTATTTTATAGCTTGTGCCTTTAGCCATAGGGGAAACTGTTTTCTGTGAGTTCTGGTTTGTTTGTTTTTTTTTTTTTTTTAGATGGCCTTTCTCTAGTTACTTATCTTTACTCTGGTTGTTTTATAGGAAGCTGAAGTTTTCCCTAATCTGTTTTCCCTAATCTTGTAATTTTAATCAGTTAAAAGTGATCTATTAGGTGAAACATCAAACTGTGCCAGTTTCTGGATTTACTCATTTCAATGTGAGATTTTCCAGCTTGAAGAACATGACTTTTAATGCCTCAGCATTCCTAACCTTGTAGCTCCTCTCTAGAAGAAGCAATTATATCCCTAAAGACTGTGTAAAAGGCAAAAAAGGTGAAGAGAAGTGGACATGCCAAGGAGTTTTCCCAAAGCCGCACAGAAAATCAGGGAGAACCCAGAGTTCTCTGTATTTGGGGTCACTGGATGTGCTGCCTCTGAGCCCCTGCCCAGCACCTGGAGAGAGCAGCCCCTGCACATGTGCATTGTCAGGGGAAGAGCAGCCAGGACCTCCCAGCCCTAGGGAAGGTCACAGGGCTCCTTCTTGCTCTTTGGGATGGGTTTGGGCACCATGGAGCACAGCACAACAACTGAAATAAAGACACAGGTCCCCACATTCAGCAAGCAAAGGGAATCCTTATCCCCAGGACAGGCTGGAGCCACATAATTTCCTAACACTGCAGAAAGCAGAACCTCCCTTGGAAGTCACAGGCAGGATCCTTGACACAGGGTGGATTTTGGGGAGGGGTGTGAACATGGCCTTTCCTCACCATTTCCTTTCCCTGTTGGTCACACTGAGCCTCCCTCCACTTTCTGCCTTGGAAGCCCAGCAGGAATGCTGCCTCAGGTCAGGGAGAAGGCAAGCACAGCATTTTCTGCAGGGCAGGATCCACAGCTCCAAACCACCTAATAACAGGTCTCAGTTCCTCCTGACTTGGTAGTGTCTGCCTTGGGGAGGCCAAGGCTTGGAAGAGAAGGCATTGGCCAGGACAAAAGTGCATTGGGAAAGCTCTGTGGAGGCACTCCTGTAAATCCTGCCCACACTGCCCTGGATCCCTCCAGTGCTTTCAGGAGGACTGGGTCTGAGAATCTCTTTTCAAAAGCAAAGAATCAATAAGGGTATTTAAAAAAAATTAAATAACTGCTTGGCCTGGAACTTGTTGCTGCTCAAGGACTTCCCACACTGTGCTAAGTGAGAAGTTTCTCTTTTGGAGTCCAATTCACACCCAAGCTCAGCCTCAGCCACATCTGTTTGTCCAGGGATGCTCCAATGTGTGGCTGGTGAGCTCCAAAAGTTGGTTGGGCCAAACAAGCAGAATTTATGGCTGAGCTGGCTGGGAGATATGCTGATCCTGTGTATTTCTTAGGGAAAGGTTGTTAAGAGAGTCCTTAAGGACCCCAAGCTGGTAAATAAAGCTCTTTGCAAAGGGAAGTCCTTCTGAACATGAGCAGCTTGCAGTCCAGCAAGGGGAATGTCTCCACTTGGACCTGCACATGTGGAACTCATGTTCCCTTTCCTAATATCCACTGATGCCACTGCCTCTGCAAAGTGCAGCCCTAAAATCAGCATCCACAACCTAACAGGTGAGGAAGGAGCTTATGGGAACTCAAGGGTTGTTCGTGCATTTTCTCCTCACCTGCACAGGCAACAAACATCCAGACTCCAGTTCTGCTAGTCTGTCTTAAATCCCCTTATTTGGCTGAAGTAATCCAGAGACTAACTTATAAACCACCTGTGTTGTCCTAACCTTTTCCTTTTGTCTAGAAAGCAAGATTTTGTGTTTATTCCTTTGTCTCAGGAGGATGAATCTCCATCTGAGTTATTTGCACACAGAAAGATCTCAAAGGTCCTGCTTTAGGACTCAGACATACAAGCAGACACAATAACTTGCCTATTAGGTTTCCTGGTGAAGGTGAAGATACAAACTTGTGGAAGAAGACATTCACTGGATGAAATAGAAAATATCTAATATTCACAGAAATAGTTCTTCCATAACAAAATATTGCTTGCCCTTGAGCATTACTGCCAACAGTTCACTATCATTTAGTGGCAACTGCCTTGTCTGCAGGAGATGTAATCCATTTGTCCTTATGGAAACTGGACATTACAATAGGCAAACTTCTGGAGATGACCTGCAAATTATTAACTCAAGGTAAAGATCTAGAATCATCCAAGAGACACAGAGACTGCCTGAAGCAAAGGTAAAGAAGGAGCTGCTCTGGAAGGAGCAGCTAAACACCTCATTAACTGAGCTTCATGCCGTTCAGTCTGAGTGACTGAATATTTCCAACACAATTGAAACTGTGGTTCTGTGAATTAATGTTATTTTTAATAAAAGGAGGCGTTAAGTTGCCTTCTTTGGTGAGCAGTGAGGAATGTTTCTAACTTCCCTACCAGACATGGCTGTGTTTGGGTGATATTTGTCAGGCACTTGGAGAAGAAATGTGCTATATAAAATTAAAGATTATGCCAAACCTCAGTGTTGGATTAATATGTCTGTGTGAATTTAGAGGATGAAAAGTCACCTTCCATTTGATGGCAACGTGTCAAATTCCACGTTAGTGTAAACTGATGCAGACAGTTATAAAGAAGCTATTCCAGTTGTACTGACAAAGAATCTGACCTTGGTCCCTTTGCTTGAAATGAAGAAATCAGAATTCTGGCAGGTCCTGCCAGTAGTTTGTATGAAAACTGATGTCTAGAAATGGCTTTGCCTTTTGGGCCTTTTTAAAATGCATAGTGATGATCTATGGCTATATTAGAAGCAAATGCCAGTAAAGAAGTTTTAAATCAGTTTTAAAAAGATGCTTTATAAATGACAGAATTTTGAGAGAGTTGTTTTTTCAGACATTTTGTGGATTCACCTGAAATTGCAGATCAAGAGTAAGTTTCTGTTCAAAACTAAGGAATGAATTTTGTGTCCTCCCAAACTCTGTATGTGCCTGCAATGTGGTAAATGGTACTTTGTGAAAACTCTGTGCTGGTGCATGAAATTGGGGTGCTGCAGCCCCATCCAACAGCACTGACTCCTTTGACTCAAAGCACTGCAGCAGCAGCAGCAGCAGCAATATCCCAGCCAGATCCCCACTGCTCCAGAGGACACAGCCACAGACTACAGCAAACAGATCTGCAGGACCACTTTCAAAGCAGTTTCAGTGTCTCACTGGGAGATTTTTGCTGGCTAAATTTGCAAAATTCAGAGCATACATTAAGTCTGTGACTCCAGTTAATGAGTCCTTTGTTTTATTACCTGAATTGGTAAGGAGGGTGATTTTCTAATACATCTTTCCCAGCAGAGTAAAATACCCACCAGTGAAAACAGCCATAGGCAATCCATTATTTTTATATTACCCATGTAAGCTGCTCCTTACAAATAATGAACACTCCTAACTAAACACTGCTCAGAAGAATAAATGACTAACCAGATTTTATCAGTACACAAGCTAAATTCAATGATTTATGAAGAAATCTTGGTCCCGTCTAATGGAATTTTCCCAAAATAAATTCATGTAAACAACTTGCCACAAAGAGGCAGTCAGTGCTGGTTGGTATGTGTAAACAGCTTTAACAGTTGAGAATATAATCTCCTTGACTGCTGGGCAGTCTGGGGAGATTCATGCAGAGTCTCCGTTCAGAAAACCACCTTTGGCTCTGCTCCTCCTGACATCATAATGCCACCCATTTCATTAGCTTTTAGTAGATGTTAATATCATCACAGATGGTTAGAATCATTTTGCTTTTCAAAGCCAACACATGAGTTTTTACAGTGCTCACCAGAATGCCAGGATGAGAGTCACAGGTAGAACGAGTGGGAGGAGGTAAAAGAGCCTGAAATGAGCAAAATCCAACTTCTGAATAAATGTATCACACTGTATTCAGTTCCAGCAGTGGAGTTTCCAACACCTTTTTACACATCTGACAGTACAGTGGGGTTGTATTAACATGCTACAGTCATTCTTAACATGTTTCCAGGGTAACTCTTATTTACGTGGTCTGTAACTGCAAAGTGAAGTCAAATATCTAATAAATTATCTCTCAGATGTTAATTAGGCCTGTTAGGAGGTGCCACTGAGAGCAAAGTGTGTAAACTGATCTGTGTGAGTGGCTCTAGCCCATTTGGGCTGATTCCCAAACAACCTAGACTAGAGTTCTAAAGCAAACCAAGCCCTTTTCAGTTTGCATCATTATCAGAAATATTTCCTTCTCTGCCTTAATTCATCCTCAAGAGCAACACAGCACAGTCAGCAGCAGTTCTAGGAGAATAAGGGCAAATGGGCAGGCTGGCTGAGCACCAAAACTGCAAAGACAGTTCGCTTTTTCTAATGGCTATTCATAAATACAGCATATTAACAGTTTCATGGGCATGGGAGCTAAGGACAGCATGTTCTACTGCTCAGTGGAAGAAGAAATCCTGCACTGTACACACAGATTTTACAAGCACTAATAAGTACTTTTTTCAGATTTGCAGAACTTTCAAGGCTTTTCACAGTTAATATTTCTACATTAGCCTGATTTTCCAATCTGCCTGCTGCAGATGAAGACTGATGGTTTTTAAAAGGGGCTAGTGATTTTGCATGCCCGTTCTGGGGTGCCTGACTTGAGCCAGCCCTGAGAACAGCATGATAGTTTGAGGATTTCCAAAAATCAGTTCCTTTGAGGTGTCTCAGCCTAACACCTCATCAGTGTCCCCTCGACTTTGGTCAGTGACAAAAAACAATCCCCAAATACTCCTTGCTGCTGAAGTCCCTGCTGCAGTTGGGCAGGGTGCTTGCTTGCAGAGAAGATGTGAGGTTTAATTTGCAGCCACATGCTGCTGTTCCATAGCTGGTGATTATGAGCTCAGCCTGGAGCTGATAGAAGGGGTTCCTAGGACTTTCATCATGTAGCTCTTAGTTCAGAGCAGTGTGAATGAGATCAGTATTTACTTCCACTGTCTCAGACATCTGCCTGATTAGCTCTCTGTAAATTGTGAGCTATTTTGGACTACGCTTTCTTGACTGTCAAAACTTTTGTTTCCATTTTAGGTTAATTTGCTTAAAACAAAAGAAGTGTCTTGGGCCAGCTGAATTAAAGGATATTATCCATCCAGGGCTTTTACATTAGAATGGTTTCATTTTGAAATAAGAACAGAATAGTTTAATTGGCACAAAAATACCAGTATCAGATAATAGAGACTTCCTAGGAAAGATATACCTGATGTCAGACAGCCTCCTAAGCAGGCTGGCAGCCAGTTCTAATGGAAAAACAGTCTGTGAAGAATTCCCAGCATATTATATTCCCAGGCTTTTTGGA